>NC_133392.1:157561207-157878291 GCF_047511655.1 Castor canadensis | reverse complement strand
CATCTACCCCACATTGATCCATCTCTGCCTCTCTGGATAGATGGCTTCCTATTTTTGTGCATCAAATCACATCCATCGAAGGACATGAAGGGTGGGCTGGACCTCATCCAGGAAGCACTGGCTCCTTACAGAGTCAACTTTCTCCTGCTTGTTTGTGGCCGGATCCAATTTATACAGGGTAGATCCAGAGTTGGAAGATGGCTGATAGTGTGTAGAGCCCTGGACCAGGAGGAGGAAAACAAGGGATCTAAGCCCAGCTCTGCCCTAAATGGCTACAGGACTCTGGGTCAGTCACCTCCTTTCCCAGGACCTCAGTTTCCACCCCCAAAAAACCATGGCATGCCAGGCTTATCGCTTTTAATAACGTTGGTTGAAGGAGAGTCTGCATTCTGTACTAGGGTTGATCAGTAATGACTGCCACAGGGGTAGGCAGAGGAGGTGAGACACACTGGTGACTGATTTGTTATGTCCACACTCTGTGATTGCTAAGGGCTCTCCCAGTTCCTGCTTCCCTGGACACTTCCCCTGGTGGGGGATGGAAGCAATTGAGCAGGGAGAAGGCTCTGACTTCAGGAAGGCCTTGGGGAACAGGGAGTGTTAAGTGCCTTGGTATTCAGTACTAAATGTGCTCCCCCAAAACACTCCTATGTTGAAATCCTACCTAATGTAATCATACTAGGAGGTGGGGTTTGGGGTTTTAGGTCATAAGCGTAAAGCTCTCATGTTGGGATAAGTTTCCTTCTCAAAGAGACCTGAAAGACCCCTCACTCTCTCCACTGTGTGAAGACATATCAGGGGCACAGCTGTCTGTGAACCAGGAAGTGAGCCTTCACCAGGCACCAAAGCCACCAGCACTTTGGTTTTGGACTTCCCAACCTCCAGAACTGTAAAAAAAAAAAAAAATCTGTGGTTTATAAGCCACCCAGTGTATGAAACTCTGCTGTAGTAGCCTGAGTGGGTTAAGAGCCTGAGATACAGAGTGGGGCTCTGTTCTGCACAGCGCTGGGAGCAGGCTCCCACAACTTGGAGGATCAGTGCCAGAGAGCCAGAGACATGCTCCTTCTCCAGGAGCATGTCATATTTTATGACATCCCCTTCATCCCCTTCCCCTGCCTCAGTGCCCTTGGCTAAAAGATGAGAGGCTTCCCGGGGCTGGTCCTCAGAGCCCTGGCACCTCTGCCTGGGCTCTACCAGGACCAGGTCCTGCAGAAGCACATTTGGTGTGTGGGTGAGGCATGTGGTGGGTTCAAAATTCCCCAGCTATGCTTATTTAATTCATTTTAGTGATCTTGGAAGAGAAGCCCTGACCTTCCCCAGACTCTGAGTTCTCACTAGCCAGCGTCACCTGGAAGAAATCCCATTACTGGCTTTTGTCTCCAGCACAGACCATGGCACCCCCTAATGGTTGACTGAGACACATCAGGGTGCATACCTGCTTGGTGTTCTCACTTACCTACACATACCTGTTGACATCTCTCTTGAGACAGCTCAGGGAAGTTCACTGAAGGAAGCCAGGTTGTCACACCCAGATGTCCTCTTGCTCCCAATCCTATTGGTGGAACAAAGGGATGTGACATGCTTCTAAGCCATGTGTATTAATAACTCCATGGTGTCCCCACTTCGCAAAGAGAAAACTGAAGCCCTGGGTCCCCCAGGCATTCAAGAGTAGTAAGAACAAAGCCATGTAGCTACCAACCCAGTTCCAGGTTCTCACAGTGACCTATCCCAGGAAGGCTGCTGTCCTTCAAGCTGGGATCAGATGGTCAAGACTGGGTCCACCACTGCTGCTGGAGAGACACCTGTCTTCAGGCCTCACTGGCCCCAGGACAGACATTGCACCCAAGCTGCTCCAATTTCAATGGCAATGGATGGCCACACCCCAGGGAGATGGGCAAAGACACTGAGACCTACCCCAGGAAGGTCTCCCACTCCACCCTGGCTCCCGGGAGCATAGCTGTCCCCCTCCAGTGAGAGCTGTTCTTGGACACCAAGAGCCAGATTGAGACCTGAGCTGGAGAAGGGAGCAGTGGCTGGAGTAAGAATCAAGACAGACTTGCCCAGAGGAATTCCAGCATGTCCCGTGGCAGATGGGCTGCCCTTCAGTTCTCAAAGTCCTCATGGTAGGGACAGGGCAGCCAACGCGAGCCTTTGGAACTCAGATCAGTGGTGTGGCTGACATCCTTCACCTGGCCTGGAGACGTCATAGCAGCCCAGGAGAGGTCTCCCATGCAGACCCGTGCCTCAAAAGCCACAGTCACCAATGAGGTGACATCAAGGGAGAGTCAGATATCACAGCATGGTCTCAGGGGACCTCATGACAGTGCTAGAGAAGGTGCTGTTGTCACCTGACATCATATAGATGAGGAACTTGAGGTCAGAAAGTACAGGAATCTCCCAGGGTCTCAACGCTGAGACAGCAGGGCCAGGACCCCCATTCCAGTTGACTTTACTCCAAAGGTCACTTTCCTGCACTTCAGGCCACTTACAGCTTCTGGAAAACATGGGCTTCTTTGCTGCTGCTGCAGTTCTCAAGGTCTGGGATGTGGCACCCAAGAGACATCTGCCATTTGTGGGGGAGACACCTGTGCTTCAGCATTGCTGAACCATGTCCAGCCCCTGTCTGGATGACTCCATGCTGACTCCTGCCCTCTGCTCTGAGCAGGCATGGGCTGGGAGCATCCTAGACTCCAAGAGACTGTCCCTGCCTCAAGGGTCACAATCTGAGAGAGGAGCAGCTGGGGAAACTGAGGCAGCAGGCGAGGCTGAGGCCTCTGTGGTCAAACCTGTTCTTCACGGGCCCAACAGCCTCCAAAATGGCTCCAATAAGCAGTCATTGTGCTGGGTGTATGAAAGTGGTTGGTAAAGTGCCACCACACACTATGCAGCTGTCAATGACTCAGAGCTCAGGACACTGAGGAGCCATGGGGCGACCAGGAGCAGTCACTGTACGTAGGACTGCAGGGGCACGGGGAAGCCACCTGGCAGGGCGAAGCTGGACTGGTCTCTGAGTCCATGGAGGACAGGCACACTGACTTTCCAGGGCACTTTAGGATCCAAGCAACCCTGCTTGGGTGTGAGAACCAGTCTCGTCCCACCTTCAGTGCCGCGAGGCCCTGGCTCTGCCATCTGCCTTCCCAGAAGACCCCATCCTCTGCCTTTTTGGGCACTGGGAGAACAGAGGACAGATTTCAGTGGCTGCCTCCCTCCCGGAAGCAGTCTCTTTCCCCAGCTCCAGGCATGGCTTCCCTGACAGGGTACATCTGGTTGTCATTCCAGTATGGCTCTGACCCCAACAACTTTTGCACATTTATGGCTGCCTCAGAAGGACCCGCAGTAATCTTCTTGGAATTGCTAAGCAACAGTGGCCGTTCTCACACATGGAGAAAATTGAAACATTGATTTATCTATTTGTTTTGCAAGTAGGACTAGCAGCTTCATTACTCTGTTCCCCGGGGACACCCTCCCACGCACTGGAATTGAAAATTAACTCTTTTTACCTAGGAAGGGGCAGCAATGGGTCTTTAATTTGGAAAAAGTACAGAGACAATGGCCAGACTGGGCATTGAAATCAGGAGGCGAGGCTGACCAATGTCGAGCCCAGGAGAGCACCAGGCAAGGCCACCTCCTCTGCCAGGCAGAGAGAGAGCCCTATGACACAGATCAGGCACAAGTGGCCCTCAGTGGCCCGGTGGGTGTCTACTGGGTCCTCTGCATTTCTGCTCCCTGGCCCAGGCCTCTCTGGGGCTCTGACTGCAGAAGTCAGTAGAAAAGTCTTCCTGGGGCCCTTCTTTTTTTGTTTTTTTATTCATTTATTCATATGTGCATACATTGTTTGGGCCATTTCTCCCCCCGTCCCCTTCCTCTCCCCCTCACCCCCCTCGCTTCCAGGCAGAACCTGTTCTGCCATTTTCTCTAATTTTGTTGAAGAGAAGACATAAGCAATAATAAGAACGACAAAGCGTTTTTGCTAGTTGAGATAAAGATAGCTATACAGAGAGAGTCCTAGCATTGCTTCCATGCACAAGTGTATTACAACATCTCTACCTGACCTCTTCACTACTTCCCGGTCACCTTCCCATGTTGACCTCTGTCACTTTAAGGTTACTGTATTAGCTCCTCTGCAGTGGGGACGTCAAACATTTTCAAGTTTTGTGTTTCCTACCTTTCCCCATTCCTCATGTATGTGTTCTCCCCTTAGCGTGTGACCCACATCCAATAATATCACTGCCCCTTCTTAATTGGAAGAAGGAACACTGCTTCTAGGGTTCACATGGCTCAGCTCTAGTTTGCAGCCCTACCCTGGGGTGCTTGAACCCCTACTGTAAGCCAGTGTCCTTATCTGTCACAGGAAGCAGAGCACTGCCTCTGAATGGTGAGTTTAGGGTCAAACAAAGCCACGGCCCAGGACAGAGGTCTGGCAAGTGTCGGAGGTGGTAAAAGCTCCTCTCAGCCGTCTACTCTCACTTTTGCTTTTGGGGGTGCTCACTCTCAGAGGACCCCATTGTTGCTTTGGCAACTTTTACACCATGAGCAATGGTAGGGGTTGGCTTTGACCCCAACGGTTGGAGTCCCTGCTACAGGAGTCATTCCCGGAGAGCAGGACTTGGGGGAGGACCCAGCAGCTCCCACAAATGAGGGTGGAGAGGCAGCTACTCAGGTCAGAGGAGGCAGGAGCTGTCTGCATCCTGGCTCTGTCCTTTGACATGGCAGCACTCACCAACCTTCCAACTTCCTTCACCTTCCACCCCTCTCCGAGGGCCTCACTGCCTGACCTTTGCCCAGCCCTGCCCGAACTCTAGGGTCCACCATGATCGAGTTTTCTGCATTTCTGCAAGCAACCCAGCAGGAGCTGCATGTGCTCTGGATTCACTTGGTTGGGTTCAGATGCCAATGGCAGAAAAACACGAACAGAGGCTCCAATGTTAAAGGTCCATTTCTCTCTCTCTCTCTCTCTCTCTCTCTCCTTCTTTCTCCAACCCCCCCGCCCCAACCAGGGGTAGTCAAGGGCGAGTGTCCAATCCAGAGGGCCCCAGGCTCCACAATTTCCTAGGGACCCAAATGCTCCTGTGTCTCGTTGCTCTAACAGTCCACTTCAGTCCCGTCTGGTCCAATATGGCTGTTCTAATGCCAGCTGTTTTGCCTACTCCCTAGCCACTGTGAAGGAGTGAGGCTCAGCACTCCCGTTAAGAACGCTTCTAGGCTAGATGTTGTAGCTCGTGATCACAGCTACTCAGGAACCAGAGATTAAGACTAAGGTTCCAGGCCAGCCTGGGCAAAAAAGTTATTGAGACCCTCCCATCTCAAGCAACAAGCTGGACTGGTGGAGTAACTCAAGCGGTAGAGCGCCTGCCTAGCAAGGGTAAGGCTCTGAGTTCAAACCCCAGTACTGCAAAAAGAAGAAAGAAAGAGAGAAAGAGAGAGAGAGAAAGAAAGAAAAAGTAGCAGTGTTAGAAACAAACAAGATGAACATGGCGGTACACACCTGTAATCCCTGGAGGTGTAGATAGGAAGATCTTGACTCGAGACCCTCTCTGAAAAATAACTATAGCTAAAAAGGGCTGGTGATGTAGATCAAATGGTAGAGCACCTGCCTAGCAAGTACAGGGAGCTGAGTTCAAACCCCAATTCTGTGAAAGGAAGGAAAGAAAAGAAAGAGAACACTTTCTCTAACTAACTTGCACACATCACTTTTACTTAAATCCTGTTGGTCAGAGTTCAGTTACATGGCTATGCCTGCTGCACAGGGAGCTGGGAAAGTCACTTCCAAGTGGCTGTGTACCCAGGAGGCTAGGCACTGAGAAAGAAGAAAATGACAAAAGCTTGGGCTCTGTGGCCATATCCCATACCTTATCCTGGCCCTACCCTCTCTGTGCTCAGGTCACCTGTTTGTCTCCTCTGAGAGGCTGAGTGTAAAAGAGCCCCAGGCTCACTTGGCTTGGAGCACACACCCTCTGAGACCTTTCCAGCAGCAATCAGCTATGGAGGATGGGGGAGGTGATACTTACAGCAGCACATGATTGGTGGAGAGTGGCCAGGCTTGTCATCAGCAAGAGGTCTGGCCTCTTCTGCAGTGGATCCCCTCCCTGACCTGCCCATCGTCCTGGGGAGGGGAGACTCCTTCCATATCTTGTGGGAATATGTGGGAGGGAACAGACAGCCTAAGCACAAGGTGATCATCCTTGGAGAGTAGAAGGGGTGCATAAACTAAACTGAAGGTTGTCCTAATGTCACAAACATTGGCCTCCCAGCATGGGTGTAAAACCAGGGAGCCTGAGGACAGGGAAGTGTGGTGGGTTCCAGAGGTGTGGATGGGGCTGGTGCTCAGAGTGCTGGAGAGCAGGATGGGGCATGTCCGTTTAACTATTCGGGCTGTCCTTGGTGGACAAGCTGCTTGGGAAAGAGTGAGCTCTCCACCACTGGAAGTAAGCAAGCAGAGGCTGAACTGTCACTGGACAGGGACATGGGGTGGAACCTAGTGACCTTCCCCACTGGTGTAACTGCTCTGAGCACTTTCTACCAAGACGAAAGCTTACCAGGGCCCCTCCCCTGGCACTCCCCTCCCCTTCAGCCTGCCTGTGACAGCACCCTGAAGGTTACCTGGAGGCTCTGCCCTCACAACC
This sequence comes from Castor canadensis, assembly GCF_047511655.1. NCBI lineage: Eukaryota > Metazoa > Chordata > Mammalia > Rodentia > Castoridae > Castor > Castor canadensis. Next base: position 157,871,671 of record NC_133392.1, on the reverse strand, counting down.
AACTCTGACCCACAAGGCTTTGCCTGTGACCACACCTGTGCCAGGTGCACAAGAAACAAAAGGGAAGTTCACCCCACATACACAGGGAATGAGAGGCTGGCCACTGTAAGGTGCCATCTCCCAAGAGGTGGACATAGCTCAGTGTTCCCATTTAGAAATTGACCCTCTGAGGTCAGCCATGCGGCCATGGCATCAGATGAAGGGGCTGGGAAGCTGAGAGCGTTCTGATAAACCCCGGGATGGGACTTGCTGGATGGGACCTGTTGGAGGAACTGTAGAATTCTTTAATTCTTCATGCAACAGTTACATATTGTTAAGGAAAAACATAGTAATGACACTTGTTAAAGATGGTAAGGCATCTTTAGTGGGAGGGGGTTGTGGCAGACACAGGGACTACTGCAGGGGGCTCTTGCAGTGAGGCAGGGACAGAGCAGTGTGGGGTCAGTGGATGGGAGCTGCCAGCATGAGCGAGGGTGAGAGGTTTCTGGCTGCGGTGGCTGAGTAGAATCCTGATGAAGGCAAGCCAGGGTGGTCAGAGGGTCAGAGAGTGACCATATACCAAAGAGGATGGGTGGCAGAACTGGTTTAGCAGAATTCTCCCAAAAACGAGTGCTCTAACCAGGCAGGGGACTCAGGAGAGCCTGGCTCATGTTTTAGTCAAAGGAGAGTGTCCTTGTCACCACCAAGTGCCAAATCCGTGATGGATACTACCAGGTACTGGGGACACAGCAGGGAAGAGCACAGATGGAAGCTCTATCCCCGGGAGGCCACACTTCATGTCTGTGAACAAGTAAGACAGAGGCTTATGGTCCCTCATTTGAAATCGCTACGGCCAGGCGTGCTTAGACCAGTGGTCCTCAACTGAGGGCCATTTTGGTAATGGCTCGGGACATTACTGGTTTTCTCAGTTGGCACCCAGAGGGTGAAGGCCAGGATGTTCTCCATGTGCTACAGTACAAAAACAGCCGTCCCTTTCCCCCAACAAGGAGCCACCTGGCCTGGGATGCCAGTGGAGCTGAGGAGGTCTAGAAACTGGGTTGGAGGATTCTACTTTGCATTTTAGAAACATGATACGCTGTCTAGACCACATATTATGTGATGTCCCCAGTGGGGCATGGAGTAGCACCCTGTAATCAAAGGCATTAATATTTCTGCAGGAAAAAGTATGAATATTCACACGAAGAGGGATGAACCACGACTATAAATAGCCTCACATCCGTTCAGGTCACGTTTTTGCCACCAAATGAGTTACGAACAAGCTTTTGGTTTTCAGAGCTTTATGGATTTGGGGATTGGATTGTGGGCCTGTAATATAATTTCCGATCGTGATAAATGCTATAACAACAGCAAAGCAAAGGAAGGGAAGGAGTAATGGGGAGGGTTAGACAGAGTGGCCTCTGTGAGGGGACATCCAAGCAGAGACCTGAGTGACATGAGGAAATGGACCGTGGAGATCTCTAGGGAACAGCAATTCCGATAGAGAGAAGGGCATGTGCAAAGGCCCCACGGTAGACGCATGAATGGAGTGTCTGGAAAAGGGCCAGGAGGGCATCACACCTCCAGTGAATGCCCCAAAACACGCCCAGCTTACAGGCCTCAAAGGACTTGGGGTTCGCTATAAGATGCAGCCAGCAGAGGATTGTGAACGTGGGTCATGCCAGCTACAGGGTGCACAAAGGGCTATGGTAGGACAAGAGCAGGTGGATGCAAAGGAGAACAACCAGAACTCAGGGTGCCCAGTTCGTGCATCCTGGGGTGGGGCTCAGACATGGGCAAAAAGTAGATCAGGTGATGCTGGACTTCAGATGAACTGGGAAGCACCACTTGACACTCGTCAGTCCCCTGTCCTCCCAAGTCTCCGCCAGGTGGGTCAACCCCACCTGGTCACCTCCCACCTCACTTCGCAGCCATTCCTCCTTCCTCGGCTGGGCTCTAGCTGCTGAGCCTCTTTCTGTGTCTGTTCGCCCCAGCATCCCAGGGACAGCTCCTCCATGCTCACAGCAAGGGTGGAGGTCACTTTGGACATCCTGAAGACACTTGGAAAAGACAGGGCAGACAGCAATTCCCAAGGAGACAAGATTCCAAGGACCAATGTGGGTGGAGAGCAGTTGCTGGAACAGGGGCTGGAAGTGTTTGCAGGAATGAGGAAGAGGGCCCCCCTTCCAGCCAGCTGCGTTTCAAACAGCCAAGACTGATGATAAAACCCCAGAGATTAGGGGAAAGTCCTTTGTTCAATGTCTGTGTCTTCCCACTTACCAGCAGGGAGTCTTGTCTGGACTCTGTGGGGCCTGAAACAAAGACCACATTCTGTAGCTCGTCTCACCCACAGAGTCCCATTAAGCTGTGTGGGAGCTTTCACACCACGCTGTGGCCAAGGCCAGGCTAACACTCAAGAGACTGGGTAGCCCAGGCACAGCAGGGCTGGCAGTGGCCAGGCCGGGTTACTCTGCTCTGAGGCCAACCCTTGCCAGTGCCACCCTGTTCCCAGCCAACCTCCCCTCCCTCCCACCCCGCTGCTCTACTGCCCTTGGCTCATTGTCAAGGCCGAAACACCTGGCCAAGTGAGGTGGCTGCCCCTGCCAGGGCCTAGCGGTGGCCCCAATAGCTCCTGGGCATCCCTCTCAATCCTCACACTGTCAGATGCAGCAGATAGGACAGGGGACATGGACAGTCTCAAGATGTGAGAGAAGACAACATGGTTCCAGAGTAGCTCAGTGCTGTGTCAGGACCCTTGGCTCATGGGAACTGAGGAGTGATGCCTCTCTCTGCCTGCTAAGGCAGCCTGATTGGGGCTCCTCCACCCCATTGCTGGGGGGAGAAGTTGTAGCACCCACAAAAGGCTTGTTGACCTAAGGTAACCTGTGTCAGGGCAGGGCCTGTGATGCCCATTACCCCTCTGTGTAGCCACACATATGCTACATACACTCACTAGGAGTGGGGAGAGTGTTCCTGTCCCCAGGCCCTGGGTCAGCTGGCACACCTAGCCCCACCCCACCCCAGACCAGGTGAAAGGACAGTGGGCAACCAGAGGGCCACACCCTGGGTTTGCTGGAACCCCAGGCTTGCCAGGGCTGACACATCCACCACCCAGCCTGGCTCCAGCAGAGCCTCAGGCAGGCCCTCCAGGAGGACTCCCCACCCTAGCCGCAGCTCCCACTTCTGAAAAGAGTGTGCCCCTCTTTCCTACCTAGCGTGTTCTGCTCACAGAGCCGTCTAAATCCAATTACTCCAAGTGTGGGGTGCGTATCTGCCTCGAGTTTGTAGCACATCCTCCACTCACCGCCGTGAGCTCAGCGCTGAATATCTTTCAGAGTTATTTAAGAGGTTCTTCCCTTTTTTTCCCATTTTGATGATATGTTTCTAAATTATACATTAAACTTATCAGGGTGAGTAATACCTCACAGCTTCCCATGTCAGACCTAATGTTACTTACTCGTCTGCCGCTCCATGTTTACATGGTTGAGGGGGAACGCGCCTTTCAGATCCATTTATCTTCATCCTAACTGTTTAGCGATGAGAACCTCATAGAGGTTTGGCACACCTGGGCTCCCACACCCTGGGCTCCCGCAGCTGTCTTGACCCAGACCCAGCATCCAGGGAAGCACCTTGGGATGCAGAGATGCCCCCCAAGGGAGCAGAGCGGCAAGGTCAGGCTTGGAGATTAGCCATGCTCTTTCTAGGCTGGAAACTTAAACACCAAGAGCCTCCCCAAAGCCCTCCTCCCTGGATCTGGATAGTGGTAGCTTCTCGGGAATCGTCTCTGGTGTTCATTCATTTATTCAGATCCTTATGGAGGCCTCCACTCTGCAGGGTAGCACTGGGCAGCCTGCCAAGTGGCCACAGACACTGCCCTGGTCACTGTTGGGAAAACTCCCTGGAGCTGGAACCCAACAGAACAGCCTGTTTGGAGCTCAGCTGGTAAGGGTCCTCTTGACCTCTCAGCCGGGAAAACCTCTGTTCCTGGGACAACCCCTATGGCCTGGAAGCACCCACCCCAGTCCTCGCTGACCCTCCAGCACCCACAGCTGGCATGGTCCTACTGCAGGACCCAGGCTCCCCCCAGCTTGGCATGAGGCTGCTCCGTAGCTGGAACGCTCAGCTCTGCAAGCCCCCAATGGCCAGGAGGGGAGGGCTGCAGGTGGCATAGCTGCTCCTCTGCCTCGGTGCTGCCTGTGCCACCTCTGATTTATAGTATAGGACTCCAAGAGGCTGGTGTGCCTAAGGCACAGCAGAGCACCAAGATTTGAGCCCAAGCCCAGTGGACCCCAGGCCTTGGACTCTCAATCCCTATGCAGCATGGCTGCTCCCAGCTCCAGGTTGGGGAGATCGGAGTTGCATTGGCCATGGTGAACCATGTGGTGCCCTCTCCTGCAGAGTAACCCCCAGAGTCAGTAGCACCCACGTCCCTAGCAGGTGTGGCCAGACAGATCTGGGGGTTCTGCCCCTGCAGGCAGGTGTCAGCCCCTATCCACAGCCTCCAGGCAGGAGATTGGCCTAAAGAGAAATGAGGTGCAATTTATCTTCTCAATAAACTTGCGTAAAGCGCACTCTGTCTTCCCATAATGAAATGGGGACGTTATCCCACCGTGTTATTGGGCACCAGGAAAACCCCACATCAGGCACTTATTATTTTCTGCCACGATCAGGGAAGACTGATCGAGCTTGGATAAGTGCAGCTTAAAATTGAAAACCAAGCAATTTACCTTCAATAGCTTCTCCGAATTTTGTGCAGCCAGAGACAGTTAAGGAGAAATAGACTCCCTTTCCATTTTAAGAGTCTCCCATTAACATTTGTTGCCTCCATGAGATTAGGGCTTGGCTGGGGCACTTGACTGGGTGGCATCTTGCTCCCTCTGCCTTGGGGAAAGAACCTTGCCTCCCAGCTCCTCTTCCTGGAGGGGCCAGAGCAGGGTGCTGCAGCTCTTCCCTTCTTCCTGGCAAAGCTGGGCAGTTGGCCCGGCACTGGGCTGAATGCTGTGCCTGTGGAGGCTGATGGGATTCTAATCCAGTCGAGTTGGGGAGGTTGTCCATCCTGGGGGCTCAGAGCTCACACCCTTCCCAGGCAGGCTCCTGCAACCCCCTGCATTGGTCTGGGAAGATGTCCTTAGGCTAATTCTCTGAGGACATTTTTGATTCATTTCCAAGTTAGGAAGGGGAGGCAGGCTTTGGGATGTTTAGGGACAGGGAATGTCAAAAACCATTGTGGTGAGAGCAGTCAAACCTCCAAGCCTGACAGCGGTCTCTCCTTCTGTGTACCTGTGGCTCTGAGTGCCGATGGCTATCTCCACCCCAGCCCAGGTACCCTCCGCAACAACCAGCATTGACAGGGCCAGAGCTGCAGGCGCTGCTCACATCCTGGTCATGAAACTCTGTGCTCTAGTGGTGTTGACCTTCGGGGGGCGGGGGAGCCGGAGACAGCTGGGCAAGGCCTCAGGTGCATCCCGAAAGCCCTCTCCTTCAATTTCTTTTTAACCCAAAAATAACAAGAGGAGGGTTTGCTGAGAGGAAAATCAGCCTCCTCTTGTATATTTGGCAGTTACCTTCTGAGGCCCCTCTGCCAGGGTCACCAAGGTAAACTGTTGTGGCAGCCGCAAACCCTGGCTGCCCTCCTGGCTGTGTGGGTTCAGCCCTGGCCTCCAGTATTTGAACCCCTGGGTGGTGGGGGGAGGGTAATGCACCGGGCAGGGTTGTGAGCAGATGGGACTTTTGAGCCCTGTGTGTGCCCTGGCTTAGAAGGATGGCACCAAGCATGCTGCTGAAATGGGAACTTGAGTTTTACCCTTGTCCTGAACTCCAACATCCCTATTTGCCTGTGCAGTGTCCAGGGCTCCTGCCTCCCTAAGATAGGGGTGAGGACCCCATGGAGCATAAACCACCCTCACTAACCTGAAAACCCAGGCATGTGTTGGAGAACTTAAGCCCAGTGCAGTCACCAAGGCCTGGCTGCTCCTGCAAGTCCTGGTCAGCGCTCATCCTGAGCCTCTACACAGAAGCAGTAAAAGGGAAAGTCCAGGCACAAAGAGTAGCAGGTTCCACAGACACATGGCTGGGGCTTGGGATGGATTCTGGACACCCCACCCCCACTACTTCAGAGTAACGAGGCCAGGCCAAGCGCTGGAGAATGAAGGTCAAGAGAGCCTGGGGACCCTGCGGAAGACCTTTGAGCTGGCACCTATGTGCATAGGCTGTGAATTTGGACATCTGGCCTCACTCTCTGCCCTTTGTGAGGTGCCCTCTACCTACTGGCAATACCTAGGGTGGGCAGCTGACTGACAGCCAGCCTGGTACTTCCCTCCTCCTCAACCAGCCAGGGCTTCTTTTGCAGAGGACCTGGCCGTGCCCCAAAGCCCATTTCCAGACACTTTACGATCCTGCTTTCACCACGACAGACACCTTTGTGCACCTGCAGAGTGACTGGTATGAGGCATCAGGCTCTGGCAGCAGCAAAAGAGCCCCAGGAGAGGCCCAGTACTAACTGCTCAGCACATGTTCCAGGCCCTTCCCACTGATCAGCTCAGGAATCGAGGTCATTCCATAAAGCCTGGGTTTTTTTTTTTTGTTGTTTTTTTAAAAAAATATATAAAGGCAATCATCCACCATTTCAGTCTCAGTGAGGTCCCAGTGATGTCATAGCCATCTCAGTTTGGGGAAGGGTGCTCTGTCATACTCCCATAAGGACGAAATCACTGAAGCCTGCAGCTTTCAGAGTGTGTCCCATTATTAAGTAGTCTCTTCTTTGCATTTGTTCTGGTTCTTATTCCCATATGTCCTAGACGGCACACATGGCCCGTGAACCTGTACATGATTCCAAAGCACATGTCCACGCACCAGGACTTATAGCACATGCCGGGTCACGTGATCCTGTCAGGCCAGGAGGGACGTCACAAGGGTGGTTCTGAGGTTTACCCCCACCACACACACCCAGTACTGTTTCTCTCTAGCACCAGGACCATGCAGCAAGTTCTCTTCCCGCCATTGATTCTTTTCTCTTCTTGGTCTCTGAGAAAAAGGACTGATCCAGAGATGACAGGATTCAAGAGAGATTAATTTGTTATTTTAGACCTTTAGAAAATGCATCTGTACAGAAGCAGAGTCCCTGGGTCGTAACAAAGTTCAGATCAATTAAAACAATTTACTTTGCCGCTAATGATTTCAGACCATTGTAATTTATTGGTAAGTAAATGACTTCAAAAGTGCATTCCTTTGGTGGCTATGCAGAGGGAATTTTAACAAGTTCTTGGATAAATTAAGTCTGGAATTTGTTAACAGCCCATTATTGTAAAACATTTAAAGGAGGCCTTCTCACTCTGCTCCAAAGCCTCAAAGTTTCCAGAAACTATTAAAACTTCTAATCAGCTCTTCATGGTTTAAGCAAATCAAGTAGCAAGAACGGGCTCCTGATAACAGGTGGGAGATTTTCATGTCCAAGGTCAATGGCAACAAGGATCCACCCTCGGACTCCTGCTCTCAGGGTAAAGGTCACACCACTCTGGCAGCTGGGCCTCCACCTGCCCTTCAATCTCCTTTTGTATCTCTCTCTGCCCTCAGTGCACAGTCAGGCCATACCCCCTCCACTTCCCTCCAGAGAATAAGCCAACCCCAGAGTTTCTGCTGGGGCTGCTCCTTGCCTATAACCGCCCTCTGCCCATCGTCCATGGCTGCCTCTTCCTCTGCCTGTGGTTTAAGTCTGAGCTCCCTGACGAGTCCTGTCCTAACCATGTCCATCATCGCTTTTGCTGTCCTTCCTGCTGGCTCACAGAACACCCACAGTCCTTGTCTTTGGTCACATCTCTCCAACTTGTGGTCACTGGCTTGGGTATCTGTTGTACCTCAGAGCAATCTTTGGCAGCAGAGAGCCTGAGTCAACAGAACGAGGCAGACACTGCTGAGTGATTGAATGGGTGATGGCTCTAGGCCTGAAATATGACCAGTATCCCATTGGAATAGATCACAATACCTGGGTGGGGGTCCCACCCAGCACAAGGTGGTGGGTGTTCAGGTGTTGTTGTGTGGGTTGCTCCTGGGGACTTTGAGTCAGGTCAGATGCTGTCTTGTCTGTGCCCTGTATAGAGGCCCAGAGCCAAGGCCTGAGGATGACCAGAAGGTCCTGGAACCTTTTCCTTGAAAATGTGGATTCTTCATAAGTTCTTCCCCACCCTCGAACACCTCACTCTCTTATCAGCAGTGACAGTCTGGACAATAGCTGCAGTCATTAGTTAAATGTTTGAGACCTGCTTTCCTTTTTTTTTTCCTCCAGTGCTGGGGATCAAACCCAGAGCCTCACACATCCTAGACAAGCACTGTACCACTAAGCTACATCCCCAGCCCTTATCAGGCCTAAATCTTGACAAGGCTTTGAGGTAGGGACTGCTTTCCTGAGGGACAAATTGTGCCTCAGAGACTAAGAAACTTGTCCAAGTCATACAGTGTGTAAGTGCAAGGTTGGGCTGCAGTTGCCTACCTTTTTTTTTAACAGTAAATCCCCCACACACCATTTATTTATTTATTTATTTTTGGTGGGCATGGGGTTTGAACTCAGAGCCTTGCATTTGCTAGGCAGGCGCTTTACCACCTGAGCCACACTCCCAGCCCAGTTGCCTACCTTTTAAAACCCATCATGCTGTACTGCCCAGCAGGTCTTTTAAAGTATCATCATGCGAATTTAAACTTCAATCTCCAACATAAAATTTTATATTTTTAAAGGAATTCTTATTGATAATGCCAAGGTTGATTGCTTAGAATTGATCTGACTTTTAAAAGACAATAATAGGATCTATGTGGACAGCTTTGTTTGGATATGTGTACTTCACTTTTGACTTCCAGAAATGTTTAAAATACCGAAAAAGAGAAAGAATAAAATAACAAGCACGTGTATTTCTGTCACTCAGAAAAAAAATTTAAAAATAAATAAATAAATAAATAAAGTATCATCATGCCAGCCACTCTAGGGCAGGTGACTTCTAACCCAGGCCTGGACCAGTCAAAGGCGGCTTAGCCAAGGCCTAGGTTCCAGTCATCAAGATACTGCAGGTAGATCACACAGGCGGACAGTTCAGGCAGGTCCTAGCCCTCGTTTATTCTGTCATAAGACCTATTATGCAAGAGCATGTGTCAGACACAATTCCAGGTCCTAGGGAATCTGAGTCCTGTAGTCCCTGCTCTCATGGTGGGCCAGCCAGTGGGAAGATGCACACAAATAAATGAACAAGAAAAGCGTCCAGCATGTGAGATCTCCAGTCTTTCCTGATCAAGGGTCAGAAAGGACTACCCAAGGAAGAAGCATTTGGGTTGTGACAGAGTGACACCCAAGTGGTCTGTAAGAACCTGGGAAAGAGTGTTCCTGATAGAGGGACCAGCCAGTGCAAAGACACCAAGGTCAGAAGGAAGGAAAAAAAAAGAAAGCAGGTGGCAGTTGCTGGTGAATAGGGGAGAGGGACAAGAGTGGGAACTACAGATGGCCAAGGGTGGCCCAGACCCTGAAGGCCAGAGAACCAGATTTTATTCAAAGTGCTCAGAGAGCCTTTGGGGCATTCTAAGCAGAGCAGTGACACCATCTGACTGATGTGTTTTTAAAACTCCCTTTGGCTGCTGTGGGAGAAATGGATATTTGGAAAGAGGCTAGGGTGGCGGACTATAGAGCAGCTGGAAAGCCCTAGGTCCAGGGGAAAGGACAGTGGCACAGACAGGACAGCAGCAGGGGGAGGGTGAGAAGGAGGGAGGTCCAGGATGACAAAACTGGCTAATGGTTTAGGTGTGAAGTTAAAGGGAAGAGAAGAAGCCAGGGCAACCAATGGATTTGGGGCTTGAAGAACAGGCAGTAGTGAGGCCATGTTTGCAGAAGAGATGGAACAGAAAACGTTACAGGCAACGCGAGTTCTCCTCTGTGTCTGTTGGACATCCAGGTAGACATGTCAAATAGGGCTTGGAGTTGGGTGGAGAAGTCAGAACCTGAGACAGAACCTAGGAGTTGAGGGCAAGATTACCGAGGACCACCAGGGAAGAGGGGGTTCCTAAGGCTGAGTCCAGAGGTGCCCAATCCTTTAGGTCAGAAGAGAAGGAAGAGAAGCAGAGAATAAAAACCAGGTGCCAGAGTGACTCCATAAACCAAGAGAGAGCCTTCCAGGAATGGAGCAGGTGGACCCCCAGCCCTTTAATGAGGCTCCTGGATTGTCATATTGACCAGAGCGAGTGCCTTGTGGCTTGGATCAAATGTGATCAGTTTTTAGTTTATTTGGAGCAAATTGGCAAACCTTTCAGAGCCAACATAGGCTGCATTTTAGCAATTTTCATAGTATTTTTGGCAACTGCAGAGACTCCAAGGCAAGGCAGAGAACCTTTTAATGGAGCATTGAAAAGCAGTTTTTAAAAATACCTTTTAGAAAGCTATTTAAATTCTCCCATCTGTAGAAAAATTAATGTATAAACTTAGCACCTCAATTTGGTTCTTCTTTAAATGAAGGAGGTGGGAAGCTGTTTCTTCTCATAGCTCTGCTGGATGTGGAGACTGGATCCCGTCAGCGTGGCAGAGCCAAGCCATTTCCAGGGATACCCTGCGCAGGTCTGTGAGGCTCCAGACACTCAGCCTGATGAAGTTATTTAATCTTCACAACAACCCTGCAAGGTGAAGCCAGTTGTACGGTGACCGTTATAGAGATGGGGAAACTGAGGCCCAGACTGGTTCATAAGAAGCTGAGGAGGGTTAGCCTCATTTCAGAGATGGAAAAAAAAAAAGAAGCTCCCCCAAGATCACAGAGCTTGGAGTGACCTGAATATCATTCTCTTGAAACTCGTGCTTTTGGTTCCTACAGAGCATCCCTCTGTCTGGGTGTTACAGTGACCTAGTGGCTTGTCACAATGGCACCTCCCAGTCAAGCAGTCTCACAGTGGCATCTCCAAGGAGTGGGTAGCCTCCTGGCTTCTGGGTGGGGTAGGGGCTTGGAGCCACAGCAGCCTTGCTGTGCCAGTTGTCAGCGGAGTCATAGCTTCCACCCCATATCAGCACCCTCAGGTGCCTGTTAAGTGGGAGCTTCCCCAGGATAACTGGTGCTCAGGGAAGTAAACTTTTGGGGGCATGCTTAGGGTGTTTCCTGAGTCAGTCAAGCTTGAGACACCTGCCACCCTGCCTCCTCGATACGCATCATCGCTGTGGTTCTAGGTTTAGAGTCAAGATAGGTTGACACCATTGGGGCCCTAGCAGTCACCTCTCTCCTGACAGTTAAAGAAATGGAGGCTCAGAGAGGGTAGGCTCCATGCTCAGAGCCCTACAGCATCCAGCCTTCTTACAGACACCTCCTCCTTGCCCCCTTCCCATCTCCTGGCAACCTTCTGATAGACAAGTGTCAGAGAAAAGGGCAAGGTCATTTCCGGGGACCTCTGGTTGAAAACTTGGATGTCCTTGGGTGGCTGGATTTGGGAAGCACATTCCTGGGGACCTGACTCCCACAGCAGGAAGCTGTGCAGATTAGCCCACACTGTCTCAGTCCCACTCTGCTGTGTCCTTGAGATGGGCAGAAGTTGGTAAGAAGCCTGGCACCTGTGCTGAAGATGGAAAGCCAGCCAGCACAGCGGGACAAGTGGAGCTCCCAGGAGCCAGGAGCCAGCTGGTGGGGAAGCAGGAGGACTCACTGACATGGAGGAGGGGCCTGCCTTCCTACCCTGCCTGCCCACCACAGTCCAAGTGCCCATCCTCAACCCAGGTGTGAAGGGGCCAGCCCTGCCTCAGCCAAATGTGTGACCAAGGCCAGAATATAAGCAGAGGCTGGTTTGAAGACGGATACTCTACCCTAGATGGCTCTTCACCCCTGTGCCTGTTCATACCTCGTGTGTACCACATGCTAAGTGCATGTGCTCACCTCCCTATCCATGGGGCCAGCAGCACACTCCCCATAGGCACTCATATATCTGTGCCATGGGCCCCCTCCACCTGGAGCTGTTCGTGGCCTGCTGCCGTGTGGCTGCTATGTGCCCGCTGCTCAGATGAATTGGGTGGGTTGAGGGGTGGGAGGGACAGGTTTCTCAGGGTCACTGATTCCCTGGATCAGTTTGCCCCAATTTCCATTTCCCTTCCTGGTTGAATTGGCCGCCACCTGCGGACACAGCCAGATCAGTCAAGCCCCATGTCACTTGCTTGTATTGCTTCACTGGCTTTATTGCCTTCCTCAGAGCAGTGAGGGGCAGCCAGTTGCTGGAGGATCACTCAAGTTGACACAGCTTTTCAGATTTTATTTCCTCCCTGCCCCCATCCATGTCTCGGGAGAGACTGGCAAGGTGACATCCCCTCAGTAACTCCCAGCAGAAGCAGAACCAATGCCCCTGGGGCAGGCTGTGGTATTCCAGCAACCCTGGGAGCCCTAGGACATGGAAGGCTTGGCTTTAGGTGGCAACTGTACCCTCTTTGTGGCCCCAATATCTTGCTTCCTTGCTCCTGACACCACTGACTAAGAAAAGAACCCACCCATGGGCCAGGGCTCAGACAGAGCAAGATTTGAGTCTTGGCTCCATTGATTACAAGTTGTGCTTGACCTTGGGCAAGTTGTTTGACCTCTCTAAGCTTCCTCTGCTTCTAAATGGGAGCCATGGTAGCACCTGCCCCTGAGGGTTGGTGTGAGGACAGAGATGAAGTGATGTGTGAGATGGGTTAGGTCAGTGACCTCCACAGGACAAGTACTCAATAAGTAGCAAGGAGCAGTGCAGCTTTTTCTTACCATTGACTGGTTGATTGATTGTTGACTCTGGCTCCAAGACCTGCACAGAAAGGAAGAGAGAACTTGGCCATGGGCTGGGCAGATCCTAAGTGTCTCACGGAGTCAGTGGAGCCAGGTGTGGGCTTCCTGGTGGGGATTGTATTAGTCAGGCTGCTCCAGAGAAACAGAAACGAGAAAAAGAGAAAGGCAGAGATAGAGGGGTAGAGATGGGGTTTTATTTTAAGGAACTGGCTCACTTGATTGTGAGGTTGACAAGTACAAATTCTGCAGGACAGGCCACTACTGGAGACCAAGGAAAGAGCCAGTGGGACAGCAAAACAAAGCCCATCTGCTGGCAGAATGCTTTCCTCCTCAGGGACGCTGCCTTTGTCCCTTAAGGCTTTCAACTGACCTCCACTCACGTTATGTAGGGTCATCTGTTTATCCAAAGTCCACTGACTTAAATATTAATCTCATCTAAAAAATGCCTTCAGAGTGATAGCTAGGCTGATATTTGATCAAATCTCTGGATTCTCTGGCCTGCTCAAGTTGACAGGTAAGATTAACTATGCCAAGGAAAGGCGTTCAATGCCTGTGGCCATCTCAGCTGAACTTGGGCTGTGGGACCTGGGAGCCTTATCCTGCCTGGTCTGCCATCTCCCACCTCTGACCTTCCACCTTGGTAGAAAGCTTTAGCAAAGGGCTGGTCCCACATAGGGGCCTGATGCTCTCTGAGTTGTGTGACCCAAGCAAGGGCCCTGGGCAGGGAAGGAGGGGGTTGGTGTAGACAGTAGAAACCCTAACCAGGCCACCCAGCCCAGGTCCTGAGGTAAGACCCCAGTCAGACCCAGACCTCCAGCACCTTCCAGCCAGGCTGAGGCTAACAGGTGACTCTTCAGGGCACTTAAGAAGCAACCAAAGAATGGCAGAGCCCAAAGGCCCCTGTAGCCTCTCCAGAAGAGTGTTTAAGAAGGGGCCCAAGGCCACCTAGCACATGACACAAGCCAGGGAATGGCTCCTTTAACAGCAAAATGGGACACTCCCCAAAGAGGCTCAGATCAATTCTCTTGCTTTTATCTTTTCTTGAGGCTCAGCATGATGAAAAGTGGCCCATATCTATGGCTGATAAATAACCAGAAACTCGCTGTACCTGCTTTCATTTGATTTTCTTGAACAATTACCGCCAGCATGCCTTACATTCAGAGGCTGAGATTTTAAGTGGCCAAAAGAACTTCCCAACTGAGCCTGCCAGGGACTTGTTTGAACCATTCTTTGGTGCACTGAAAAGCACCAGACGTGATCTATGAAAGAGCTTGGAGGAAAGTATTTCATGTTTCCGGTACAAACACTTACTCCTCTCTGGGGAATGAGAATGTGGGAAGAGAGTTTCCACCCCAGCCTCAGACCCTGGAAAAGACTGCCCCGCCAGCTGCTCTGTGCTAAAGAATACCTCTGGCCACAAGCATGGCCTGTCCAGAGCCAGGAGGTGAGGACAGTGGCAGGACCAGACACTGCCAATGAAATGTAAGCATTGAGCTTGAAGAGGATGATATTCCAACCAGAAGCCGTCCAGAGGGTATCAGGGCCAGAAGGGTCTGGAGCCCTTGGGACAACTTGGGAGGAAATTGGGAATATTAAGCTGGAGGAACTTTAGGTGCCATCTACATCCCTCTCACAGAGCACCCAGGTTACCGTGTGAGTGGTACTGGTGACATGCCTGCCTCAGCACCAAGAATTTAAGCTCTTTGCTGCCAAGAACTGCATCTTTCACTACCAGAGTGATGCCAGCATTGAACAGCCCTTAATACATACTAAATGGAAGGAAGGATGGATGTGTGGATGGTTGGATGAGTGGATGGATGGAAGGATAAGTGGGTGAATAGCAAGTGGATGAATAAGTAGATAGATGGAAGATAGGTGAGTGAGTAGGTGGATTTGTAGAGGGGTGAGTGGATGAGTGGGTAGATGTGTTAATGGATGGATTCATCCATGGAGGCTAATATGTGAATGTTTGGATGGTTAGGTATGGGGATAGACAGATGGAAAGGATGGGTGGATAAATGAATAGATAATGGATGGGTAGATGGATGGATGGTTGGATGGGTAGAGGGATGGATGGATGATGGATGGACAGTTGGATGGTTGGGTGAGTGGGTAGGTAGACAGATGGACAGATGGGTGAATGAATATGTAAATGGATGAGTGGCAAGAATCTGTCTTCTAATATTTAAAGAACTACCAGATCTTCAAGAGTAAAATTCTGACCAGGTGTGGTGGCTGACAACTATAATTCTAGCTACTTGGAAGGGTGAGATCAGGAGGATCATGCTTTGAGGCTTTTTTCTGGGCAAAAAGTTCACAAGACCCCCATCTCAAGCAAGGGTTGGATAAGGTGGCATATACCTGTCATCCCAGCTACATGGGGAAGCACAAATAAGAGAAGGTCCAGGTCAGCCCAGGAATAAAGTGAGACCCTGTCTCAAAAAGAACCAACACAAAAAGGGTTGTTAGAGTGGTAAAAGCCCAAGGCCCTGAATTCAACCCCCAGTACCAACAACAACAACAACAAAATACTATTCTCTGTGGAACTCAAAACAAAATCATGGTGGATTCTCTAATGGAGCAAATTTAGACTCAGGTTAAGAAAGAACTCTGTAGCAGCCCAAACCTGCTTTTGATGAGGGATGAGATGGAGAGGGAGCAAGCCCTCCATCCCTTGAACTTGCTGTGAATGGAAGAAGTGTCCTCGTGCTGGCAGAAGGTGAGGCTAGACAACCTCAGAGGGTCTTTCCATCTCTGAGTTGCTGTGATCTCTCTTAAGACCCCATCCATAGCTGGGTCAAGGAGCCATTTTTTCCTGGGTCAGCCTGGACATCTTCAGGGACCATGCTCTGCCTTGCTGCTGCTGACCCATGACACTGGCAGGGTCCTGCCCCCACCTCTGATTAAACTCTCAGGGGGCATCCCTGGTGCTCACCAAGGCAGGTCTGGAAGGAGCTGGTCTATAGAGGACAGAATGCATGTGACACTCAAGCAGACCTGAGCTGATGGAGGGTACACAGGAGAGGGTAGACAGGGAAAAGCAAGAAGGTGCTGTCAGAGAGCTGCAGAAATGGGACAGACAGAGCTGGGGCAGAGCCTCTAGGGCTCAGTTCTGGGGGAATGCTTAGTGTGGGGGCCCGCCTCTGAAACCAGGTACCCACCTCCTCTACAAAGAGCCAGGGCTCAGAGGGACTAAGAGAGAAGCTGGGGTCAAATACCAGTGACACTAGAGCCCACCCGCCTGCCCACAGGGAAGGGAGCCAGGTCCACCCTACCGGTGAGGCCCCCCTTTGGCTCATGACCATCCCCCTGGTGTTTCTTTCTCCTTAGAAAATCTAATTACTTGTAGCTTCCATGCTGGCCACCAATTTGATCTGAGCTCAAGAGCATAACCAAGGTTCACCTTGTTCTGCTTAAATAATGCAGGTAGTGAGGCTATCGACAATCTGTCATCTGCTAGAAAGTGGCTTCAACACAGCCAGAAGCCCCAGAGGGATCCGGGGTCTCTGCCAGCCACAGGTCCAGCCTCTGGCTGGAACAGGAGGTCTCTAGCAAGAGGCTGGGCCTCAGCATGTCCAAGGAGAATGATGGGAGTGCGAGCCCCGCCTGGTCTTTTCCAGAATGACCTCTACTGAGAAACCCCAAGAAACAGGGAGGACAGGAGCTATTCCACTGAGAGGTCTGTGCTGTGGATTGGAGAGGAGGTTCCTGGTGCAGCTGGGCCCCTGCCAGGGGGTCTGAGTCACTTCCCATTGGAGGACAGGCCTCAGGGCTCCCAGGACATTCCGTTCCCTCACTACTTACTCCTCCCTCCCCTAGTAACCCACACACCTGCACCTCACCTCCACAGGCGTTTGTGATGATGTGGCTGCTCTTCCCTGAGCCTGGGTTGGATTTTTTTTTTAATGTTTAAAAATTCCCAGCAGCATGGCAGGTGCCTGGCTGCTGGGTCACCCATCGGCTGTTCTGTCATCAGACATCATGTTTACCCGTCAGACGCTGTTTTCCTGACACTCAACACTCAAAATAATGATCTCGTTGGAGCACCTTCATGAATGATTCATGAAGCTCCACTCAACTTTGGGTTAACAGCAAATCAAAGCCCCTCGGAAGGGCGAGTGCAGCAGCAGCAGGAAGGCAAACTCGGGCCCAGCCTCCCCACCCCTGGGGATGCTCAGGAACCCCTGGCCCTCCCTGGAGGCCCCAGCTCAGCTCTGTAGAGTGAGCTGGCCTTGGCCTCAGCCAGGTCTCCGAACAGACCGCCAAAGGAGCAGGGCAACAGGATCCCAGCTGTCACCACATATCCTTGGTGACCTTTAAGGAGTATGTTAGCACTTAAGTCCTGAGTCAGATCCCCTCAATTCCAGCCTGACTCCTGCCATCAACAGGTAGCATGACCTTGAGCAGGTCACCTTGCTTCTCTGAGCCTTCCTCTCCTGTCTACAAGGTTTATTTGCTCTCCCCAAGGACGCCTGTGAGTAGGATGCATACAAAGGGTGAAGAGCTCAGCCTACAGGCACAGGCTAAACATGGCAGCTGTTAGTATTTGCTGTGACTCTCTCGCCTCCCCTGGTCTCCATGTTCTCATCTGTAAAGTGAAAGGGATGATTGCTGGAGCCCCAAGTCTCCCTGGAACAGAGCAGAGCACTGTGCTTGTTCTGCTTTCAACTGAGCACAGCCTCCACAAGACCGGCAGCCTCTGCCCTGTGGCAGATTCTCAAGGAGATTTCTGAGCTACACTCTGGGATGGAGAAGCCTAGGGGGCCAAGATCCAGCCCCATGTTCCTAGCTTGCACAGCGGTGACAGAGGACCAGCATGAGGACCACTGCAGAATTATGACAGCCTTCAGGAAGGGCTCAGAGGGAAGGGCTGAGGCTTCTGGGTTTTGTTCTTTCCTCCCTTCATTCATTTATTCATGGGCTCCCTGGGGGCAGTGCAGGGTCCACTCCATCCCAGTCATATGCCTGGCTCCTGTTCACAGCTCTTGCTATTGACTTTGTGCTTAATGAATATTAGTCAGTGAAAAGAATTTACAGAGCTGTGGGAGTGGCTCAAGTAGTAGAGCATTTGTCTAACGAACACAAGGCCCTGGGTTCAATCCCCAGTACCACCCCCCCAGAAAAAGAAAAGAAGAAAGAATTTATAGAGGTATGTTGAGCACTATAAATACTAGCAAAACAAAACCTCCAACTTGGTACCGCTAGCCCTGTGATGTTTACCTGGCCTTGGTTGATCCTTAATTTCCTTCTAAAAGCAGCAGACTAAAGGATTAAATCCTTAACCTCTAATGTTCGCCATCATAGGCAGTCTAGCCTGATTCTGCCATTCAAGAGTGATGGGGGTGGAGTTTCCTATGCCTGACTGCGATGACTGCAGAAGGGAAGGGGAAGCTGAGGCAGTCAGAGCCACAACCCTGTGGACCAGAAGTGCCCCTGCCCAGAAGCAGGACTCAGCCCCAGCTGGAGAAGTCTGTGACTTTTCCTTCCCTCCTTAAATGGCCTGGAAGCCTCCCTAAGGCAAAGACAGGGCCTTGTCCTGCATGTATAACTAGACACAGTGTTAGCACAGAGGAGAACCAAACTGCCCCTCAAGTACAGGATGACCCCAGTGAAGCCAGAATGTGAGGCAAAGGCAGGAGCCTTCCAGACATGGTAACTAGAACACACAGGTGCCAGGCCCACAGGTATCGTGCAGTTCAGTGGCCAAGACCCAGACCTTGGGATGAGATGCCAGCTCTGCCTCTTACAATCTGCATGGTCCTGGACAAAGCTCCCTTGGTGTGTCCATTTCCTCATCTTTGAAATGGGTATAGTAAATGCCCCATTTCCCAGGGCTGCTGAGAGGATCCTGTCGGGGGGCAAGGGGTGTGGGAGAGAGTACAGGCCTAGGAAAGGCCATCCAAACAGGGGTCAGGGTTAGAACTCACACCCTGGGAGGCTGCTGATCCTGTTTATTTAACACATTCTGCCCATCACGGATGCTTTTCACAACAGTTTACATGGTTTGGAATATGCCCTAAATATTATCCTCATTACTAAGGTTTTTACATTTTGTGCCTAAGGCAAGCACCTCACCTGTCTCACCTGCGTAGCCTGGGTTCTGGAGCCCTGGCCGAAGGCGTGGACTGGAGGATCCAAGTCCAGGGGAAAGCTGGGAGGAGTACAGTGGCCCACTGCTAAGTCGAATCTACAGGGAAGGGAAAGGTGTCCCTCCAGCCAGGGCCTGGACCTGCTGGGAGAGGCATGAAGAGTAGGGTGTGCTCTTCATTCTTTGCTGATGGTTCCATGTGTGTCCCGTTGTTTTGCCCTTAGAAGGCTTTCCATCCTCCCATGGCATCAGTAGGCATCCATCGGGACCCACAACCCATAGATCAAAGGGTCATGGAGAGAAGAGCAAGAAGACACTGAGCAATTGTGTCTGATTCTCAGGGATAGTTGTAACCTCTGGCATCTGGCCGCAGAATTAGCATTTCCCACTGTATGCAGAGCAGAGCCAGAGTCTTCACTGGCCCCCCTGATAAAGCCCTGCCACTTATCTTCTCACGTACTCAAGACCAACCGTGTGCCTGGCACTGTGCTGGGCTGAGCAGAAAGTAGGGAGCAGGGTCCCCAAGTAGCAGGGTGTGGCTGGTAAGATGATCAGTCCAGTCTGGTCCAAAAGCACCCTGGAAAGGTCCCAGCCCAGCCCAGGTGGTCTCTGCTGGCGGCAGCAAGAGCAGGAGTCTGGAAAACTACTGGGGGTCCTAAAGGACAGGATGCAGAAGGTGTAGAGGTCCCTTTGGGACCTGCAGAAAGCAAACACAGCATGGTCCTTGCCCACAATGTGGTGATGACAAATTGGGGGAAAGTTAAGTAGAACAAGATTTAAGCCCCATTGCCAAGCAGGGACAGGAAAACACATGATGAAGAGACAGATGAATCACACCCACACTCAGGCTCTCCTGGAAAAGAGTGATGGCTGTTGGAGGCAGAATGGACCCTGAGGGGTGGTGGGCAGAGGGGATTTGAGCAGCAGAACGAGGGTGCGAGCAGAGGCCCAAGACCAAAGGCTCAGGCTGTGTCCAGAGAGCAATTTGACCGAAGCAGATGAATTGCTGTCAAAGGTGATTGAAAAGGAAGCTTCGCAGAGCTCTAAGCTGGCCTTCCTGCCACTGTCCCCTCAGAGAGCCCCTCCCTGTTACAGCTCTGGCATACAGCGTCCTATTCTAGCCTGAGATTACGTCCATCTTCTCTGCTCACACAAAGCCAGACTCCAAAGACAAACAGGGAGACATAAAAAGGAGAAGAGATGAAGATTCATCGACGCCAGAACCGACTCTATTCTGGAAAATTGAAATATTTTGTATGTAATGACAATCGAGTCACCGCACGACCTTCCTGGAATAACTTCCCAGATATATGACAGTGACAACAGCCAGCCCACTGGCACTGACATGCAGAAGGCTCCCCAATGCCACCACTTAAAAAATGCCTCCTGTGTCACTGATATTCCTCACTTGGGGATGTTCATGGCTATCACTGTTATCAACAGTAACAAATTTCAAGAACGTGTAAATGACACTGCCCCGAGAGACAGAGCCCGGAACAATCCACATCAACCTGCCCAGCCCGGGCTAGACCTCCAATAGCAAATCAGCTTACCTGATGAGCCCTCAGCGCCCACCCCCCACCTCCAGCCCCGAGTCTCCAATCCTCCTCCCTTACCTTGACCCCTGGGAGCCCTGGCTCCAGCTGTGTCCCCTTTGCCTTACTGTCAGGAACTGTCTACGCTGCTGGGGACAGTGGAAGGGGGTGGGAGGGGTAGAGGTGCAGGTGGGCGGCGGGGGATGGTCTTCCAGAGCCAGGGCAGGTGTTACATGTCCTGACTGCTGCTGCAGCCTCTCTGCTGCACAGCACCCCCCCACACACACACACTCCTGCAAAGAGTCAGACCCTTTTGCTCATTCACTCCTCATTCATTCACTCGTTCATTTATTCCTTCATCCATAGCACAGCATGTTTGCTGGAGTGATTACTATGCTGCATGATTGCCCAGCCATGAACAGGATACAGAGCAGTGATTTCCATCTCAAAGGGCAAGGACAATGCCAGGCAGAGGGGACGCCTCAGGACCCAGGACATCAGACCCACAGGGCTCTGTTCCCCACTCCAGAAGCAGCCATCGGAGGTTGGGGGACAAAGAATCTGACCGCTGACAAGAAAGGCAAAGCAGACCTCAAACCCCACAAGTCTGCCTCCTACTGATGCTAAAAGCTGTCATTGAAGACAAACAGGAAGGCTGTAGCATAGTGGCAAGCTGCTCCAGTGTGGTTGTGGCCATAAGGCTGACTAGCTGGAATCATCTGAAGATCAGTTTTCTTGCCTATAAAATGGGTCTGAAAACATTCTCAGAATTGTCAAGAGGGTCTCACAAAACAATGCATGTCAAGGTTATACTATACTTCTTGTCACAAAGTCAGTACTCATTAAAGACCATTGCTGTCCTGGGGAATTCTCTCCTTTTGCTTTGGGTATTAGTTCTCCTGAAAAGGCAGAGGTTCCTGTAAGGGGTTCTCATGGGCCACTTGGTTTGGATAAGGTGTGTTTGATGGAAGAAAAGGTGAAAAGTCACTCTGGGAATATGGCAGGGGGTGCAAGGCACAGAGGAGGAGGCAACCTGCAAAGAGGCATGGCCACCATTGCTACCTTCTAGCTCAGTCATCTCTTCCCAGCTTTGCCACTACAGAGTGGCCTACAGCCAGTCACTTACCTCCCTTAGCCTCAGTTTGTCCCTCTGCCAAGGAGGCTGCCTGAGACCTGCCATTTATATCTAGCTCCTACAATAACTATTTGTGGGATGTTCTGAACAGGATTGCAGGGGAAGTCTAACAAGATAATGAACGTGCAAGGGCTTTGAAAATACCCAGTGTTTTGTAAATGTAAGAGATTATTATTCCCATTTACCACCCTTTTAAAAGAATATTTTCTTTCCATTCAGCCAAATTTAACTTGGATGATGAAGAACCCAACCCGGGCTTCCTAGCTATAATTTTCTTCCTTCCTTGTGCCTCTGAATATTAAAACACAAAGGCTCACATTGCTGGGAGAAACCAAAACAGCAGCCTATTAGAGGCACGATTGCACAAACGGAATTCAAAGTGATATTTCAAGCAGGGCGTTCTGTTTATATAAACCTTGAGAGCACTCGATGAATGTCAGCAGAACTTTGAAATTAAAATCGCTCCTTTTTTCATACACGGCTTACTCTATTATGGAGCCTGTGTCTTGGGTAGTCGTGGAGGTTAGAAACCACTCGGGGTTTACTTCATAATGCTGGAAATGCTGAGATGAGAGAGGAAGGCATAGCATCTTAAATGGCTCTGCACGGGGTAGGCCAGGCTTGCAAGGCCAAGGCTTTGAAAAGAATAGCCGCCTGGTGCACTGTCCAGGGTGCTGAAAAAGAAAGCTCTAACCTGGGGAGCAACTGAGGGGAGCTGGACTGGGGTCCTTTTCCAGGGGCCCTTTTCTATTGCTCCTTAGACTCCTGGAGAGGATGGTGATGTCCCCCAGGGTAGCCAAGCCTCCTGTTTGGGGTTGTAGCAGGCAGAGGGAGAAGGATGCACTGGAGGTGAGACAGAGCCTGTCAGAGTGACAGCTGTGGTAGAAATGAGAAGAGAAAGGTGAGCCTGGAAGCTGGAGGAACGGGCAAATAAAGTAATAAAATAGGGAGATACACTCGGTGACAGCAGGGAGATAAATGGAGCAAGTTATACGAAGGGCTCATTTTTGTGCAAATATTTGGAGCTCTATAAAATAAGACTGTTTATTATAAATCTGTCTTCTGAATAAGTCTTGCCACTGCACAGGTGTCACCTGTGGTGAAGTGCCCCCCTAAGATGTGGAGGGTTGAGCTTGGGGATAGACTGGCTGCAACTGCTCCTTCTCTTTATGATAGCCCTTCCTGTGAGTAAGTGTGGCTGCTGGGAGCCAAGAGAATCTTCTCTGGGCTACTTTGGTGACCCTTCATCTCCAGCCAGGAGGCTGCTGGGGCTATGCAGTGTCCTGAAATCAAGGTAACGGACACGCATGTGATTGTAGCTGAGGAACCCCAGTTCTGTCCTTAAATATCAGGAGGGCTCTTCTGCCAGTTCCCTCTATGGCTCCAATTAGGCAACAGACAGCAGACCACAAAAGTGTGGCAGCAAAGAATCAGGTAAAACAGGAGGAAAACCTCAGGGGCTTATCAACCCTTCTGTGCAGACTTTGTAAATGTTGATGCCCCTTTGCCCAAATTGGCTCCAGGCATCCTTCCTGGAACCAAGGGAAGGATCAGAAAATTTCAGGGGCTTGGGAAAACCCCAAAAGGACCTGTGTCCTCTTCCCTGAGTTTTCAGGCTAGTAGTTTCCTCTGAACCACAGGTTAACCTGCTTCCAAATACCCATGGTTAACCATAGTCCAAAGATACAGAATGGAAAATTCTAGAAATAGACAATTCATAAGTTTTAAATTGCGTGCTGTTCTGAGTATGTGATGCACTCTCACGCCATCCTGCCCCACCCCACCCAGCACATGAAGCATCCTTTTCGCCCAGCTCACGCATGCTGTATATGATTTGCGTCCGTCAGTCGCTTAGGAGCTGTCTTGCTTATCTGTTCGGTTGTCTCGGTGTCATCGGGCTTGTGTTCAGGTCATGCTTATTTGACTTAGTAATGGCCCCAAAGTACAAACATAGTGAGGCAAAGGAGGCACCAAACGTGGAAAACAGAGTAACTTTGGTACTGTGCAGCAATGCCACAAGGCATATAGAAAAACATATAGTCCACAGTATTAGCTGTCATTTCACACATCAACTGGGGGTCTCGGGGTGCATCTTCTGCAGACAAGAGGGCAATGCAGTATATCAGCAAAGCAAATAAGGCCTCAAAGTTGATGAGGTTCTCAAATCTTAGAGTGGCATCTTTCCCTGCTAATCTGACATGAGGAGAGGGGACAGAGAGGTGATGAATGTCTTATTGGTAGGATCACCAATAAGGACTTTGATCACATACCAAACCAGGGTTGATGCTCCTCAGAAAAACTCGCTCTAAGGTCTCAAGCCCAAATCCTCTTGATTGAGAAATAGAGTCCAACAAATGCAAAGTCAAGAATCACAATCATTCAGGCATCCAGTGTTGTAGCCAGGCCAGTCAGAGCTCTGAGTTCAAGTGCTGGCACTGTAATGTGAAATGGTGGCCATAAGCAGGTGCTATAACTTCTATGAGCCCATTTCTCCTGCTTTCTAGCAGGACTGATCATAAGGTTCTTAGGAGAATTTAGTGCTCAGAGCTGCTTAAAGCCTGAGCCCCAGGCTGGCACAGATGGATGCTAGCTCATCTTAGCACTGTCTGAACAAGACCTCAGCCCTGCTCCATGTACACAGTAGGTGTCAGGAGGGACTTGAGTCTGTTTCTAAGATGTGGTCTTCCCATAACTGTCGGTCATTGCTCCATCGTTGTCAGCATCATCCCCATCATCCCATCCTGTAATCTCAGAAGACCTTGACCACATCAGACTGGTTACATCACCTGTAACCCTTCTCAGACCCTGAGGAAAGACCCTCTCCTTCTACTGCCACACCTCCAGGCCCTGGCACGTGGTGACTCAAGAAAGAGTCAGCTGTGTCATGAATGGAAAGTTGCTATATCAGCCAAGTTATCTCCCAAACCAGAGCAGATTTCACCACAACACAGCCTTGGAGCTCCCCACCAACCAGACAGGGCCACTCTCCATGGGTAGAAAGCTCTCTTCCAGTTCTGGGCTTTCCTTCATTTTGCTTTGTGTGTAGCTCTGCACCTTTGAAGGAGTCATCTCCTTCTCCCAGCCAGAAGCCTCAGACCCCAAAGACTAACTTTAGGCTGTTTATGCCTCCCTCATTTTCAAGGCTTTGGCTGGAAATTTGGCTCCTTGTGGTTGATCCCAGCCAGTTCTGATGATATTTTACAGTGCCTTCCTAATTTACTGCCTTTTTATGACTATAGTAAAAGGCCACACATCAGGGAACACCATCAAACAGGAAGAAATGTCCCCTCTCCTTGTCAGCTCAAGATGAGCATTATAATTTACATGGAAACCTTGTGGCTTGGGGTGTTTACCTCCCATGGAACCAGTTTCTTCTCCCATTATGAGCACGAGATAATTAAAATACTTCCCTGTTCCTTTGATATTGAATTAGGTTAGGTCAGCTCCATTGCAGATGCCAGTTTGAAAGCTGTTATGTTATTTGGGTTGCAATTTAGAGCCATTCAAGCTTTTTCAAAAAAAATTTTTTTTAATTTTATTTTCACCTGATCCTGGATTAGACATAGAGCTGGGAAATGAAGAATTTTTTCAAATGTGATCAGGAAATTTGCATCCCAAGCAGGAATTTTAGGGAGGCTGGACCAAGAAGCGGGCAGAGGCTGTGCTACTCCTCCTAAGGCAATAGTCTCCCTAGCTCAACCCACACAGCAAGGAAAGCACAGAGTGGTGACTGTGAGACCCAGAGCTGACAAGGAGGGCTACTGTCCACCCACTTCCCCACTGTTACTGGATGAGACCATGGCGATATTCCCGATCCTGGGGAGAGAAGCCCTGCCTCCACCAGGCTCCAGCATCATTCCCCACATAGCCTGCACAGAAAGCCACAGGCTGCAGAGGCTCAGCCATGTCCCTAAAGACCCAGGTTCCTTCCAACTCTTGGCTCTGCCATCTTTAGTGATGGCTTCATGCTCCTGCTGGGAGCAAGGTGACTGCAGCAAGGCCAGGTTGATGTTGTGCATATCAGTGTCACAAGGAAGAAGGGATGGGATGTCCTGTACTCCTACTGGTGGGAGACAGCTGTCCTGGAAACCCTGGCCTTTCTCTCACCTCCATATCCAGGACTGGGTCATACATTCATTTCTGAACACTGTCCTGTGAAGGGGACCAAGAACACTTGGCCAATCAGGCTCACTCACCCACCCCTGAGCTCATGGCTACACAGATGGTGGTGGGTATTGAACACTGCAAAGACAATGTGACAACATCCACCATGCTGCTATGGAATGCACCTGTAATAAATGTTGGACAAATTAAAAGAAGTACCATATTCTGGTGGCTCACACCTGTAATCTAGCTACTTGGGAGACTGAGATTGGGAGGATTCAGGTTCTAGGCCAGCCCAGGCAAATAGTTTGTGACACTCCATCTCCAAAATAACCAGAGCAAAATAGACTGGGGGTGTGGGTCAATTGGTAGAGTACCTGCTTTGCAAGCACAAAGCCCTGAATTCAAAACCTGGTCCATCAAAAAAAAAATGTGTGTGTGTGTGTATGTATAGGAAGCCAAAAGTAACCAGAAATGAATCCCCGAAATAGACTGGAGCTGTACCCAGTACCATTAAGTTCCCTCTAAGAACAATCCTACTCTTTCCCATACCTTTTGGAGTCGTGACAGAATAGTACCAGAAAAGTGAGCAGGAGCTAGACTGTTGTGGAGCCCAGTAGTTCTTACACAGGGGTGATTTTACTCCCTGGAGACACTTGGCAATTTCTGGATATTTTTTATTGCCATCATTTGAGGATGCCATGCTAATGGTAGAGGGTGAAGCTGCTGCTAAATACCACAGAGAACACAGATCAGCTCCTCCACCACATGGAATTACCTATAGTTGTGAGGTTGAGAAACCTTGTTTAAGCCTGCTTACATCCAAGATATTCCTATGGTACTTTGCTCCCTGGGGAAGTGGATGAAGGAGGATTGTTCACCAGTTAGATGTGGCTGGAAGATGGAGAACACAGAACCAGTCCTGACCCCTCCTTCCCTTCTCTCACAGGGCTTTCCTTTATTTCCTGCAAATTTTTGTAGCTACATAGAAATATATATATATCTTCCCTCAAGAGACCATCAGTATTGGAGAGGAGAGCCATATTCCACCATATTCCACCATTCCTGTACCTACACCAGCACTCACAGACTGGGTATCCCATAAATGTGGGTTGGAAGGAGGGAGAGAGGGTTAGAGGAAAGGTCTGGGACTGAGCAGAGAAGGCATGATTTAGAGGCCAGGTCCCTCCAGGCAAACCTTGGCTGAGGCTGAGATCAGCTGATTCTTAGTTGGGAAACAAACACCACTCATGAGTGGGGCAGAGAGACCCAAGATTTTGCTTGAGAAATTGAACCTGACAGATGAGACCAAGCCAAAGAGTCCTTTGACAAGAGCAGGTGGGAAGAGGTGTCAGGCCTGAAGACAGGTGCAAGATGAATGGAGCCAAGAAAGTGGAAGAGACAGAGAGAGAAAGAGAGAGAGAGAGAGAGAGAGAGAGAGAGAGAGAGAGAGAACATGATTCAGGGGGTCAGGGGTAGATGGCAAGAGCAGGGATCAGGAATAGCAGAAGCCAAGGTCCCCCCAGAGCCAACAGAACCCTGATTGGGACTGGAGCATGAGAGGGAAGTGACAGAACTGAACAAAGGAAGGAGCTTCTCTAGAGGTGGCCAGAGAGAGGATGCCTGCCATAAGGGCAGGGGTCACTGGTCCCTGAGCATCCAAGGGATCTGGGATGGTTCCCAGTGGATTTCAGGGAGACCCAAAGCCCTCCCATTTCAAAGTGACAGGTCATGGCAGGTTTTTGTCTTGTCCCTGTCACCTGTCAGCATCAGGAGAATTTTCACCGGGGGCTGCAGTCTGAGATGCCAGGAATTTTCCATTGGCTCCTAAGATGTTTGCTAAGCCAGGCAGCAGCCTGAGAAGGTGGCCAGGGAGGCTGAAAATTATGCTACAGCACCAGTCTCCAGTATTAGAGTTGCTGGGAGCTGTGGTGAACCTTGTCCTGCCAGCTCTGCTCCACAGAGATACTCCCCTCTAAGTTAATAAGAAACTAAGAATTAATTTCCTGCCAGGAACCTCTGCCTAGCAGTGACAGCCACCACCCTTCATCACTGGGTGTGAATTTAAATAACGAGGGAAGCAGGGAGATGGAGGCATCCTTCTGGAGGTTTCCTGGACAGGGGGTGGACGTCTGGGCAGGACAGGGTGCTCAATGACAGCCTGGCCCAGGGACCAGCACTTCGGGGAAGGTCACTTCAATTTTCACTTGGCTGTCATTGGTTGCAAAGTACCAAGCACTAGCTTAGCTCTGCCACATTTTGGCTCCCTTGAGCCTTCAGAGAATATGCCAGGGAGGGTGCCAGGCATCTTCTGTCTGAACTCGTGTGACATTGTTATCACATCAACCTTTGGTTTTATAGAAATAGCTGTCAAATGGGAAGTATCCTGTAAAGACAAAACCAAAAAAGGCCCAGTAAAACTGAACCTGCTCGTGACTACAAAGGTGGAAGGGATTGGTTTGTTCAATTTAATAACCAATGAATGCTTGCCATAATACCTCCCTTAATCCTCACAATGGCCCTGTCAGGGAGGCACAAGGATCCCCTGGTGCTGGTGAGGGTTGCGAGGCCAAGAGGCATTAAGTAACTTGCACACAGTAGTTAAAGCAGGCCAGGTGTGATGTAAGCCAAGGTCTGACTCCACATTCAAGTTCTTTCCATCATCAGGTGGCAGGCAAGATGGAATACCCCTTTGATCTCATTTTAATTCCAAATTTAGTATTGCTTCTGAAGGCAGCAGACTTAATCATAACCCATCTTTCATTCCTCTATTCAACAACTAACCAACAAAACAGATTGTTCCTTCAGAACAAGCCTCAAACAACAGAAACTTGGGTGACTTCCTCCTGATGGGTGAAATTGTGATTCATCTTGGGCGGCTTCTTGGCTGTGGAATCAGCCCTTCCTGGTGATTGGATCTCAACACACAAAGGGTTTCCTTCCAAGGAGAGATGGAATCTGAAGTTCAATGGGAAGCTCATTCAACATTAAAGTGTTCCTGGACCATTTCATTTACTCAACAAACATTTACCCAGCCTGGTTCTGGGCTTGGTGCCAGGCCAGATGCTGGGGGAGCAAGACAGAGATAGAGCTGCCATGATGGACTGTGGCCCTTATCAGCTCTGTTCCCTGCCTACCAAGCCACACCTCTGTGTTTCTTCTTTTTGTGGCTATTTTCCTGAATGTTCACTGTGGAACTGGGTCCCCATTCCCTGTGTCTGAGCCCTTTCCTCCAAATCTCCCCACAAATGGCTTCTCAATACCACTTAGCCTCAGCTTCAGGTCCCTCCCCACAACCCTCCCCAAGTTTCCTGAATAAGTTGTGTCCTCACTTCACCCTCTGTCTCCACTGACCTGTATTTTTATGCTCATAGCAGCTCACACTATCCAGAATCACCTTCTTCTTCAAATATTTATAGTTTGTCTCCTTAAAGGCAGCAACTTAGTCTTTTTGACAGTAGACCCCAAACCTAGACCAGTCCCTGACACCTTGTGGCTTTTGAGAGAGATTTGTTGGATGGATGGGTGGATGGATGGATGGATGGATGGATGAATAGGGATTGAATGAGTGGAGGAGTGAACAGCCTATGAAGTGAGTAGAGGAAGAAACTGGCTCTCTAATATGCTAGAATCCCACCCAGGCAAGTGGGTGAGCTGGGATCTGCTCCCCAGCCTCCCAAGTTAGCAGATGGGAAAGCTTGTTGCGGAAACCTCTAAGCCCTAGGTCCTTGCTCCTAGACAGTGAGGAAGCACAAAGAAGTAGCTAGGAAAGGCATCTGTCGCCTCCATCTGAAAAAGTACCTACTCAACTTTGCCTTTTTACTGTCCCTTTTCCCATCAGCTTTCTCTCAAGGAGCTGCTGGCTCGGTGAACCGACAGTCACCAGAATTAATTGCCATCCCTGGGTAGCTAGCATTTCTTAAGTGCTCCATGGCAACAGTGGTTTGCAAATGCCAGCAAGTGTTTTTTCCAAAGGGACTCCACCCCCAACACAAAATAGAACATTTTGAGTGAAATTTAAACACAGTTTTTAAACAGCACTGTTCGGATTTCTTCACACTTCACAAATGCTTTCTTTGCAAACATGGGTGTCCCAGTTACCCTGGGCCGGTGCCAAGGCCCTCAGCCCAGCGTCTGTTTTCTCAGCTTCAAGGCAGCCACAGTGAGACTTAAAAACAAACAGGGCAAGAGAGCTGTGGGTCTCCCAGCCAATGGCATGTGTGTGTGTGTGTGTGTGTGTGTGTGTGTCGCACACACGGATGAGGACCAAGGACTGGGAACAGGCTTAAGTGGTAGAATACTTGCCTAGCTAGCTCAAGGCCCTGAGTTCAATCCCCAGTACGAGAGAGAGAGAGAGAAAGAGAGAGAGAGAACGAGAGAGAGAGAGAGAGAGAGAGAGAGAGCGAAAGAGAGATGAGGACCAAGTTTTGTCTCCCACACCACAAATGATCAGTTGGGAATGGCAACCAGAACTCTGCGTGAGCTTTCCAGGATCCTGGCAGGGCTTAGTGGGAAAGAACACCACCACTGCCTCGTGCAAAATTCCCAGAGCAAAGATGGGGAGAAGAGATTTGTGTGTGAGAAGTCAGAGCAAATCATCCTGGTATCCCCCACTCCCATGGCAGAAAACAGCAGAAATTAGGTTCAAGTGAAGACTCCAGTAATGCTCACTTGCAGAAGTTCCCAGAAGGCCTTTGCAGCACCGTTTGCTTGGCCTCAGCAATGATGGAAGAGGTGATGGAAGAGGTGAAGGCAGAGGACAGAGGGTAGATGGCAAGTATATGAGCTGCAGACTGGCTGGTGCACTTGTTCTCCTCCAAAGACAGTGTCCAGTCCCCACATGGGAGCCTGTCCTGGTGACCAGTCAGAGCCAAGTATGGCTGTTCACCACCACCCCAGGTATAGGTGTGGCCAACCAGTCATCATTCAGTCAACTCTCTTTGGGTGCCAACGGGGGCGTGGATTTCCTCTGACTCAGACTCTGCTCTCAGGAAGGCTGGGGACTGGAAAAGGGGTGCAGACCACAGCCCATAGTTCAGGGAGAAGAGGCTGACCCCACACAATGCTGCAGCCAGGTACAAAGGTGGCTTCAGGAGTCTCAGAGGAATGCAGTTCTCTTTGGTTGGAAGATGACAGTTGCTGCAAGGACAATGTGGCATTGGAGCTGGGTTTGCTCGAGTAGGTGGGACATGGAGAGATTACAGACCCTGGGAACAGAGTGGGCAGAGCAGGCTCAGTGGTCACCATGCCAGAGCTGACAGTTGCGGGCTGGGTACCTGGGAGGTACAGATGGGCAGTAGACTGGGTGGATCACAGAGGCCTTTGGTGTCAGGAGTGGCACTGTATTAGCAGAAAACCAGGCACTGTGAGGTCAGCAGCAGATGGAAGCAGCAGAGCTTGGACTGGAAAGTAGCTCTGAGAGTCAGGTGGGAGGGCCTGGCTTAAAGGCCAGGAGCCAATCAGGAGGCTGGGACCAGAGCCCAGGGACAAAGCAGGGAGACAGGACTGGGGCAGTGACCTCAGAGAGAAAAATTCCTTCCTCCCTCTTTGCTTCCTGTCTCCCTCCTTCAGCTCTGCGGGGCTTAAGCAGCATGTTCAACTGGAGAGCCTGCAGTCATGGCCACCTAGTGGCTTTGTGGCTTAGTGCTGCCCCCACTGGAAGATGAGGGTATTGGTCTTTAAACAGGATGCCCAGAGACCAAGAACAGGCCTTTCTGTAGCACATCCAAAGAAGTGGGGGCAGTGAGGTCATCAGCTCCCTGCAACCACAGACAGCCAGCTCAGTAGATTCCTCAGCATCCGCCAGGAAAGGGGACATTTCTGGGTTTGGGGGCTCATTCTCTGCAGTCTGCAGTGGGCTGGCTTCAGGGTAGCCCCACTGTTGGCTCTAGCCAGCCGATTCAAGATGCAACAATGAAGATGTTTTGTTTGTTTGTTTGTTGAAGTACTGGGGATTGAACCCAGGGCCTCATGTATGGTAGGAAAGCACTCTACAGCTAAGCTGCATGCCAAGCTATTTTTAAATTTTATTTTGAGATGGGGGTCTCACTAACTTGCCCAAAGTAGCCCTGAACTTACAATCCTCCTGCCTCAGCTTCCCAAATACCTGGGATTGTAGGCGTGAACCACTAAGCTTGGCCAAGATTGGGTTTTCATCCATGTTGGTATTCAGAACATGGAGCCTTGCTGACTGGAGGACAAGCTGGCGTTTCCTGCATGGCGCCAGCTCTGGGGAAGGAGTGGGCAGCAGCTCTGTAGAGAGAGCGGCCTGGGATTTGCCTGTGTCATTAGTGCAGCAGCTCCGTTATTACCCAAGGAGGCTTACAGGTTATCAGCAGGCTTCAGGAGCCACTGGAGAAAGGAAGAAGATAAAAAGGGATTTTAAAAGAAAATAACAAAAAAGAAAAACTGTATTTTTAATTCAAACCTTGCCCTGCAGTGGCTTTGTTAACCCCCAGTCACTCTTTCAAGACACAAACTGTTGAGGGCCACAATTACTTCAGTGATTACACTTTATCTTGTCCTACCAAGGTATTAAAGAGGAACTGGGGAACGCGTTAAAAAAACATACAGCCCAATTTAATCATGATTCCTTCTAAAACAATTGCTGGAATCTCACCGTTACAGTTGCCAGAGTATAAAAATCCTTTAACTGCTGGATGGGCCGGGCACAATTCATCCTCAGCTGCCTCCATAGCTGGCCCGTTTGTCAGTCAAGGAAGAGCTTTGGGCTTTGTGTCTTTAAAGGGATTTAGTGGAGGGTCCCCCAGGTGCTCCACCAGAGCAGGCGGAGGTAGCCGTCCCTCCCACTGGGAAGACACTGGACAGAAAAAAGAGCTCAGAGTCCCTTCTCGGCCCATGGAGGATCTCCCACTTAGGTGCCTGAGCACAGTCAAGGTCCTCAAGGCTGGAAAGCTAGCTAGCTTTGTTCTGAGTGTCCCTTCAGGTGGATGCCAGCAAGCGCTGCCCTCTGCACAGCTTCTCTGCAAAGCAGAGACAATGAGACCATTGCTTCCAGGAGGTTCTGAACACCAGGAAGGGGAAAGGGAGGAAATCAGCAGAGTGTGGGGTGGAGGGCAGACAGGGCTCCCTGTCCTCTCTCTCCCTGTCTGCTGGGTGGCATGGAGCCAGCAGTCACAGTGTCTCTTAGCCCCATTTTCTCAGCGGGAAGTGGAAAGGGATGTGTGGGGTGGCCAGGATGAACCCTACATCTTCTCCTAACTTAATTATTCTCTGTTTTAAGAGAAAGAAGCAGGAGCCCTATGATTTGCAAGTTCTTTGAGGACCTTCATGCACAAGTTAAAAATGCATAAAGCACCCAGGCAAGGGGATGAACAATAATCACTACAGAAGGATTTGAAAAGCCTGGGGTTCCTCTAGGACCCAAGAGGCGGAGAAGACTGTACCATCAAGACAAGGGCTAGAAGTGATCCCCACAACCCAAAAGAATCCCAGACCCAGGATACAGTGGCTCATGTCTGTAATCCTAGCTACTCAGGAGGTAGAGATGGGAAGAACTGCAATTCAAAGTCAGCCTGGGCAAAAAGCTCACAAGACCCCATATCAACCAATAAAAGCCAGCTGAGCATGGTGGCGTGTGCCTAACATCCCAACTACACAGGAAGTTTAAATAGGAGGATGGAAGGTCCAGGCCAGCCAGGCATAAACATGAGACCCTATATCAAAAATAAGCAAAGCAAAAAGGGCTGGGGGTATGGATCAAGTTGTGGAGCACCTGCTTAGCAAGCATGAGGCTCTGAGTTCAACCTTTAGTACTGCCCCCCCCAAAAGAATCCCCCATTGCAGAAGATAACATAGCAGAGTGGATCTCTCTGAATTCACAGGGACCTAGACTATTCCTCAAAGAAATGTAGTTTGAGTTTCTTTCAGCACTTGGAAGATAGCCAAGAATTGGCTCAGAGACTCTGTTTTCATGGTTGGACAAGAATGGCTGTTATTTAGCTCATCAAAACCGGGGCAATGACTTGTGCATCCTTTAGGGTTAACGGTGCTTCCTCAAGGTTGTGAAGAATTTCATAACTTGACCTCTGTGGGCTTATGTCTGTGAGAATTACACCTCCCGGATCAGCAATGCTGCAAGCACTGTGGTTTTGCCCCACAGATCTTAAATCGCTAAGATCTTCAGACACTTTGTAGTAACCTTAGTTTGAGAAACCAGTGATGCTAATAATATCTGGAAGTTTTGAAGGTTTACTTTCAAAATGTTGGAGAGTTACAGCGTGCCAGGCAATGTCAAATCCTTATTTCAGCTCCACAACCACCTCAGGAAGTGCGTACTATCCTTCTCCCCATTTTATAGGTGAGAAAATGGAGGTGCAGAGACATGATTACCCAAAGTGCACCATTAGGAAGTGACAGAACCCAGACTCAGACTCAGACAGTCATCTCCAGAGTGCACACTTCTTTAGCATCAGACAGACCTGGGTTCAGAGGGTGAGGGTTTGGTGGGCTGAGAAATTCTTTGTACTTCAGATTCCCTGTGTGTATAGGATAGATAATCAGAACTCATAACCATACCTGATGGGGTTGTTGTGAGAATGAACTAAGCTAAGCCCTGTGAGGTACTTAGCACCCAGCACCTGGAACGTACAGGTCTAAGGAAATGACAGTTCTCAGTCGTCACAGTGGTGGTGGTTATCCCCTTCCCTCTGGAAAGCCTGAACCATACCGTTCACAAAAAGAAGATGTGATCTTTTTCAGAGTTAGGGATCTTGATGAGTACAGCAGAAATTCACCTTCAGGGTGAAAGGGAATTGGGGAGCGTAAGTTCTGACTTCTGGTAGGACTGGATCCAGGAGTTTGATTGGTGGCATTTGAGGCTTACTGTCTCCTTGCCTCAGATCTCCTCCTCTGCTCCAGCTCCCTTGACTCCAAATGCTGACAAGAGGTGACTCCCAGCAGCGCTAGGTTTCCTCTTCCCAGGTTCAAGTCCAGCAGGAAAGTGCATCCCTGCCTCCCTGTGGCTCCAGCCAAAGTCCAGGGGTTAGCTCTGATTGCCTCTGGTGGGCCATGATTCTGTCTCTGAACTGCACCACCCCAATTGGCCAGCCTGAGCCACACACACCACCCCCGGGCTAGTGCGGGAGACATGGTTGTTTCCCCAAAGAAACCTTGGATACCTTTATCCAAAGACGCCAAATGCACTTCAGTCTTGTCCGGCTCTGCCTCATTAGCCACGTGGCGGTGAGCAGATTAGTGGCGGCTCTCAGTGCAGTGGGGATGGTGGCACGTGCCCAGCTTCCTCCAGAGCTACTATGGGAGCAGATGGACAGAAGGCTTTGGAGTCTGTCCTCCAAAGATGCTGTGATGATTGTTCAGTGCTATTGTCATTGGATGGGGTTGATTCGACTGCTTAATGGGGCACAGTTCTGGGTGTTGCACCAGTGCCAGAAGCAGAGAGAGATGAAGATGTCCTTGGAGAGAGCAGGCAAGATACAGAGGACACGGTCAAGTGTAACCTCAGGCAGGGCTTCTTTGAAGCTGGTGAGAAGAGGCTGTGTGCCCCATGGGTTTCTCTCCAGGGAAGGAACGGGAGGTCAGAGGACCAGGCACTACAGTTCCCAAGACCTGACTATCAGGCTGCCTTGCTCTTGGGCTCTGCTTGGCCAGGGTAGCATATCCTGAGCAAGACCCCACCCCACAGGAGTTCTCTGTGTCCCTGAGCAAGGCCCATGGCTTCGTATCCCAGGGCTAGTTGGAGCGACTCTTACAGTGATTCCTAATAATCAAAAATTAGTTCAAGGTGAGGATGGGAGACAAACAGGATACAAACCAGCAATCACATCCCAGCTGGGGCTCTGCCAACTGCAGGGTGCTAGCCACCTGCATCCCTGGCAAGACCCTAGCAACAGAGAAATGGACGTTGGATGCTGAACCCCAGCCAATGCTGGGTTCCTCCCCACTGGGGCACTGAGTGTCATAGTGTCTCCTGAATTTGGGATCCAGAAAGAGACATCCCCCAAGAGCCTGGCTCTTGCTATCACTCCTTGCAGATCAATCATCCAGGAACTAATGCCACCCATTTTGTTAAGTCTCTTTATATTTTCTAGCCCATGTTTTCCTTGGTATAACAAGTCTTACCCATTTACTACCCCCTGTGTGACTTGTTTGTGCTAAAATGATCTCCCCCAGCTCCGGGATGGAGGGAGACCTTTCAGGGGTCTGTTCTCCTTCTCCTCCTCTTTCTGATCCAAATGTTGTGAGTCACATTTTCCTCTAAGCCTTTCTCTTTCTGGACAGAAAAATCCTGATCTCTGTTTCCTGGGGTGGAGGTGGGGTGGGGCTGCCTGCACTCCAAACGATGCTGTTCTCACCACCTTCACTCACCACCACAGACCGAGGTCTATAGCAAAGGTGCACTTCGCCCTTCTGTTCCAGGTGCCAGTCGTCCCGCCTCTCCACACTGTGCCCAGCTGCAACTTTGAAACGGGGGCTTCTGTGAACCTCTGTGGTCCTCCATATGGGGCCCCCAGCCTCGCCTTGCATGTCACACACACACCCCCCACCACCAGGGACCCTTCTGTCTACCCACCCAAACCACCCATGAGCTCATTAGCTACTCATAAAAGTTTGATATTACCTATGAATGTGGACAAGTCTTCCCCCAGGTCGTTCCTAACAATTTCAAATAAGCCGAGGCTTGGCCCCCAGCCAGTGGGAATCTCCTACCTTCTATTTGTCCATCCAGAAATGTGCCAGCAGCACATCTCTCTCACTGCATGGAGACATTGTCGCTGATGGCAACCATCTAGAATGGTTTAGCCTCCTGGGAGTCTTTGGGTAGACCTTCCTCAGAGGTTTCTGGGAAGTCCAGACAGAAGGGACTCTGTGGCTCCTGTTTAAGCCTCTGCCTGTTTGTCCACTCAGGGGCAGTGGCATATCACCCTGTCCCCAGCACTATCTGAGTGTCCAGGTGTGCCAGGACTGTGCGGGTCTGGTGCGCACAGTAGTGTTGTTCCTCCAACACCTTCAGACTAAGAAGGCAGAGCTAGCCGGCCCCTAAGCCAGCATGGCTTCCAGAACCTCGTGCCAGGTGGGAATTGTTTAACTAGATTCCCATGACTGGAAAATTCTGGTAATTGTGTAATAACAACAGCAGCAGTACTCAGCAATTACCCAGGGTTTTTCATCTTCAGCCCATACCCACATTAACTAATTAAGTCTCCCAGCCTCCCTCCGAGGCAGGGAAGGGCTGCCGGCCCAGACTCACACCGTTGTGTGTGCTCACTTATAAAGGTGGCTCTCATGAAGGGCCAAGGGCTCCCCTGGGTGGCCAGCCTCGGCCCCACTCCAGCCCTCTTGCTGGGCATTGCTTTGAGCCCCCCCACCACCACCACTGCTAGGTCCTGGCAGGAAAACCTAAAGTTGTCTGTGTGTCCTGCCACCTGGACTGCAGAGGGATTCCCCAGCCCGGCACATGAGGCAGGCTTGTCTCCTAGGAAGAGCAGTTGACCACTGACCTGCCTATTCCTGGAGGCACTGGGAGCCTCTTACAGACCCTACTCTCCCCCCTTTCCTCTTTACTTCTCCTTTAACTGTCCCCAACCTTGAGGACCTGGGTCTGTGCCTCCCGTGCTGGGGTGCCAGGTCCTCAGGTAGGTCATGTCTCTTGTAGCTGTCCCCCACCTCACCTACATACACCTGCCTGACCACACACAGTGTCCTGACCACTGCAGGCCCTCGATGTAAAGACAAGGATGTCCCTGACTTGGCCCTGCCCTAAGAGCTTACAGGCCAGCACGGGCATCTCCAGCCCAGCCCCTGATCTCAGCAACTCCTGCAGCCAGCGGGACCCAGCCGAATCCCCTGCCACTTTGTTCCTATGCATGCTGACTGAGCTGCCACCTCCCGGGATACTGAGGCTGAGCACACAACCCTCCTGCCCACCATCCAGCAAGTCCCAAGGAGCCTAACCCCAAGGTTGAGGCAGAGTGGAGGCCAGGAAACTGGGGCTCTGAGCTCAGGGCTGGGCTAAGAGCCTTGATCCCTCCAGCTCACTCTCTGTGGCCAGGAATGACAACTGCATGACAGCTTCAGTGGTTGAAGGGACTAAACCAGAAAACACATGTGAAGCTTGAAGGTGAGGCCTGTCACACACACAGTTGGCTCCAGAAAGCCATTTCTGTAAACAGAAGTAACCCCTGGAAGTACCGGTACAGGCACACTCCTGCCCCCAGCACCTAGCACACATCCAGTAATGGCAGTAGTAGGACAACTCTGTGCAATGCAGTCCAGGAGGAGTTCTTACCTGTGGCCGGGGAGAAAGAACTAAGAGAGAGAGACAGCAGCCTTCAGGGGCCACAGACCCTAGGGGACCTGAGTAGCAGGTGCCACCCACCTGGCCCTTCTCAGGAAACAGAGTTCCTGTGTTTCCTTCCATCCTCCAGGTCTCAGCTCAGGCCCTTGGCCTGCTTGACCCTTAACCCTGACTATGAGCAGTCCTCAGTGGGCTGCTGGGGTTTCATGTGGGACTGTCTACCCCCACCTCATGCCTTTGCTCAGAGAAGAGAGGAGAGGACAGGTGGCAAGTTACCCAGGGCAGCTGGAGTGTGGGCAAGAGGATTTCTCTCTGCCTTGTGGCCTGATGACACCCACAGCCCTGAGCTGCCTGGTATCATCACTTATTCATTCCCTAATAAGTCCTGCCCCTCTTTCCGCCTGCTTTGCACTCTTGTTTTGTGGGTTCCTACCCTCGTTGCTTATTAAGCACTGGGCCTCTTCAGATCAGCTCACCGGGTGGCCGAATCTGCACAAATGGCACTAAAATGCAAACGCAATAATAGAACGGGCTTGTGGCACAAACAATGTGATTTACTTGCTCGTCTCCCTCCTCCTGGCTGGTGGCACACAGGCCACCCCCCCACACCCCTTGCGCCCCCCGTCACAAGTGGGTATGTGTGTGGCACTGTTACATGCTATTATGACTTTCTGGGTAATGTATACATTTTCACTATCTCAGGGCCTCTCCTTCATTTTTCATGAGAACTGGCACGAGATTAATGACTGAGCCACAGAAGAAACAGAACGCCATGCCACCCTGATTTATTGACCACTTAGCGTTGATGAAGCTGCAAACAAGAGTCAAACAGATGTTGCAGCTGCATTTTTCTTTATCAAAACCAACAGCTTTTTGCATTTTTAACCACTTCTTGTATTACTGTCCTGCTCATTCCACAGAAAGGGTGCTGGCTCCCAGCTTCCTTCCCTGCAGAGGCAGAGGAGTTGGGGCCTGGTGGTAGGACCCCACCTGGCATCCAGCCACCCTGCAGCCACCCCTGGGAGTGGCCAAGAGGACGACATGAGCCCCAGGGCTCTTGCTCTGGGTGACTCAGTTCCCCTTGGTTGGTCTCCAGTGGAGAGCTCACTGTTATACAGACCCTGGTGTGGGCTTAGGATGCAGGAGCTGCAGGGCTCAGCTTCCCCCACAAACTGGAGTGCCTCCCCCACCTCCACCTCAAACCCACAGCAGATTACTGAGCACCCATTTCTCAGACCTTAAATGTAGTGCTGACTGAGCCCTTTACCTCCCTCACTTCCCCACCCCCCCCCAACAAGGTAAAATCCTGTTGACCCGGTTTCCTGGTCCTCAAGAGCAGGTGTTAGTTAGGGTTGGCAAGACAGCTGCCTGCCCATAGTGGAGGTGGAGCTGCGTTTCCAGCTCTGCCCTGTACCCTTCCTTTCCCTCTCAGAAGCCAAAGGCCGCTGGAACCCCAGGAACTCCTCCAGGTGCATCAGAGTGCTCAGAGCACTGGGAGAGCCTGGCAGACCCTTGAGTCTCTGTGACACCCTCATCCACCCACCCTGCCCCAGGTACATCTCTGCTGAACCCCCCATTCCTTCTTCTCTCCTTCTCTCTCCCCCCTCTTTCCTTCCTTTCCTCTTCTTTTTTCTCTCCCCCTCCCTTTCTCTCTCTCTCTCTCTCCTCTCTCTGTCTTCTCTCCCTCTCTCCCTCCTCCTTCTCTCTCTCTCACTGTCCTCTCTCCTCTTTCTCTCTCTGTCTCTCATTCTCTCTCTCTCTCTCTCTCTCATTTTCTCTCACTCGCTCTTTACCATCCTCCTCCTTTGCTCTTTCATCCTGGCCTGAGGTCCAGCCCTCCAGGCCTGGGTTCTGCCATCAGAGCCAAGTCTGCTCTCCCTGGCTGGAGGCTTTGCTAGCAGCGCTGGTGGCCCCCAGGCTGGCAAGGATGGCTCAGAGAAAACCTGCCCAACTCCACCCACCCTGCCTCTCTCCTGGGCTCACCCCCACAGGAGGGTCTATAAATCTTGTATAAATCTGCTGTTTTGCACCAGGACCTGCTGCACATTAATCCAAGACACAGGAGCCACTGTTGGCACTTCTGGCTGCCCCAGGCTGCCTGCCTTGGCCATGGTCACTGCTGGAGCTGGGGACTGATTCAAAGCAGTTTCTTTCCCCCAATTCCCCCACCCTATTGCATTTCCAAATGGAAGTCCAAACCTCAGAAGGGAGGATGGTGTTGGGCACAGAGTAGAGCAGAGAGACCATAGGGAGGAGGAGAGTCTGAGGACATTGCAGTAATAGGGACAGGGGTTACCTACTGAAAGCAGCCTCTGCACTAGATGAGGGAGTGGCTGTGCAGAGCCTCAGGCCAGCCAGGCTTGGGGCTCACAGGGCAAGGGACGATCCTTGGGCAGCTGAAGCCCAAGGAAACAGATGAGAGCCCCCCTGTTTCCTTTGACTTTAAACTGTCTCAGGGGTTCCCAAACTGTGTTTCAGAGGACATCAGGGTCCCAAGAGGTGCTCAGGTTCATGAAAAAATAGGCTTGTAAAAAGCCTGCCCACTGCAATACACCCATACATGGTGAAGTCAAGGCTCTGACAAGTCCTGCTCCAAAGCGCCCTGGGCATGCTTCTTCTGTAGAACAGTCTTAATCTCTCCTGTGCCTTTGGAAGTGAAGGCCCTCGGCTTGTTCTTCTACTCCCTTTGTCTCTGTGGGTTGGGTAAAAGGAGCCATTTGGAAAAGGCGTCTGAGAGGCTGATTACTCAGGCTCCCGGGAGCAACCCTTCTGCCACCTCTGTCCTAAGAGTCTTGACCTGGTGCAGTCCTGGCAGTATGGAACTGAAGAGGTCAGCTATTCCAAACCTCCCATTTTCAGACAAAACAAAACAAAAACCACTAGGTGAGCCACAGCTAGGTGAGGGACAAGCCCAGCTTGCAAGGGCTGGGGGATTCCCAGCCCCCAGCACTACCCCTCCCCTCCGAGGGGTGAGCATCTCTGCCAGCCCACACTGGGATGGCCGTCCCACTCCTCCTCCCCTCTAGAATTTCTGTCTGTCTCTCTGGAAGACACACCCAGGTTCTCAGGATTGGTCCCAAGAGGCTGGGTCACCAGGTGAACCTGCACCAGCTCCCCCAGTCATGCCAGTGCCCTGGGGGCAGCTCAGCTCAGCAGCACCCCAGCCCTCTCAATTCAGAACAGCGGTTGCCATGTGCCAGCCCACTCTGGACCCAGGTTGCCAGCTGTGACCAAGGTGGAGTCCTGGCATCCAGAACTCATGCTTGTACTTGAGGAAATAGGGCAAACCTGAGTACTGCTGGGGAGATAGGCAGATGAAGGACACAGAGGCTTCAAAGCCAGCTGGGCGGAGCCAGGTGGGCGGACACTGTGATCGATGGGATCATTACATAAGATTGCCACAAGGAGGTGACACTGAGATATGCTGTGAGACAGAGCAAGAGACAACTGCCCAAGCGGATTTGGGGAACTATAGAGCAAAACACAGCAAGGGATGGCTGGAGAGAAACAGGTGTCACACTGTAACCTCGGCAGCAGCATGCATTTCTTCTCAGGGTCAAGGAGCCATCGCAGAATTTTGGGATGGCACCTGCTACGTTAAAAGAGTGGGCTAGGATAGAGAGGAGAGGAAGCAAGGAGAAGCAGGGAAAAGGGCTTCCTTCCCACTTCCACACTACGTGGAGGCTTGGACTCAGTGTCACGGGCATGGAGAACAAGTGGGTGGGTCTGGCTGGCTCAGGAGTGAGAGCTGACAGCACTTGGTGGTGGATTGAAAAGGTGGGGGAGGGAAGAGCAGGAAGGGAGGGAACGAAAGAATGAGTGCAGGTTTCAGCTGGGGATGGGGGCGGGGAGGGGCAAGGTGTGGTACCACTCTTGTTTTGTTCAGCCTGGGATGGTCCAGGTGTGCAAGAACTCTAGCGCGGAGTTGTGCTCAGCCACACGAAGCTGGGAGCATTTTTGAAATTCCGAGAGGAGCTGTCCACAGGCAGCCAGAAGAGAGCAGAGAGGCAGCTGGAGGGAGAGCTGGGAGTCCTCAGAGCTGGCAGATCTGGAGGCATGAGGCCAGGATGGTAGATGAAGTCACCAAGGGGAGAAGGAGAGAAGGAAGCAGGAGAGAGAGAGAGAGCAAGCCAACTCAGTGCCCAAGGAGCAAGGAGCCCATGCACACAGTGAGAACCAGGACAGGAGGTGTCAGCTGGCGAATTGCCTGCTGGTGGCTGAGCTCCAGTCACTCTCAGAAAACACCTCAGGGCTTTGGTTTGATTTGGTTGGGTTTGGTGACTGGTGGTGAGGACAGCAGGGCTTCCAGCCATCCATATGGCACTTTGAGCCTTTCAAAGGCCCTGACACAGCTCCCCACACCCCGGTAGGAATGGCTGAGCCCTGTTTCTGTTTCTAGATGAGTGTGAATCACCCAGAGGCAGAGAGGGGGACCTCCTAGCCGGTGGCTCTTTCCACAAGACTCAGGAACCTCTCTGAGACTCTGACTTGCTCTTGGCTTTTCCAGCACCCCCACCACCACAACCACAGACCCCGATGGGGCTCCCTGCTCCCCAGTCTTTAACACCAACCAGAACTACAGGACACTTGGGGGTTCATCTTCAA
The DNA here is from genome assembly GCF_047511655.1 of Castor canadensis. Classification (NCBI taxonomy): domain Eukaryota; kingdom Metazoa; phylum Chordata; class Mammalia; order Rodentia; family Castoridae; genus Castor; species Castor canadensis. The sequence goes on along the minus strand of NC_133392.1, from coordinate 157,829,202 downwards.
AGGTCATGCTCATTTTGGGGGAAGCGGCCGCTAGCATCTTCCATAACACAGTGCCAAGCTGCCCCCTGAGCCCAGCCCGGGCAGCCCGGAGGCACTGACATTGTAATGCGCACTCCACAAACTTGATGCATTAGGACTCCAAAGTGAATATATTTTTCTGCCAAGAACACCCATAAAATGTACAACTAATGAATAAAATCACAACGTTGCCAAGAAGCAATGTATGCCCCAAATTTCCAAAAATATCTCAATCACTGTGTTTTTCAAGCTGCCCCAAGCTGGCAGGTTGATACTCCACATTCCAGCGGGGCTCCCCAGGGTGGGATCTTGGTGAAGGATGGAAATCAGGACCACAAGCTGCCTGCTTCTGTCTGTCTCTCCCAATCCCAAAACCAGGCTCCTTGGCCATCAGGGGTCAGGACTTCCAGCTGATTGGGTCAAAGTAACTGACTGGGAAAGGCAGGCCAGGAAGGGACCCCATGTCGGGCACAAAACGGGCAGATCTAGAATCCTCAAATTGGGAGTGTCCGATGTGGGGATCACCAACCACTGAATCTGTGAGGCCCTGAAATGAGCACCGATGTACTTTGAGTGTTTCTCAGGATAGAGGTGGAACACTCGCCACCTTCATCAGATCTTCAAAGAGGCTGGAGACCCAGAGAAGGTTAACCGCCACCTTGCCTCTCAGCTTCCTTAGGGACAGCCGTAGTCACAAACACTCCCCTGCCCTTCACAGACCCCAAGGTCAGGACAGCAGTCTGAGAAACAGAAGCAAAGTCATGATGCAGCCTGTTTCACGTACACAAACCTGAAGTGAGCCCATTATTGCTGGATGCTGTAATGTTCCAGGGCCTCATCCCTGAGGGTGAGGAGATGAGGCACAAACCATGAAGATGCCCCATCATCAAACTACCCACCCTGCAGAAGGAGGAGGAAGTGGGAGAGAATAAGTCAGGGAAGGCTTCCTGGAGGAAGAGGGGATCCAGATCCTGTCCTCAAAGAATAGGTAGAGGCTGGTTATGCAGATGGCAGCTGGGCCTGGCAGGCAGACCTCAGAGCTTCCAGAAATAGGAAACTTCTGGATTCCTGAATGCAGGAACGCCAGGTTGTGGGGTTCAGGTTCATTCAAGACCTGGCCTGCACTACCCATTAGCCTTCCACAGCCCCTCCCAGGTACCTAGGCTGTACTCAGTGGGACTATGGGGTAGAAGACCACAGCCTTTCATCTCCCAGGTGTCTGACTTGCTGGCTCCCTCCTGCAGGGCCTGCCTCCTGCTCCAGGGACCGGATCAGAGGAAGCCCCAGGTAGCCTGCTGGCCCCTGCAGCCTTTTGATTCTCACTGGTTGCTCAGCAGCCAGCACTCCCCCTTGGCCTGGTCCAGGCTCAGGCAGGAACCATCAGCCCAGGCCCCAGCCCCAGGGAGGATGCAGCACAGAGCTAGGACTTAGGTGACTCATCCCACCTCCTCTGTGTTACCCCCCTCTTGGGCATATTGCAAGGATAAAGTGAGATGGAAGGTGAGAAAGCATTCAGGCCAAGAGAAAAGAGACCACCAGATGTCTTGGCAGAACCTGAATTTGGAATAGGAGCCCTGGCTTCCAGCCCAGGTCCACCCTCACCAGGCACATAGCTCTGGGCAAGCCACAATTTCGCAAAGGAGCTTGGGTCTCCAGACAGAGGGTGCCCTGCCCTGTCCCACCCAGCCCACCTCCCTGGCTGGCAAAGGCATCAAATGAGATAATGGCTGAAAAGTGCTCTGAAAAGAATAAAGTGCCACACTGATGTCAGGGATTATCATTATTATTAAGGAGCCTGATTACCGCAATCCAGAAAAGCTGCCATTAAGAAGACTCCTGTTCATGTTGATTTAATTTCCTGGTTAACTGAGCGTTGGCAAGAGAAAAAAAAAAAAAAAAAACATGTTTCAACGCTTATTGGAAATCTTTTAAAATTATGCCAGTCTACCCTTTCCCACTGGTCATGGTGCAGTCTTGAGTCTTTATTTATTTATGAGTGGATCGATTCATATATTCATTTATTACTCTTGTTCTGACCACATCCCAAAAACTAGCTGGGGACCCAGCTTCTCTCCCCACCCCCCTCTCTCCCAGTGCCTGGGTCCACCATCCCAGGACTGGTGGTCAGGAGAAGCAGAAAAGAGAGGTTTGGAGGCAAAACACAGGAGGGCCTTCCACCTGGATCCCTGCCGTCCCTCTATGTATTGTCATCTGTTTGCTTAGAAAGAGGCAAGAGAAAAAATGGTTCAGAAAATACCTTCTGGTTGGGATGAAAGGGCTAAGCAGGTGTTTCTAGGTTTATCCAGGTGCGTCTATGATGTGGATTGCTTTTTACAAACTTGGTGAGCCTGGTGTGACCAAATAAATAACCTTGTCTTCTAGAGGGTTCTGGGAAGACCCCCAATGACTCCCTGCTTATTGTACCCCCCAGAGGCCCCTTGGCTTTTCACTACCAGTGCTGGGGGGTGGGCAGAAAGCATTGTAGATTGAATCTGATGGGAAGAGGCCAACCCGTTTAAATAGAACCACCTGGACACAGATGGTATCTTCTGAGATTTCTTCCTATGATTGAGCCCCGTGGGGCTTCGCTTCCAAGATTTGGGCAACAGCTGTCTCCTGGGTGAGGCACCGTGCAAAGTGTGGTGTGGAGGGTCACCTGTGCAGGGAGGGGGCTCCAGGCTGCAGGCAGAGGCTTGGACCCAGACAAGCAGGGGCCATAAGCCCCAGGAACTCCTTTTCCCTTGGGAAGAAGGAGGCGAGATGGTGCCTGTATCAGGGACATCAGAGTTGTGGCAAGTATGTGCCTTCAAAGCACAAAGCTGATGGAGGGACTTGGGGCAGCTGTGGGTGTGGAGTCTGAAATGCTGGGCAGGAGGTATGGTTCTGCCTCATGGATGGAGGCTTGGTGACATACCCGTCACCCATTAAGTATGTCAGTGGCTCAACTGGGGGTGATTACGCCTCCAGGGGACACTGGGCAATGCCTGAGAATCTGCCAGCTGTCCCAGCGGAGAGGGGAGTAGTTAATGGCATGCAGTGGATGGAGCTGTTAACATCTCACAGTTACAGTACAGTCCCACGCACAGTCACCTGGTTCCTAGTGTCAGGAGCACCGAAGCTGGGTGAGCCTGGTGCGTGTGGGGACAGTCTCGGCCTGCCCCACAGGGGAGCTGGGGCGCCCGTGACTTTGGCCATCCTCTGGCCCTCATACTGCCCAACCTTGCTCTCTCCACAGAATCCAGACATTGTACTGGTCCACTACCTGAACGTGCCCGCCATCGAGGACTGCGGCAAGCCATGCGGCCCCATCCTCTGCTCCATCAACACAGACAAGAAGGAATGGGCAAAATGGACAAAGGAGGAGCTCATCGGGCAGCTGAAGCCCATGTGTGAGTAGCCACTGCTGTGGGCCTTGGGGATCCCAGTTGTGGAGCCCCATTTCGTTCAGACACTGTGAATTTAGCTATCATAACACACTCCCATCCCTCATTTCCCTCAGTCCTCCATAACAATCAAAGCACAAATGGCAGCCCATGTGACAGATGGGGAAAATGAGGCTCAAGACACAAAGCAACATCAGCTCAATGGAGACAGAGTGGCCCCAGGACTGTGTTTCCCAGCCACAGATGGCCAGGCAGGGGAGGAGGAACAGGCTGTGGCACAGAGGAGGGGCTGGCTTAGCTGGCCCTGCTCCTGCCTTCTGCCCTCAGCAGGCCACCTGTGCTGGCTCTGGACTCAGCAGCCACCTGCTGGCCTTGGGGCTGTCATGGCTCCCAGACTGGGCAGCCGCCATTGATGAATTGAGCTGGATCTCATTTGTCAGTGAAGTGAAGCTTGTGAAGCATCAGTCAGGTGCAAGCCACTGGCTGCAGAACTAAGCTGAGAGAGGCCAGGAAGTCAGGGCGCAGTGAGGACTTATTTTCATGGGCCACAGCTCCTGGCCACCATGGGGCTCCCAGTGGCCTCTCCTGCCCCGGACAGCAGGGCTCAGCTCCACCAGACCTGAGAAGAGGTCTGGGGGCAGCCAGTGCTGGACAGGGAGGAGCCCACAGAATACAAGGATGTTGATGGTCCAGGCTCAGAGGAAAGACCTGTCACCATCAGGCCCTGAGTGAGGGGGTCAGTGGGCCACTCAGGGCCATGACCACCCTTCAGCTGGCTGGAGAGAAGACACAGCTGTTGGGCACCACAACAGACAAGCCACTAAAATGTCCTTTCCTGGGGGTTGCAAGCCAAGGCCAGGAGGTACCTGCAGTAATCGGCTAATTGGAGCACCTTGGGAATGTGCTCCAACTCAAGGTTTGCCCCTGCCCAGACTTGAGGTTGGGGAGGATAGTCAGGGGATACAAAGAGTTCTGTGTGGGAAGGGGAAGGGGAGCCTGAGAGGCAATGGCCCAGCCCACCTAGGGCCTGGACCTCAAGGTGGCGTTTTTCCTCACCCATTCCTTCTGAGCCTGGGCCAGCCTGACCTTGGTGCCATGGTCCAGGGCCCCTCCTGCAACCACAGCGCCTTTCCTGGTTCCTCTCCCAGAGCGAGCTGTCACCTATCTGACCTCTGCCCAACACACTTCCATATTCCTCTGCTTGACCATCTCAGCATCCAGGCCTCGGCCTCCCTGTCCCCAGTTCCTAGGCCCAGCTGGGGCATCACACCTTGAGGCCTCCTGCAGACCCTGGGGAGACACTGAACAGAAATCATTCCCCCATGATTAACCAGAGGGGCTGCCTGAGCCTCTCCCAAAATCTGCAGAACTTCCAGAAGTTTGAGAAGTGCTGTGGCTGCTCCTGCAGGGTGCTGGGCACAGAGCCGGCCTCTGAAAGACCTATGGGATGAGCAGAAACTGGCTAGATTGAGCCCTGAGCAAAAGAGCACAGCCCCAGGGGGGCCAGTACTCGGGAGACATCAATGGGTGCCCACAACACAGGTCAGTGGGCTCTGCCCTGTCCCTGTCCTGTTCACCTCTCTCCTGGGCAGACTCAGCTGGGCTCTGACCACAGTGTGTTCTGATGCCACCTGGCCAGGGCAGTAGAGAGAGCCTGAGCCAGGTCGGGGGACACTTGTGGCTCTGTGGATGCCTCACTGTGTGACCTCAGGTCGATTATCCACTTTCTCTACTACCCATCTGCAAAGAGAGAGTCCTGTATCCACTTCAAGACCAGAAGCTTCCAGCTTGGCTCCCCAGTCTTTGTGTCCAGGGTCCAAGGGATAAAAGATGTTATCTTATGCCACTTCTGGAAGGGAGTCACTCCAGGTACCTCAGGGTCACCCTGGAGAAGCTGCCTATGGGATAGAGCCATCCACAGGGGAGACCTGGAGCCCTCTTCCTGGTACTTCTAAAATAAGAGCCCTCGGGAGGATTCTTGTCCCAAAAGGGTGCCCAGAGTCTAAATCCTCAGTGTCCCCTGCTTGAGGTAGAGCCGTGCCCAGAAAGTGTGTCTAGTTAGGAGGACAGCTTTTCTTCCTGGCCTCTCTGGGCCTGGGCGGAATCCCTCCTGTCATATCCCAGCAACAAATTAGGGGCCTTGCAGGTGACAGACCCCAAGCATATAGCCTCCTAGGAGCAGCTGACTGATCCCTGCTGAGGTGCCACAGACTAGCCCAGGAGATGCTCCCATGGGAAAGCCTTACCTTTCAAGGCAGTCCCCATGGCCAGGGCCTCTGGCCTGGGCACTCCTAACATCTCCAAAAGCCTCCTCTTCAAGCCACACCCTCACCCTGTTCCTTGGCACCTTTGCTGTGTAGGAGCTGCCCATCCATCAGACAGGAGGGAGGCCTCTGAACTGAGTAGAAGGAACTAGGCTCCATGAACTCTGGGAGGTGAAAAGCAGACATGAGTTGGCCTCTGGTGCTGACCTGGAGGGGACTGTGAATGCATGCTCAAAAATCAGCCATGCACCAGTGGCTCCCACCTGTAATCCTAGCTACTTGAGAGGCTAAGATCAGGAAGATCATGGTTCAAGGCCAGCCCAGCCAAAGAGTTCTAGAGACCCCATCTCCAAAATAACCACAGCAAAATAGACTGGAGATGTGGCTCAAGCAATATACCACCTGCTTTGTAAGCAAGAAGCCCTGAATTCAAACCCCAGGACAACCAAGAAAAAAAAAAATCAGCCATGCTTCAAGGAAGTTAGATAAAAACTACAGCAAACTCGCCACAGCTCTAATACTCCTTGACTCCCTGGTGTCTGGGTTGGAGAGACAGAACAGCAGCACCCCTCAAAGTATGCATGCTTGTGCAGGGCTCTGGGTTCAGAGCCTCTGCCTGGGAACCACAGCCCTGGAAACATGGCTCAAGAAGCCACCAGGCTTGGAACACACATGGGCCCAGCTAGCCATGCTCACGGAGAGCAAGTGTGCTGAGAGCCAAGAAGCCATCAGATCTCGTTCCAGAATCAGCTGTGCTACCCAATGCAGGAGCCAAACACATTAGTTCATCTCATTCTCACATAAATCACATTCCTTCAAAGACTTCACAGTTTGATTTCTGCCTGTTTCCAAATTTCTCTGCCCGACAGCAGAGTTGCCAGTGGTTTCATCAAAAGGCTGTGCTTATCGGTGGTAAAGGGGCTCCGATCCACAGCAGCCTTCGCCTCACCTGCAGTGAGATGGGGGCTCCTGGCTCTCACAGATACTGCTTTCTGAGCCAGATTAATCTGAGAACCCCATCTGGATCCTCGCAGCTGTGGCCTTGGACAGAAGGGGGCCTCCCTGCAAACTGATCTGAGGGATGTCTCCTCCAGATAAAAACAGAAAATAGTAAGATGTCTGCTAGATTTCCCAAGGTGCCCCCAAAGTTCTCTTCTGTAAAACTTAGAATATGACCCAGACCAAAGTAACTGTGGTTTAAAGCAAATAGAAGCCTATTTCTCTTTCACATGTTTTGCAGTGCAGAGTTGACATGTAAGCCCCCAGAGTCAGAGATCAGCCACTGACACTCCTTCCGGCTGGTTACTCTGTCATCCTTAGGGTGTTGTCCGTTTTTACTGACTCAAGATGGCTGCTCAGACTCCTGCCATCACAACTGCATTCTTATCAGTGAAAAGGGGAAAAGGAAAAGTGGAGGATAAGCTTCCTCCCTTTAAGAATTGGGCCTATAAATTGCACACATTTCCATTCATATGTCACTGGGCGAAATTTTGTCATATAGTCACCCCTCCCTAGCTGCAAAGGGATCTGGGCAACGCAGTCTTTTGCTCAGCACACTTCTGCAGTGAATCACGCATGCTGAGGAGGGCTAATCACAGCCTGCATCACACTGTAGGGTCACCTTTATGGCTGACAGTGTGTCGTGCATCTCAGTCCAAGGCCTGAGACTTGTCCGAGGATTGGAGTTTATAGAGCCCAAATGACGTGATCCTAAGGTTGGTGTATCCCGTCCTGGAAATTCTGGGGTGTGTTCCGTGCAGCTGGTGCAAGAGAGCCCCAGCTTTGTGCCCAGGAGACTCCCCTAATGTGCACAAAACACTGGGCAGGGGGAGCCCCTCCTTCCACATCAACCAGGGAGAGGACTGTGAGTCCTCTGTGAGTCCAGAGGGCTGATCTGGACCCCTGTCCTGCCAGCTTGGTAGGAACCTGCTCAGAGCTTCTGACCCATAGTGGCCCAAACCTCCCCCCTCAGCTCTCTGAGCACACACAGGGAGCAGATGGAGGCAGTTCCCACGAGGCACATCCATGTGTGGCTTTCTGCCCTGCCCTGTTTCCTGGCAGCCCAGTGGAGCAAGATGTGCCAGCCACCTCCCAGCTAGCAGTCAGTGAGGTTGAACCTGCCAGAGTGAGGGACAGGGCGTGACTTTCAAGCTGTGTTCACAGCCCTTCCCTTAGTAGAGATGGTGCCCAGCTGTCCCCTCCCGGAGGGTTCTCTTGGAGAGGCCTGGCTGGCCAGGCCAGGCCTGCACCTTTTGCCAGCCTCCACCACCCAGACATCATTTGGTGGCCCCATCCATCGTCCACCCTGGCCTGGGCTCTATTCCAACTGCTTCCCTGGAGGCCCCCTGTGTCATTCTGGGCTCCTGAGGCCTCTGTGGGAGGTGTCCTCAGCAACATGGGGAAAGCCAGGCAGGGAAGGTTGACAGGGGAGCCAGCCCAGCCCTGGGGCCTGCAATCCCAATGCACCCACTGTACCTATACTCATCTGTGCACTCAGATGTGCACATGGCACCCTCACCTCCCACGGAACGTGACCATGGGAACACACATGTGCTCAGCAGGGGATGCCCCCCCCACCCCTGACACTCTAAACCAAATCCAGCCTTTCTGCCTGGGAGCCATGGCCAAGGGCACATGGGCAAAGAGAACAGAGACCAGGTAGGCCAGAACATGCACCTGACCTCTGCCCAGGCTCAGTGGGCTCAGACTGCAGTGAGGGCGAGGGGAAGAAACCCAAGGACAGGACTTCCAAGAGGGGACTGTCATTTGACAGAGGCTGGAATATGAACACAGGAAGCACAGACCTGGGGCAGTCCAGCTCCAGCTGGGCTTTGCAAAAGCCACCTGAGCTCTCTGACCACTGTGTCCTCCTTCCTGGCTAGGGGTGACAGCAGACTGCAAGGACACTGCACCTTGAGAGGAAACCATCCAAAGCAGAGAGCAGCTGCCCTTGTAGAGGCGGGGCACTTGCCCACTGAGCACTGAGCTCATGCCCAGCTCTGCACCTAGGGTGGGCACCTAAAGGCCAGCTGGATATCCCTTAGGGCCTCCTCCAGCCAAAAAGGGGCCATGAGCCAGCTGCTAGAGCTCCTACTCGAAGCTCAGCCTTGCACTGGGCCTGGGGAGGAGGCCAAGCAGGAGGAGGCCCAGGCGCTGGCCTCAGGAGCCCAGAGCCAAACAGGCCCCCCAAACCCGCCAAGAGCAGCACTTGCTGAGGAGTCCCAAGCAGAGGCACTGAGGACAAAGCAAGGTTCTGCCTTTGCTTGCCTGGAAATTCAGAACAGGAGCATGGAAAGGGTGGCGCGTCACTGAGGAAGGAGGCTTCTCTCTGGCTTTGGTGGAGGGATGGAATTTGGAGGCAGGCAGGAAGCCAAGGTCCCCCAGGCAGGTTTATGTGGAACAGCAGGAAGGAAGGGACAGGCCAAGCAAACAGGAGGGGTTGTGCTAAAGTGAAAGACGGTACCAGCTTAGACTAGCAGAGCTAATCCAGTAGGAAGTGGAAGAGGCTGTGTTGAGTGAAGGGCAGAGGCCATGTGAGTGCAAGGAGATGAGGCCATATTGTGATTGGTGAGAGCCATGTTGGTGTGAGGGGATGGAGGCCATGTTGGTGTGAGGGGATGGAGGCCATGTTGGGTGTGAGGGGATGGAGGCCATGTTGGTGTGAGGGGATGGAGGCCATGTTGGGTGTGAGGGGATGGAGGCCATGTTGGTGTGAGGGGATGGAGGCCATGTTGGTGTGAGGGGATGGAGGCCATGTTGGGTGTGAGGGGATGGAGGCCATGTTGGGTGTGAGGGGATGGAGGCCATGTTGGTGTGAGGGGATGGAGGCCATGTTGGGTGTGAGGGGATGGAGGCCATGTTGGTGTGAGGGGATGGAGGCCATGTTGGTGTGAGGGGATGGAGGCCATGTTGGTGTGAGGGGATGGAGGCCATGTTGGGTGTGAGGGGATGGAGGCCATGTTGGTGTGAGGGGATGGAGGCCATGTTGGGTGTGAGGGGATGGAGGCCATGTTGGTGTGAGGGGATGGAGGCCATGTTGGGTGTGAGGGGATGGAGGCCATGTTGGTGTGAGGGGATGGAGGCCATGTTGGTGTGAGGGGATGGAGGCCATGTTGGTGTGAGGGGATGGAGGCCATGTTGGGTGTGAGGGGATGGAGGCCATGTTGGTGTGAGGGGATGGAGGCCATGTTGGTGTGAGGGGATGGAGGCCATATTCAGCTTGGTGATTGATGGAGGCCTGGTGAGTGTGGGGTGGAGACATAGTGAGTGAAGGGAACTATGGCTCCTAGCAGTCCTCAGTTACTCTAAACAACCTTAGCTTTTTACTGCAGCCTGTTGGTGTTTTCAAGACGGGTCTTAGCCCCTTGCCAGGCACTCTCAGCGCACTTTCCAGTTCTGGGGCATGAGGACAGCAGCAAGCCACCACAAGGCTTCCAGGGACCCTGCAAAAGCCAGAGCAGCCGCACACAGAGAATCCCTGCCACTGAGCATGGCTCAGAAAAATGAGGCAGAAGCCATTGCTTAGTGGCTCCTGCCTCTCAGCAGCCCCCACCCCACCTACTGAGCCAGCAGAGCCCCCAGGCTCCAGGGCCAGCTTCCCACCTGTCCCGGTGGCCCTTCTGATCCTGACAAGTAAGCCTTGGGGCATATATCCAAGGCATCTTGTTTTCTCATGATTTTTCAGACAAAGACCAAAGATTCAGTAAGGGGGGGCTGTGTTTATTTGTTTTGCTTTTTTGCTTAGATTGTAATCCTGGTGATTATAGAATATCAAGAAGTAAAATCAACAAAGGCTTTCTCTTCCTGGGCCTCCCAGAACCGTTCCTTGTCAGTTAGTGCCACCTGGTGGCCAGTGGTAGCAGACCAGCTCCAAGAGATGCCCAGCCCACTTCTAAGCCTCATGTCTGGGATATGGTGTAGCCTTCGGAGCTGCTCTACAATTCTTGAATAGGGGACCAGGAGGGGCTGGAACCACAGAAGATGGTTCCCCGGGAATGTACCTGTGCTCCATGTTCCCCTCCCAGTCATTCATCCTGAGCAGATGCCACCTGACTAGGTGCAGGACATAGAGCCAAAGCCTCGCCCTACCCGGGGGCCAGAGCCTGGGGGAAGCTGGCAGCTGGCCAAGACAGTCACCAAGGAGCTGCCCCTGAGGCTGCAGGCGTGGCAGTAGCGGGAGGAAAGGCAGAGACCAGCCCCAGGGGAGACTGTTGTTCATGAGGAAGCAGTTTTACCTAAAGGAAGACTTGGAACAGGAGTGGTCTTGGGCACTCCAGCTGCCCTGTCCCTGGGGCCTAAGAAGACAGCTGTAGTTTTACCCCAAGTCCAGCACAGCACAGCACAGCAGAGCCTGAACAGACAGCTGGCTCCGTGGCGGGAGCAATGGGTCACCTCGGAACTACCTGGGCAGGTGGTGAAATGGCAGGTTCTCGGGCCTCCATCTAGACTTTCTGATTCCACTTATTGGAACAAGCCACAGGGTCCTGGGTGTTTTAAGAATGATTCTCACGCTGAAGTCCCAAGGACTGCACTTTCTGAGAAACCCCAGTCTAGAGCGGGCTCCAGCCTGGAGAGCTGGGTCAGCCATGGGCCTTGCGGAGGCAGATGGTCTCAGCCCCAGGTGGAAGGAGGCAGGGTTGGAGGCAACAATTTGACACACATGCATCAAGACTTGGGGACACAATTTCTGGGTGTTCCAGGGCCCCTGTGGTCTTTCCCTGGACTCTAGGTTAAAAACCACCACCCTAGATGTTTTCTTGGTGCTGGCACAGTGGGATCTCATGGGACACTTGACGACTTGAACCCATGAAAAGTCCTGGGGTGGTGATCCTGTGCATATAAGGGAGCAGAGCTCTGTCCCCATGGCAGGTCCAAGGACAAGGATGTCAGCTGTGACCCTAGGGGCACAGGCTCTGCTCTCTGCCAGTGTCCATAGGACCTGGAGGACATGGAGAAGCTGGGACAGCCCTGCAGGGTCTAATGAGAATTTCCCTGAGCGCTCTGCTGTCCCTTGGGTGAGGAACTGCTGTCTGGAGAGCAGGCTGACTCTCAGATGGGCCCAGCCCTGCCCGGTTCCTGTCAGGGCTCCCTCACCATCTCCCAGCCTGGCACTGAAGGGAGCAGAAAGGGCCTGGGAAGCCAGGTGGATCTAGTTTGGGACTGGCTTCCTTTGCCTGCTGAGGATCCTGGTTTGTTTTGCAATGTTTATTTCTCCCTCAGGCTAGATTCTATGGAGTGGTTGAGGCCTCCAAGCAGGACTGAAAAAGAAAGGCCTCTTTGATTTCCTGTCTCTCCCTGGTTACTTGCCACTCAGAGCTCACTGCGTACCCCCTGTTGTCACAAAAGCCCCTACGCTTCCTCTTCCCCACTCAGTCACTCGGTGAGCTTTTGTGGAGGACCTCATCCCTGCTCTGCTCTGGGTTTGACCACCACCCCACACTGATTTTGAGTTCTGTTCTGCACCGGGGATGGTTTGTTTAAATTTGAAAATCTTGGCTAACAATTAAATCTCCAGATCTTAAGCCTCTTTAAAGCTTTGGGCCACAGAGTTAGGAGCTGAGAGGTGGCCCCCCAAAAGGAGCCTGCACCACCTCTGACACCCATGGGGCATCGAGGCCAGGGTCCCAGGGCAGCAAGAAGGAAAGGGTCTGGAATCTCACTTGGTCTCCTGTCCCCAGTTCCAAGTGGCCTGAAGGGGCTGGACATGCTGACATGTCAGCTGGTCATTCCCCACTGGTCCAGGAAGAATAGGCTGCAGTTAGGCCTGAAGGGTGGAAAGGGTTGCAGAGCCATGTGGCTTCCAGACTTGGAGTAACTGTTGAGCCTCCTTCTCTCCCTGACAATTTGTGCTTCTGACACTGCAAGACAATCATAGCTTCTAGCACATTCACACTCTGAAGAATTCCCAGCCTCAGTAACAACGCCACTTAGCAAATCAGAAGAAGATTTGGAGTGCCTCGGAAGGATCGGAAATACCGCACCCTTGGCCCAGTTAGCTCCCCTTGGCAGGAACACTCAGCCAAGGCCACTTTTTACGTCACTGAGCACCTTGGAGATTGCCTGGAAAGCTACCTGTGTGGAGGCAAAAGGAGTGCCATCTCTGTGTGGCCTGAATTTTCTGACCTTGGAGTCATTGACACAAGTAGCACAAAAGTCACTACCTGTGCTTGACACAGGACGGCCAGGGTAGGTGCTCCACCTCCCGGTTCTCTGACGGACCTTTGCCCCCACCTTTTCCCAGATGATGTGTCACATTGCAATGGAGTCCATATCTCCTGGCAGATGGGGGGTTCTCAATTACCCCCTTCCCCCCACAGTGACAACCAGCAATCAAACTCACTCAGGACATGGCACATGGCCATGTAGAAAGCACACACTTCGTCCCAGCCTCCCTCAGCCTCTGCATCTCTCGAAATGAGGTTTCTGAAAATTTTGTCCTCAGGACCAGTAGGAGAGTGAGAGTTGTTGGTGAGGTCAGGAAATTGAATAGTACGTGGGTGTCTGGATATGAGAAGTTAAATCCAATGAAAATTTCATCCGGTTGAACCAAGAAATCAGAAGCGGGGCCTTTATTCCTGTCAACAAGAATGCAGTGAAAATTAAACCAACACGCTCGCTGCCATTTCCCATTGACCTTGTTGCCATGACGACAGCCTTCCAGCGTCAACAACTCACAGGACTCCAAAGGGGCTCTCGTTCACTCCTCCAGGCAGGCGAGGCACTTGGACATCTCCCTCTCCCTCTCGCCTCGGTCCGTGGCTCATTAAGCAGGATAACTCCATCTCTGGAGCTGCCTGGGAGTGTCCCGGTTTCTCCTCCTGTCTGGACAAGTGGTCACAGCACCCCTTTCCTGTGTCCAAGGTGACCTGGTTCGGACAAGGTAAATGGTCACCCTTGTTACGAGTCTTCCTTAGGTGGCAGGTGCTTGAGCTCAGGCAGCAGAGAAGGAAGGGAACCACACACACACACACACACACACTTATAGGCCTTAGGACACAGGTGTTGCCACTTGTCCCTGTAACCTGCTCACCACAGTGCCAAGAAATCTCTTCCCCAGCAAAGGAAGGCCAAATGTCGATTCCAGCAGGCGCTGCCTGTGCTGTTACCGTGGAGACCAGGCTCCAGCCGGGACCTCCCCTGTCATCTTTCCAGAAGTTATTTCCCCACAGAGCAAAGAGGACCAGGCAGCTGGCTGTCACCTCCTCAGGGGCTACCAGGGCTGAGAGGTCTTCCAGGGTCCTCCTTCCTGGCCCCTGGTCTGATTCCTTTCCAAGGTCTTTGTGGTGTGACTTCACAGAACAGGAACCATCCTCTCACTCCACCCTCTACCCCGGTGCCCCTAAACTGGAATTCCACATACCTCTATGTACTTGATGTCCCCTAATCAGGTGAACTGGCAAAAGACACCCAGATGCGGAAACTGAGGTTCAGAGGCACCGAAGCGCTCCTCAAGATCACACAGCATGTGAGGCCCCCGAGCAGGCCAGCTGCTCCTGGACCCCATCTCCCACAGCTCTGGAACCCCAGCTCCTTCCTCCATGTAGTTCATGATGTTCATCCCTGATAATGTGATAATGGGAAGTCCAAGCAAGGAGGCCTTGTCTCAGGGCCACCTGCTGCCCCACAAGTCCCTACCGTCCTGGGTGAAGACTTTCTTTGGATTCTTTGTCTTTCATCAAAATCTCCGCTAAACCCACCCCAAGCCTGCACCTTGCCTGCCATGAGAGAGGAGGCTGGGGCTCACTTCCAGGAACCCAGGCAGGTCAGACCTGAGCCCTCAGGCCCCCTCCAGCCTTGCTCAGGGTCTTCCATCTCCGCCATCCTTGCTGCTGAGGTGTTCCAAGAACAGTTCTCTAGTAGGACTCTCCCCAGCCCTTCCCAGCTCCTCCCTGGTCCCCCAGTTCCTCCCAGTTCATTCCAGCTGCTTCCTGCCTCTCCCTGTACCATCAAGGCTGAAGGGGAAGTCTCTCTGCCCTGTCCTGGATGGCTTGTCCAGTTGACCAACAAGCACTCAGGGCAGGCTGCCCACCTGGCAGGACCCCTGGTGAGGAAAACCATGAGGGAGGAGCTGAGGACTTGGGAGTTTCTGCCTCCCCAGCCCCATGGTGGGCCTGGCCCTATGGAAACAGCCCCACTTGGGATGAACAGCCCCAGTCTCAGGTGTTCCATCCCTCTAGGGAGTCAGGGTCCTCTCTGGGGAGTCCTGCTACAAGTGGTGGGGAATCCTCGCCTTCCATTCTGCCCACTGATCAGCCATCCAACCACTCCTCACCACCTCCTCACCTGGTCAGGAAAAAACGCACCTAAGAGCACCCAGGTGAGTGTCTCAGTGGAAAGAGCTTAAATCTGCAGTTACTCCCCATTTAGCTTTGGGAAAATTGTGTCATCTTTCTGAGTGTTGGTTTTCACATGAATAACATGGGATAAGAATTCTGCCTCAGAGGACCATTGAGAACTGAGCGATGTCATCACTAGCTCAGGGTTCTCAAACTCCCAGAGGACCAGCTTCTCTGATCCATCCATGCCTTGACAGGGGCCAAGAATGTGCATTTCTGACAGGGTCGCAGGTTTGAAGCTTCTGTAGGGACCTCACCTTGAGAACCACAGTTCTACCTTAGAGCACCCATCCCAGGCTGCCACCAGAAGCTGTGCTCCATCGGGGCACTCGTTATTGTGACTTATTTCTTCTCATAATGGAGTCAACATCTAAAGTAGCACACCCAGTGTCCGGCACTTGGTCGAATAGACATTATTTTTGTTGTTAGTGTTATTGGGGCATGAGTGTTACAGTTCACAGAAGGAAAAATGAACAAACATAATAAAAAAAGAAATGGTGCTGGGGAGACATGATTGATTGAGAAATTGTCCATTCACTCAACAAACCCTTATCAAGTACCTACTATGTGCCAGGCATGGTTCGAAGCAGAGAGGACAGAGCAGTGTCAAGCCCTGCCTTCATGACTCAGACTGTGACTCTGGTGGGGATGAGGAGAGCTAGAGTAGCAGGGGGACTTCCAGGAGGAGGTGGGGACTTGTGCGGGGAAAGAGGGCAGGATTTAAGGTGGTACAGGAAGGAGACACCTAGAAAGTCCCTGGTGTTAGGACTCCTTGCACTCTCACCCACAGGTGTGCAGAGCACAGGCCAGGGAGGGTGTCTCCCAGATGCTGGCTCTGATCACAAAGCCAGGGAAAGGGGGATGGTGGACCCAAATGGGGTGTTTTAGGCTGCTCAGTTTGAGTGTTTGTTCCTCAAAACTCATGTTAAAATTAATCCCCAGTGTGCTGAGGTGAAGCCTAGTAGGAGGTGTTTAATTACTGGATTAATATCAGTGTAACAGAGCTCCTAGGAAGGGGCTCTTCCCATAGAGTGGTGCAGTCAGAGGCCCCCATCAGAGGCCCACACCTTCATCTTGGAATTCCCAGCCTGCAGAGCTGAGAACAATGAATCTCTGCTCATAATAAGCCATCACCCAGACTGTGGCATTCTGGGACAGCAGCACAAAATATGCTAAGACATTGCCACACCAAAACACCACAGACTGGGGACTTACTGTCTCCCGGTTGTGGAGGTTGGAAGTCCAAGCTCAAGGTGACTTCCGGGTTGGTTTCTGGTGAGGCCACTATTCCTGGCTTGCAGATGTCCCCCTTCTCCCTGTGTCCTGTGTGACTTTCTCTCTTTGCACAAACACCCCTGGCGTCCCTTCGTTTTCTCCTAAGGACACCAGGCCTATTGGATAGGGACACTAACATATATATATGTTTATATGTATATAAAACCTTGCTTATTAATAACCTCCTTAAAGACCTGTTTCCAAGTACAGTCCCACTGGGGGTTAGGGCTTCAACCCATGAATGAGTGGGGCACTATTCAATTTATCATGAATGAGGGGGGCTATACCTGGCCTAGCCAAGGCCCTGGGATGGAGCAGCCATAACCCAGGAGGCTGGCAGCTGCCCTGTGCCAAGTGAAGAAGCCCCGCCTTCACCCAGCCCTCCCCTCCACATCTCAATCCTCTCTTCCCAGCGGTTGGGCGCCTCTTGGATAAATTGTTCATCGGAAGAAGCTCTCCAAAGCATGAACCACATGCTGTGGTCATTGATTTCGTTTTCATTATTCATATTAGTGGAAGCTGCCTTGCCGTGGGTCATAATTAGGGTAAACATCTTCAACAGACCAGGTCGGCACTGGAGTGGGCCAGAGGATTCCTGTGACAGCCACCCCCAGCTCCAGCTCTGCTTGCAAGTCCTGGAACAGCTGGGCTGCAGGGAACCCTCTCAGTCCCCAGGCCACGCATCTCAGGGCAGCAGTGGCTGGGGAAACTGCAAGAGGGAGCTCTTTAAGGGGCCCAGCATCCAGCTTCCCTGGTGCCCAGGCCAGTGTGTCCTTCCTGGCTATTCCTGTCCTGTAGAAGTCTGAGTTAGGGCCAGTTTACTCCATTCCATGCCTGTTCTCCTCCTTCTCTGGTACTCTCCCTGTCCCAGACTTCCTGGGGACACAGGTCCCTTTCCATCCTCTGCCCAGCCCAGTGACCATGGCCCAGGCGCCATGTACCAGGAGCTGAAGAAAAGGGCCATCTGTCTGGGGTTTGGCTCAGGTTGAGCCAGAACACGCAGGCTGACCTCCCAGTCCAGGTGGCCAACTGTGCTTGGAACAATACTCAGAGTTGCCAGGACTTATTTTCCTGGGAATCCCACTTTCCCTTGCACTCGATCAAGTGCACTTTGGCGAGTTTCCTTTCACTGCTTTTACAAAGGAGGAAGGGCCAGGACAGGGGGTCCGAATGTGCGTTTACTAACCTTCCTTTCACTATAGAAATCTCCTTTCCCGCTGATTCATTACGTGTGGGGAAGCCAAGCATGACATGTTAAAAGCCATCGTGATAGTATTTGATATTCAGTACTAACAGCTCACCCTCTCAGAGGAGGGGGCTTTTCTCCCCCTTCCCCAGAGAGGAGAAGGAGACAATTTGCATACTGGATGTGCCAAGACAGTAGGTAATTTGCATTAAGCATCCAGAAATTCTCTGCTTGCAATCTGTCACCCTTCACTGGGTTTTCATTTTATAACCTTCACAACATAAGGAAGGGAGCAAGAAGCAGAGAGGATGTGACCACTGCACCAGCAGGGGCTGAGGAAAAAAGAGCCAAGCTGCCCTGATCAGAGCAGAGGAGCCCATTCAGAAATGCCAGAAGACCATGCCTGCCTGCCAAACCCAGACCCAAGACCCTTGGCTGGAGTGTGGCCAGAAATCATGGGTGGTGATGCACTGAAAACCACTTATCTCTCCAGAGAGCAAGTTCAAGCCCAGTAGGGAGTCCTGGAGACCATCTGGGTGGGCCTTTCAATGGGTGTCTGCTCAGAGTTCCCAGAGGGCTTGAGCCTCTGCTGTGTTTAATGTCAGGACAGAGCTGAGTGTTCCCATGCTGGCTTTAAAAATGACCTGGAACACTCCACTCCAGACCAACGATGTAGGATCTCTGGGCTGGGACATGGGCACAGCCAGGGTAGGAGACAGATGGCTGGGACAGAGAAGCTGCCTGTATGTGTCATGGGAGAGAAAAGTTCCAGTCCTGCCCTCAGCCCCATACGTGATAGGAGCTGTCATGTCCCCTCCCTGAGCCTGTGGTTTCTCACCTGTAAAATGAGTTTGGAAAGGTTCTCAGCCAAGGAGTGCCCTGGGCATAGGGCAAGGCCAGTGAGCCCCTGATCCTTACTCCTGCCTCTGCCAAGACCCCCTGCTGTCATCTGTCTTCTCTATTGGATTTCTAGGGGGAGGGTTACTTGAGAAAAGGGCTCCAATAGCTATGATGAGACTGGCCTGGACTGGGCCTTCCCTTCCAGCTCCTGAGGCAAGATGCTCAGAATAAACCCAGCTGGGCCTTACCAGCAGCATCCAAGGCCTCTGGGGCTACTGGAGAATTCCTTGGGAGGCCCAAGATGGAGGCACTGCATAAACACATCACCCCCTGCACATGCCCATTCCACACAGCTCCAAACAGGCAAGCTCCTCTTCAAGGCAGGACAACTCAGCAAGCAAGTGCCAGGTGCCACACAGCGCCATCACCTCCACTCACTGCCCTGTCACAACGCAGGACCCACTGGGGACTGCTGAAGGTACAGAGACAGGGTTCTGCAGACCTCTAGAAGAACAGAGGACAAGGCAAACACCTGCCAGGTGGACAGCACGTGTGGAGAAGGAAAGCAGCCTCCGGAGGGATTTCGTACAGAGCGCTCCTGCATACCGGGTTTCTTTCCCTTGAAGACCCACCAAAGTTCTGAATACAGGAGTGACAAGGAACAGAGACCCGAGCCAGTGTTCCAAGGCTGAGCCATCTCAGCAAGATGCTTCCTTCCCTTAGCACAGTCCCTTTGGCCTTGGCCACACCCCAGGGCAGGATCAGGGCTGTGCTTCATCCATGTCACAGCCACCACCATCGTCACTATGAACTGTGTGAAAAGATTACATTTTGTTAGGGTTACAAAAAGTGCCAGGCTTCCTCCTGGCCAACTGGTATGATGAGGCAGGAACTATTACATGTCTTTTTTTTTTTTTTTTTTTTTCCAGTACTTGGGTTTGCACTCAGGGCCTTCTGCTTGCTCTACCCCGTGAGCCACACCCCCAAGCCCTTTTTGTGTGAGTAAGGATAAGGTCTTGTACTTTTGTTTGGGATAGGTCTTAGACCTTGATCCTTCTATCTCCACTTCCTAACTGGGACTACAGCCTGCACAACCGTGGCTGGCCCTTATATTTCCATTTTAGAAGCAAAGAAGCAAGCTGAGAGCTAAGTGATGTGCCCAGATTCACACAACAAGATCAAGCCCTGAACACAAATCCAGGTCTGAGCCTGGCTCGGTCCCTACGTGCCAAGCAAACTGTCCGCTTGTGACTGCATTCTGGAACCCTGCACAGAACAAGGACAGGTCCTGCAAGTGTGACAGTTTGCCCCCCGCCCCAGGCCATGTGAGAGTTGTTGCAGCCTAAAGCTGGCAATTTTTTCCTGTTTTGGTGAAGCTACTTCCTCTTCCTACTGTGTCCTGGTGCCACCCTCCTCCCCTGCACAGTAGCCTCCCTCCTGAGGTCCCGGCATTGTAGACACTGCCTCTGGAGTCCACCTCTACCAGGGCCACTGACAGAGCCACCCAGTCAGGGCCCTCCATCCCAATTGCAGGGACTGTAGAGGCCTAGCATCCATGGTTGACCTGAAAGCCCTGGGTGTCTATTCAGATGACTGATATCAGTTAACACTGAGCCCTGGGGTCCCTACTCTCCTAGCCATGAGGACACTTCAGTCCTGTCTCCTTCTCTCCAGTCTCTCCTGCGACCTCTTTGTGGCAGAGAAATCTGGGGGAAGCAAGGGTGGAGGTCTCCCATGAGGGAAGATCTCCCACACACACACTCCAGGGGACAGGTCCTGGTCCTCCTGCTCACTGAACCCTCCACCCTCCATCTTCTGAGTCTCCACCAGGGTCAGTCTGGATGGGTACCCCAGCCTTATCGATCCTCCTCTACTGTCCTTATTCCCCTTTCTCCTTTTAGGGCCTAAGAGCCCATCGGTGCCCTTGGACTTTGGGGAAACAAAAACAGAACAGCTCTAGGTGCACCACTCCCTAGGTGCAGTAGGGGAAAGGGAAGGGGAAGGAAGGAGAGAGGAAAAGAGGGGATAGAGGAGGCAGAGGAATTGCTCAGAGCTCCAGATAGAACGGGGAGTCCAGTGGGCAGCCAGTCTCTGCCTCCTCCCTGTGCTCATCAATTTGCCGCTGGAGTCAGCCTCCCAGCAGAAAGTGGACTGAGCTCAGAGAAGGCCTGGTGTCACCCCTGGGTCAGGGCCTCCTCTCCCTGATGCCCCTCTGCCTCTCTCTCCGCAGTCCATGGCATCAAGTGGACCTGCAGCAATGGAAACAGCAGCTCGGGCTTCTCAGTGGAGCAGCTGGTGCAGCAGATCCTCGACAGCCACCAGACCAAGCCCCAGCCTCGGACCCACAACTGCCTCTGCACAGGCAGCTTGGGTGAGCCGGGACCCCTGGGGGGCAGGTGGCACCGGGGCACAGGGGTTCCACCATGATGTCTAGTGAGGGAAAGAGGGGATGTCAGCACCCAGGATGGACACCCAGCAGATCCCTCACCTTGGTCCTATCGCATAGAACTTGCTTCCCAGCCCAACTTGGGTAAGAGAGAGCAGCTTCCAGAGAGGCAAAGGGGACAAGAAGTGGTGGACAGCAGCCGAGGGAGTGGAGAGGTTTGGAGAGCAGGCCTCCTTACACAGGTGCTACATTCTTGGGAATCCTCAGCAGAGGCCTGGGCTGCTGAGCCCTGGGGTCTTTTCAGGAACATTTTTCCCAAGCCAATGGGATCACTCAAGCTAGGCCTTTTTCTTTAACCTCTATTTCCAAGAAAGGAAGACATCCTGCACACTCCTTAATGTGCCTGCTTTCTGGATAATGGTGTTTGCTGTTTGAAATGTGGTTCTCCACTCCCCTGGCAGCATTAATTAACTATTTCCATCAGAGAAGGTTGGGTCATTTCTCAGTGAAGTCTTTGTGCATTTAGGAGTCTTGGTGGTGAGGCTATAACAGGATCAGAGGATAAGTCACCCTTTTATCAAAAGCCAAGTGAGCCTTATCCAATGGAATGAAAATAATGACAGAGTACTTCCAGAGGCCAGAGGGGACGAGCTGCGGAGTCAGAAATGCTTAGCTCCTGGGCTCTTTCCTTCCCTGCCTCTGGCTGGAGCTGGGGCTCTGTCCCTGCTTAGGATTTAGAAGGACTTTTGTCCCTCAACAAGTGAAGACAGGCCCCCGTGGAGAGGATAGTCTCAGATACCTTTTCTGTCTCTGTGCTTTCTGCTACAAAGAATGTAGCACATTCTTTGGTCCTGGGTCTTACAGCTGATACACAGAGAGTGCAGTCTCTCTGCCTGCCCCAGTCAATCCTTGGCTCCCAGTCCCGGGGTGGTGGGGTAGGGTCCCTCACTGAGCACCTGAAGAGGTCAGGGGCTTCTTGAAGTGTTGCATGGCCAGACAGGTATGAGAAGTTGGGGTTGGAGTGGGAACATACAACCCCTGGGCTGAGCCCCTCTGACCAGTGACAGCTCTTCCACGGGCTTTTCTGAGGGGCCTCCCCTTCCTCCTTCCCAACCCCAAAATGTCAGATGCCACTGCTACTATCTGAAAAGAACAACAAGGATCAAGACCCCCTGGTCTTTGAAGAAGGGTCACATAGGTCATGGGAGAGCCACAGGGCTGGGAGAAAGTGGACATGAGACCCTGAGTGTCCAAGGGGTATGATCTGTGACTTTGACCAGAGATCACGAATGGGACTCCCAGACAGGGACTCGCCAGGGCCCCAGCTGCTCAGGGACAAGATTTGCCCGTGTCCCAGCTCTGACCCTGTTTCTGTATGCATGTGTGTGCACATGTGCGTATGCGTGTGTGTATGCGTGTGCGTGATGTGCTCTGATCTATGCAGGAGCGGGCAGTAGCGTGCACCACAAGTGTAACAGTGCCAAACACCGCATCATCTCACCCAAGGTGGAGCCGCGGACGGGGGGCTATGGGAGCCACTCAGAGGTGCAGCATAACGACGTCTCAGAGGGCAAGCACGAGCCCAGCCATGGCAAGAGCACGAGTCGTGAGAAGAGGAATGGCAAGGTAGCTAAGCCCGCACTGCTGCACCAGAACAGCACCGAGGTCTCCTCCACCAACCAGGTGGAGGTCCCTGACACCACCCAGAGCTCCCCCGTGTCCATCAGCAGCGGGCTCAACAGCGACCCAGACATGGTGGACAGCCCCGTGGTCACTGGCGTGTCCAGCATGGCAGTGGCCTCCGTGATGGGGGGCTTGTCCCAAAGTGCCACGGTATTCATGTCGGAGGTCACAAATGAGGCTGTGTACACCATGTCCCCCACCGCCGGCCCCAATCACCACCTCCTCTCACCCGATGCGTCTCAGGGCCTTGTTCTGGCTGTGAGCTCCGATGGCCACAAGTTCGCCTTCCCCACCACAGGCAGCTCAGAGAGCCTGTCCATGCTGCCCACCAACGTGTCCGAAGAGCTAGTCCTCTCCACCACCCTTGATGGTGGCCGGAAGATTCCAGAGACTACCATGAACTTTGACCCCGACTGTTTCCTCAATAACCCAAAGCAGGGTCAGACATATGGAGGTGGGGGCCTGAAAGCCGAGATGGTCAGCACCAACGTCCGGCACTCGCCGCCCACGGAGAGGAGCTTCGGTCTTACCAGCGTCCTCACCAAGGAGATAAAGACAGAGGACATGTCCTTTGAGCAGCAGCTGGCCAAAGAGGCGTTCTCCTCCTCCACGGCCGCCGCGTCCAGCCCCCTCACCCTGACCGCGGGCTCCAGCCTCCTGCCATCAGGCGGGGGCCTGAGTCCCAGCACCACCCTTGAGCAGATGGACTTCAGTGCCATAGACTCCAACAAGGACTACACGTCCGGCTTTAGCCAGACGGGCCACAGCCCCCACATCCACCAGACCCCCTCCCCGAGCTTCTTCCTACAGGATGCCAGCAAGCCCCTCCCCCTCGAGCAGAACTCCCACAGCAGCCTGAGTGACTCTGGGGGCACCTTCGTGATGCCCACGGTGAAAACAGAGGCCTCGTCCCAGACCAGCTCCTGCAGTGGTCATGTGGAGACTCGGATAGAGTCCACCTCCTCTCTGCACCTCATGCAGTTCCAGGCCAACTTCCAGGCCATGACAGCAGAAGGGGAGGTCACCATGGAGACCTCACAGGCTGCTGAAGGGAGCGAGGTCCTCCTCAAGTCTGGGGAGCTGCAAGCCTGTGGCTCAGAGCACTACCTGCAGCCCGAGAGCAACGGGGTCATCCGCAGTGCCGGCGGTGTCCCCATCCTCCCGAGCAGTGTGGTACAGGGACTCTACCCGGTGGCCCAGCCCAGCCTGGGCAACACCTCCAACATGGAGCTCAGCCTGGACCACTTTGACATCTCCTTTAGCAACCAGTTCTCCGACCTGATTAATGACTTCATCTCCGTGGAAGGGGGCAGTGGCACCATCTATGGGCACCAGCTGGTGTCAGGGGACAGCACGGCACTCTCGCAGTCGGAGGATGGGGCACGTGCCCCTTTCACCCAGGCAGAGATGTGCATCCCATGCTGCAGCCCCCAGCAGGGCAGCCTGCAGCTGAGCAGCGCTGAGGGCGGGGCCAGCACTATGGCCTATATGCATGTCGCCGAGGTGGTCTCTGCCGCCTCCGCCCAGGGCACCCTGGGAATGCTGCAGCAGAGCGGACGCGTGTTCATGGTGACCGACTACTCCCCAGAGTGGTCTTACCCAGAGGTAAGCTGCAGCTGCTACTGCCACCTCCCCACCACCCGCCTGCCTCACTGCCATCAGGCAGCCAAGAGAAGCATGGGGCCACCTTTTGGATGAAGCTCTGGACCATAAAGACAAAGTTGTCCCCTCCCTCTGTCCCCACTGACAGTGGTTCTCAAACTTCACTGCAGCAAGTATTTTTGGAGTCAGGGGTGTTTGGAGGCAAATTGGTCAGAACAGTGCTGTTTCCTGGCTGTGTGTTAAGTGTCCACCTGGGCTTTGGTTTGCTTGTTTGGTTTTTGGGTTGGGATTTTCCTTTTTTTTCTAATAGTTTGTTCGTTTGAAAAAGGGGTCGTAGGGTTGCTTTAAAAACATTCAGAAATCATCCATCATGGCTCGCAGGTCACCTGTACCCATTGCTCTGGCTTGTCTTCACTCAAACCAAACAAACACCTGAAGTGAAAGGGAGGGCACAGCTTCTGAATACTCACCCATGAGATTGTTGTGGCCATCTACAAAGTCAAAGGCATGTCTTATGACCCAGGATTCCAATCTGCCCATTCCCCCCGCCCCCCACAACACACTCAGGGCTGACTCACTTCCCAGGAAACTGACTTTGGGAATCACGACTCCAAAGAACGGGACTGCAGGAAGACCCAGGTCTGGCCTGAAGGCCACAAGTATTTAAGACGGAACCTTTGCTTTTTCTGCAAAGTAGAATGGGATGGGAAGGGGACAGTGTGGCCCCAGCTTTCCCTTGATAACCTGCTGCACAGGACAGAGCTCCCTGGCTCCTTGCTGCTTGCCTGCCAGGCACTCACAGAGGAGCACGTCCCCTGGGGCCTAGATGAACACTTCTTCCTCAGGGGTGACTGCCCACAGCTCCCTCAGCTAGCTCCCTGCCAATTGTCTAGCTGCTAGGGGCTCTGGGAAGTACCAAGGGAGGAGGCTCATACTTGCCCTCCTTCCCTCTGGCAAATAAGATAAGAAAATCTATGTACAAATGCCCCACAGCTCCCAAAAAACTGCCATAGCTGCCCACAGAGCCTTTGGACAGGGACAGCCTGGAAAGAAAGCAGGTGTCTAGAAAGACCAGATGCTGCCCATTTGCTGTGTGTTGACAAAAGTGGAGAGGCAGCTGCTGTGCGTGAGTGGTTAGGGGCATGGGGCTGAGGCTGAAATCTGGATTCAAGTCCTCAAATGACCTTAAACAAAGTAATGTCTTACCTGTCTCTAAAATTAGAGTGATAATCCCTCAGTGAGGACTAACTGAAGGAGTGCCCAGTGCAGCGCCTGCCTCTTCAGTCTTTCTCCATTTGGTCCCCCCTGTCCCCTTGGTAAGAGCCCAGAATGACCCAACTAGGCTTCCTCCTGGTGCAGCCCAGTGTGACCCCTGCTCTCATCAACACACTGAACTTGGGGGCACATCACTGTGCCCACTAGGGTTCCAGCTGGGTAGCTTGTCCCCACAAGGCTTAGGGAAGCAATTGGCAGAGATCCAGAGGGAGGGCTAGGGTTGGATGTGGTGGGAAGACCAGCACTGTGCTCTGATGTGACTCTTCAAAAACCGACTCTGGGCCTCAGTTTCCCTATCAGTGCATAGCTGAGAGGGGGTGGTCTTGGGTCCCTCCAAGTTCTCGGACCTGGGAGATTTGGCCTCAGAATGCATGGAACCTCCTTGGAGCCCATGGGTTACAAAAGCTAGAAGATAGTAGGAGGGGGATCCCCTCTTTCCCCAGAGCCCTGGGCTGTGAGCACAGGTCCTGGCCGGGCCCAAGCCAGCACTTCAGCCCCCTTGGGCCTATCTGGCCCTGTGAAGGGGACCATTGGTTGGCTTGATTCTGTCCCTCCTTCTCCAACCTGTGTATCCCTGAAATGTATCTCAGAGAAAGTCAGTTCCGCAGCTCACCACTCGAGGGCGGCCCGACCCAGCAAACGCCGCTGCAGGCGGGCGTATCCGACCCGGTTTTCCAGACACTCTTGATGCTTCCTGTTATCCAGAAACAAAAGCAGCTCAGCCAATTCGATTCGGGAAATGCCCCATTTGGAGCCAATGGGGCCTCATGGTGATGTCTCAGAGGCCCCAACAGCTCTGAGGGCCACTCCTTCCTTGCCCAGCTCTCCTACCCAGGACAAAGTCCCCAGGACAACAGCAGGGGCCACACTGTCCCCTGTCCTATAGACACTTGTGTCCCCTACAGTTCACTCGCTGGCACATTTGCCCTTCATCCCGTTCCCTTCTACATCCAACCAGAGACAATTTGTGTACTGATGGTCAGGAGCCCTGTGCTGACATGACTTGGCCATGCTCAAGAACAGCTCTGCAGTGAGGCATGAAGCTGGAGCTTCACTTCCTACTCCTCAAATATGGAGTCAGGCTACATGGTCCCCCTCGTGATGCTACCCTGAGTGGTTCCCAGACACCCACTTAGCAGGAAGGCCATGGCCAGGCCATCCTGCTGGCTCTTTTCTGGGTGTCCCCCTCTCCCATGGAATGTTCTCCTTTCTTCTATGCTCTATCCGCCTCCACCTGCAGCACACACCCATGCACACGCACACACGCACATGCATGTACACACATGCTTGCACACACATGGTGCCCCCATGCCCCAGCATCTGCCCTGTCTACTATGGAACTCTGAGCCCTACACCTAAAGACTCCCAGAGCACAGAGACCTCAGATGGCATCTGCTTCTCTCTCCCCGCCCCTCCCCCATCCTCCTGCGTCACCTCCCACCACTGGCTCCTGCTGTACCAGGCAGATGAGGCTGCAATTAGAGCCCTCAGGCACGCACACGTCATAACCAATTCAGCACAGCCAGGCGAGCGGTTGCCATGGGAACTGTCCCCTGAACTGATGGATGCTGAGGCTTCCTGCAGCGGTTTCCATGGAGAAGATCCTGCCTGATGTTCTCCAGTAATTTCTGCAGTTCTTTGTTCCCCACAGCAGCCCCAGCGCCATGCTAGCAGCTGTGAATTGGAGTTTGTTTTTTTTTTCCTTTTTTTCTCATATGGTAACTGTCTGTGGCCTTTTGAAGTCACTGCTCTCCTGCTTCCCAGGGTACAGGGAAGATTGTGCCCAAGCTGGTCTTCTGGACATCCCAGCCAAGCACCCCCTCCCAGTCCTCCACCTTGCTACTTAGGGCTCTAAATCTCCCTGTGGAGCCATATATCAGAATCGAGGAACGTTAGGGCTAGAAGAGAGGGCAGGGATCAAATGTCACTCCGAGGGGTTGGACACAGCTACTGAGAGGCAGGAGTGGCATTCGGCTTTTGGCTCAGTCCTGAGTGCTCTCCACTGACCCCACACCTTGGTACCTCCCAGTGAAGAGATCTCTCATAAGCCATCCCATAGCCCAAGGATGCGTCACCAAGAGCATGGGACATGTCAGAGAGCACAAGCAAGCTTCTGCTGCTGGGCCATGAGGGTGCTCCTCCACCCCATCCCGGGAATTGTGTCCCCCCCCGTCCCCCCCCGTCCCCCCCCCACGCTGTTCCCAATACAAGTTCTGCTTCCAGGAACACTGTTGGTGACCTCAGCAAGATCTATGCAGAGGCTGGGGCCCCTTCCAGGGCAGGGATGGGCCAGGACCAAAGAGAGGCCAAGCAGGTGTGGGTGACCAAACAGGAGAGAGGGTCTGAATGGCCTGAGGCAGCAGCCAAAGAGCTGGGCCTGGGCTACAGTGCCCAGGCAGAGGGGTCTGGCAGCCACAGCTACTCATCTCTGTGCCTGGCCCTCCAAGAGAGCCTCTACGCCTTCTCTGGCCTGGACGCCAGATGGCGCTCTCCACCCTGGCCAGCACAGCTCTCCGCCCCCCTGCAGGGAAAGGTGTTTACTTGTTTGGGGGTGGGGTGGATGAGCCTCTGGGGTGGGTCCACCCAAGGTTAGCCAGGAGAGCCAGAGGCCAGCACCCCCGCCCTTGCCCTCTACATCCCCGGGGAGAGCCTTCCTCCACCCTGAGTGACCAGCCCCTCTTCTCGGCTAAGCCGTAAGTAGGGGACCTAAAACGCCTTCTTTGCCTGGGGTTGGGTAGTGAGAGGAGGTGCTCTTAATCACTAAAGGGAACAATAGCCCTGAAGCAGGACTGCTGGCACCGCGATGTGAGGCCACTCTCCTTGCTTCGCGGCGCCCTGCGCTGCCCGGGCGGAAGGTCAGGAAGCACCCAGCCTCTCCCATACTCTCCTGCCCTGGGGCTGCTGGGGCGGGGGGTGGGGGGTGGGGGTGGGGGTGGGGAAAGGTCATCCAGGGCCCCTCCCAGCCAGGCTGCAGGGTGGGTACCCGCGTGTGCAAGCCAGCAAGGGCCTCTACCTGTGTGTGCTGCACAGGCTGGGGAACCAAGCACAGCACGCACTCAGACAGCGTCTGGAGACTCAATCCTCACCCCAAGTCCCAGGTCCCATCTGAGCTTTAAGGGCAGTCTCTGAGCCTCTCCAGCCCTGAGCCCTGAGCCCCATCTTTCTGTTTCTACGGCCTTGCCTTTGAGTTCTTCACTGCTCCCCTCTGGGCCCCTCCCCTTGCCATATCCCACCATGCCCTGCGTGTCCTGGGTCTCCCTGCAATTCTCTACAAGACCTTCTGGCCTCTGGGGTGACATCAAGATGCTCAGACTTGTTTTCAAATCTCCATCTCTCCACGGGTGAATGTCAGAAATTCCCATCTGTCCCTTCTCCTTCCTTCCTTGGGGGCCCAGCAGGCCAATTTGCAGATGCATCATGGTTGAAAAGGCCCCCAAACCCCTGTTTCCTTCTGTCCCAGACTTTGAACTGTGCCAGACAGGGTGACGGTGCTGGGTGCTGGCTGAGGAAGATCGCTGAGGCCTCTCAAGTTCAGGGGAAGACAGCTACAGGCTCCTCCTCGTGCCTCAGTCCCAGAAGAGTGACTCTCAGAAGTCGGGCTCATTGGAATCATGGGGTGTGGCCTGGGAACATACGTGTTTAACGAGTAGCCCCCCATCTGAGCACACATCTGCAGGGGCCTTCCCTATGCTGTGTCTCCCGACGGCACTGCATCCCTCAGTAGCTCTTGTTCCATCTCTGTCCCTCTCTGTCCCATCCAGGGAGGAGTGAAAGTCCTCATCACAGGCCCGTGGCAAGAAGCCAGCAATAACTACAGCTGCCTGTTTGATCAGATCTCAGTACCTGCGTCCTTGATTCAGCCTGGGGTTCTGCGTTGCTACTGCCCAGGTGAGAACATCCCCTTCACACCCAATCCCTCCCCCACACCCAATCCCCACCCCTGCCCCCCACCCCCGCCACCCAATTACCTCCACCCCTGCCACGCACCAGCAAGGGCACGGAGGCCCAGAGCACTGGGCTTACTCTGGGCCGTGGGGTAACCTTGACCAAGTAACATCATTACTCTGGTTTCTGCGGCTGTGAAGAAGTTGGGGTCTCACAGAGTCTATTATAAGGCCATCAGTTTGGGTTCATGGACCCCATAGCAGATGGGACACCAGGCAGGCTTAGCTGGGCTCTTAAAGAAAATGTGACAAAGGGACCATTTAGAGAACCAACTGGCAAGCCAGGTGACACACCCAGAATTGGTCACAACAAGCAGCTGTTCCCCCAGGGCTGGGCTGAGGGGCCCTATAGGAGCTGCTTGTGAGGCCAGAAGTCATTTCTGCAGCAAGGTACACCTCTCTCCTCTAGCGTGTGCCTTCCCCAGCCCAGACCAGCCAGAAGTCCCTAGGGCCCAAGCCATGTAATCTACAGCATCAGTCCATCTGGGGCACAGAGCAGGACACGGAAGGCTAGAGATGTTCTGGTAGGGAGTAGGTTCAGTAGGGGGCTGGGGATGGCAAACTAAGAATAAGGACCACAAAGTCACTCAGCCTCTACTCTGTGTCAGAAGGCACATATACATAATAGCCTTCCAATTTCAGGGCCTCAGTGATTCCCCAAGAAAGCCAACTAGGAACCCCCTCCCCCTACCCCAGTGCTGCCCCTAGGGTTCTAACTTCCTTCCTACTTTGGCTTCATCATCTACTCTGCTTGGTGTCCCTGTCTGGTCATCGTCTGGCTATCACTACATCTCCCCTGGCCTGTGGGCTCCATGAGGGTAGGGACTGTGTCTTTCTTGCTCACTATTGTGTCCCCAGGGCTAACAAGGGGTTGGCATGGCACAAGGGGATGCTGGGTGTCCGTGAAGGAATAGTAGAGTCTCTAGGAGTTGAAGGCTGTTTTGAAAACACATACTTTCTGTTCCCTGGACTGGAAGTGGAAAGACGCTTTGGCTTACCCATCTCCCTTATTACCAGCTCTGGGGGGAGAGGACTCTCAAACTAGCCTGGACAATGAACAGGAGAGGCAGAACTAGGAGATAGGAGTGGCAAAGGGTAGAGGGACCCACTCTATGTTATCTGAAGTCAGAGTGCTTACAAAAGGAGTTGGGGGGGTGGGGGAGGCGCTTCCTGTAGAGAGTCAGGAGCAGGGAAGAGAAGTGGAGACTCCAGGGCAAGAGCAGAGCTGGCTGGTGCTAGGCAGGCCATTCCACCTGGGATGGTCCAACTTATACCGTGCCTTCCCTGGTGCTGCCAATCCTGCTCCGGCCCTAAGCATGAGGCCTGGGGCTCCCACTGAGCATTCTTCCTCCTCTCCCAGTCTCCCCCTGCAACCCACCAGAGCAGAATGCCTGGCTCCAGGGGTGCCCTCCCAAGCTTGGCCTTTCCCTGAACCCAGCACCTCCTGCACCACCTATGTTCTTGGTAACCTCCCCCTCCTGCCCCTACCTCTGCCTGCTGCAGGTAGACCTGGCTCCCCAGGGTCCTCCACCCAGGCCCCTGTGCTTCCAGCAACCCTGGTGGGCCTGGATAGCAGCCAGCCTGGATGCCAACCTAGGCTGGGTCGGCCACCACAGTGCTGCAGAGGGGGCAGTATGTTGTTAAATTGTCCACTTATCGCCTGCTGTTGGAAGGGGACTCGCCTGGCCTATAAATAGATGCCACTTCCTGTGCCTGCTTCTCACTGGCTGAAGTCCCAGACCTTGCCTCAGTTACCTGACAAAGGACTGGCCTTTGTGTGTCCTCTACGTGATGTCCCAGGCCAGGACCTGGAGAATTGTGGGGACTGGAGTCGGCCATATCTGGGCATATCTGTGCAACATTAGCTTGGACATTGGCCTCCCTGCACCTCAGTTTCTGCATCTTAGAAAGCCTTCTTCTAGATGGGTAACAGCGTTAAACGAGAGAAGGTTCCAGAAGCACCTGGCTCAGATGCTCAATTCATGCAAGTCTTCCATTAATGAGGTCTTTGTGCTTTCTTTCCCAAGGGAGAGTGAGGAGTGGGAACTAGGTCTCACTCAGCAGGCAATTCTGGTCCCACAGCACTTCGGGGGCCCCAGAGCTGGCAGGCCACCATTTCTCCAAGGCATTCAGGCTATCCTAATACAGTGTGTCTCAGTCCAGATGCCACAGGCCTCAGGGACACTGAGCACAGCTGCTGGCTGCAAGAACCCCACTCTGCAGCTAACCCACAGAGTTTCAAGCAGGTGCTCGGGGTGTACCCATTCATTCGTTCCCTCATTTGCCAAATAGTTTGTGAGAATCTTCTGCTTGCCACATACTGGGTAGGCACCTAGAATGAAGCAAATAAGACCCAGCCCCTATCTGGGTTCCTGACTGTAAGGAGCTCCTGGTCCCTTCCCTGGAAGATGATACCGACTGCTGGGGACCCCCACCAGAAGGAAGAGCTCAGAGACTTTAGGGACTGAGAATGATGCAGGAGAGGGGACACAGCACAAATGGCCACTGCCCACCACCCTGGTCACTGCCCCAGCAAAAAGGTGTGTTCTGTAACACATGGTAGGGACACTCTGGCTTCTACAGGACTCCAGGGCTGCTCCAGGGTCCGGCGGGAGTCAGCTAGGTCAGGACACTGAGCTAAGGGTGAGGCAGGAGAAGTCTATAACGTACCCAGAAGACTGCTGGCTGGCCTGAGTTCCTAGAGATCCCGAAAAGGCAAAAGATGACACCCCAAATGAGCTGAACACATATGTGTTGAAGCAACTCATCAATGAATAGTTACTGAATGGCTGAAACACGATCCACAGCACTGAGCTTGGCACTGGACATGAAGAGCTGGACTGACTGGGTCCCACATCTGGGGCTAAGGAAATAAATAGTCAGGGTAGCTGGTGAGACTATGTCACGATGGTGGAGTTAGGGAAGAGGGAGTTCCCTTCAGTAAGGTCCATTACCCATGGGGCTGATGAGTAATGAGCTGGATCTAGCTATGGGAAGGCCAGCCAGAGGACGAAGGAACTGCAAAGGCCCTGAGGCAGGAAGAGGTTTGGCAAGTTGGAGGAATTCAAAACCATCTGGCTGACTGTAGGATATTTAGTAGGATGGGGAGCCTTGAACTTGGTAAAGTTGCAGAAGATGTCAAGAACCAAAAACAAATCATGCTGAACTTCTAAGTCATAGGAAAGAGTGGGATTTAATTTTAGTTTAAATTTAACTTAGTTTAATTTAAGCAGGGAAGTTTCTTAATCAAAATTATGTCTTTAAAAGATGGTGGGAAAACCAGGTATTGGTGGTTCACGCCTGTAATCCTAGCTACTCAAGAGGCTAAGATTGGGAGGATCACCATTCCAGGCCAGCATGGGAAAAAGTTTTCAAGACCCTATATCAACAGAAAAAAGCTGGGTGTAGTGGTTCACTACTCTCATACCAGCTACAGTGGGCAACCTAAAATAGGAAGATTGAGGTCCAGGCAGGCTTGGGAAAAAAGTAAGACCCTATCTCCAGAATAATCTGAACAAAAGGGCTTGGGGTGTGGCTCAAGTGGTAGGACATTTGCCTGGCAAGTTTGGAGCCCTGAATTCAAACCCTAGTACAGAAGGAAAGAAGGATGGGAGAGAGGGAGGGAGGAAAGAAAGATGGAAGGAAGGAACGAAGGAAAGAAGAAGGGAGAGAGGGAGGGGGAGAGGGAAGGGAGAATGGAAGGAAGAAAGGAAGGAAGGAAGGGAGGAAAATAAATCATGATGGGAGCCAGACACAGTGGCTTGCCCCTGTAATCCTTTCTATTTGGGAGGCAGAGAGCAGGAGGACCGAAATTCAAGTCCAACCTGGGTATAAAATGAAGAACCTATTAGAAAAATAGCTAAAGTAAAAGGGGTAGGAGTATGGCTCAAGCGGTAGAGCGCCTGCCTAGCAAGGGCAAGACTCCAAGTTCAAACCCCAATACTGCTAAAACAAAAAAATGGGGATAGAAGTGTAGTTCTGTGGTAGAGCACTTTCTAAGCATGCACAAACCATGGGTTTGAACTCTAACACTGCAAAAAAATTGTTCTGGGACAATGGATTGTAGGGAGGAAGAATCGAAGCAGGGAAGTCATAGGAAGAGGGCAGAGGGACAATCTTCAGTGACTTTAGGAAGACGGTCCACTTGGACAACGTACCCCACTGACTTCCTGTAGGGTTCTTGCAAGATGGCCCCCAAGCCCATCCCAGCAGGAATGGGCACCAGGTATGCCAGCCTTGCCTCCAATAGGAGGCTAATGCATGAGTCCAGGCAAGGAATGGCCACAGCTTGGACAAGAGCAGAAGCAGTGAAGATGGAGAAGATCAGCTGGCGCCAGGAACCGCTGGTAGATTGAATGAGTGAGAAGGGAGAGAACGAGTCAAGGAAGCCTCCCGGTGCTGGGTCTGGTACCCAGGACAGGTCCTCTGCACTGCATCTCAGGGAAAGGTGGGAATGCCTGGGAGTCTGCCACACTCAGTGCTGCTGCAGATTGTGCAGGCTCCAGGAGACGGTGAGAGAAGGGCAGCAGAGGAGGGCCCTGCCTGAGCTGGCTCGCCTGGCACCAGAGAGGCCTCCAGCTCCCCACGCCAGCGAGGAGCAGCACTGATGGGAGTGCATAGGGAGGGTGCCACCAGCCCTTCCTTCCTGCTGGTAGGCCAGGCAAATCTCCAGGGGAGGCGAGTGACCGCAAGCTTGGAGTCCTGCCCAGGGACGCCAGCAGAGCCATGGGAGACTCTGGACTAGACCTGGGATCCCTGCCCAGTGAGGCACCATGGGAGGTCCTATGTTCAGCAAAGCCATGGAGCCTGTGGGTTCAGGTTGTGACCAAGCCAGGATGGGATGCACTGGAGAAAACTTACTGGTCATTCTTGGGCAGTGATGTTCTTAAGACCTGTGCTGGGGACAAAGGCAAGATGACCTGGGCTACAGAGGTCACGGGCCAATGGGTTGGTTTTCCCACTGGAAGTGGGGTCTACAGACGTCCTAGAGGGAAGCAGAGCTTCATTCTTCCCAGAATCAGCTGACTTGGATGGCTTCCTTGTGCCCGTAAGCTTCTGAAAGCCAAGAGCCCAAATAGTAATGAGATCCCCGTATGTCCTCCCTGGAAATCCGGCCTGGGGAGGCCCTGGGTATCAGTTTCTGGACTCCAGAAAAGTAGTACAGAGCATATAACCTGATGCCTACTGGGGGATGAAGCCCGGTGGGGCAGCCTACACACCCACTAGTGCCCACAGGCCAATTCTGGGGGGCCAAAGGCCAGTCCCAAGATATCAGCAGGGCTGTGGGTAGAGCAATGGCCTTTATCCCAGAACTGCAACAGGTTGCTCCCTGCTGGCTTTCCGCTTGCTCTCAATGGGGACATCTCATCCATTCAGTATTCATTGAGCCCTGTGTTGGGACCAGAGCAGTGAACGAGACCCACAAGGGCCCCACCTTCCCAAAGTGTACCACCCTCATCAGATGGAGGGACCAGCTTCGGGTTAGTATTCTCAGCTCATGTCCACCAGGTCCACAGCATCCCACGCTGGCTGGGACCAGAGCAGAGGCACAGAAAGCTCTTACTTTCAGTGGGAGGCAGAAGAGCTGCCTTGTTAAGTGAGTATGAAAGGGTGAAAGAGAAACACAAAGGAGTTCAAACCTTGTGTAGGTTGGAGAGGGAACAGCGTGATGCCTCACTCATTCACTCACTCACTCAGACAGTCCATGCTGAGCCCAAGTCCTGCTCTCCCCAAAGCGTGGAGGAGTGGGCAGTTAAAATAGAGAGGGAGGTCTCAGGCACTTGCTGAGTCCGGAGGCCCAAGAAGTTCCTAGAAGTATTTGTTGCCCGTGGGCTTTGAGGAGTGAGAGGGCATAGCCTGGGGTTAGAGAAACTGGAAACTAACCAATAAAGGGTAAGTAGGGAGGGGGCTGTAGGCTGCCCCCCCGACACACCCTGACTTCTCTCTCTTGTGCTTTCAGCCCATGACACAGGTCTTGTGACCCTACAAGTTGCCTTCAACAACCAGATCATCTCCAACTCAGTGGTGTTTGAGTACAAAGCTCGGGCTCTGCCCACGCTGCCTTCCTCCCAGCACGACTGGCTGTCATTGGACGGTAAGATCAGTGTTCCGGTCACCTTGCAGGGCATGGAGGAACAGGGACATTGGTGTACAAGATGTGAAACAAAAGAGGAAGCTCCCAGAAAGAGGCAGGGAGGAATATTAGTGTCCACCAAGGGAGGGTCAGCTGGGCCTCCACATAAGGCTGTGAGTGAGGATGCATCAGTCAGCCTGTGTCTGGCCACTGGTTGACCCCTCCCCCAATATCAGTATCTCCCTGGGACGGATGAACCATATGAACGTGGTCCATGGCTGTCACTCTTACCAAGGTATTTTTGTGGCTAAACAAGCCCCACAGGAGCTGAGAGGTCCCTATCTGGACTGACCCCAAGCAGCAAGGATCAGCACCTGCTGTGCCGATACAGGGTCGCTTCCACATTTCTTCCAGGAAACAAAGAGAGTACCTGGAGACATTGCTAAGCCCCAGGCCTCTTTGAGAAGACAGACATGTATGAGGCTGGGGGAGTTCCTCAGCTTGGGCTTTCAGATTCAAAGGCCTGGACTGCCAGGCTGTGTGTTGAGGGCTTCTGCCTTTTAGGGCTAACTAGCCAGACCTTCTGGAAGCCCTTAACACCTGTCAAGTCCCCGACCACTGCAGCCTCTGAGACAAGCCTAGGTTCATGACTGTGGGCCTATGGGCTGCAAGGGAGGAAGCAGGGTCCACTGGCCAAGGAGGGGAAGGGCTGGGAGAACCACAGCCTTGGCCATGGAATTGGTGAGGGCACCAGAGTATCTGGGCAGTATCTTGCTGGAGATCTCAGCAGCCCTGGGGTATTAAGGCCAGACTAAGTTGAGCCTTGACCCTCAGCAGGGTGGGTTCCCTAAATACCCCTCCTCTACTCACAGTAGCCCTTCTGCCTTCTCACTTCAGACTGCCCTCTGCTGCTGGTTGCCTGCACATGCCCTGGACAGTGTGCAAACTTCAAACTTATCCAGGTCCCAGCCCCAGCCCCAGTAGCAACAGGGTGTCTGGCCGCTGCCCCGGCCAGTGAACCCGTAGGCGCTATTCCCAGAGGTGGTTTGGGGTCAGCAGGTCGGCACCCTGGCAATGCTGCCTAGGAGCACAGTGCTGCTTTGGCAGCATTCCTGGCCAAGGTTGGGGCCAGCAGAGCTGTGATGATGACCTGCAGCGTGTAACAGAGAAGGGCAGGGTGACTAGGGGCTCCCCCCAGGAAATCCGGTGTCAGTTGTGCAAAACAAGTGGAGAAGGGAGCAGGGAGCTCTGCAGAGCTTTGGCTCTCCCTGAGTGAGTCAGCCTCACTAGAGTGGATCAAAGGATGCTGGGGCCAGTGTAGAACTCTGCCTTGGAGATGGGGCCTTTGTAGAAAATAGAATCTTAGCCAGGTAGTGCCTAGGAACACAGGAAATGCAGGGTAGTTCCTGGAAGGCCAGAGAGCCAGCTACACCCAGAGGTTGCAGCCCGGAGAGGATGCTGTGATAGAGACCATGGATGGAGAAGTGGAGTGGCCTTAACTACTTCATGACAAACACTCCCAGATCCTAGGCCATACCAGGCCTCCCTAGAACAGGTCTGTTGGCAAGCTCTCCTCTCCAGGACTTTGAGCTCTGTTTTCTGCAGACCTCCAAGCCATAATAAGCCTCTGTTTCTCCCATGGTAGGATACACAGGAGAGAGGTAGGCATTCAGGCTTGGGTGTCTGAGTAGTGTTGGCTCTGATAGAACCAGGGCGCAGTAGAACACAGGGTCTGGCAGGGCAGCCTGAATCAGCAGTGGCCCGGGTACCCCACAGACAGCAGTTCAGTGCCCTGAAGGACCCCGTGCATCCCTTTCACTTTGGTCTTGGCCAGGCGTCCTTTCAAATAATGGGAGGGAAGGGTGGTGGAGGCAGAGAAACCGTGACACCCGACCTGACCGGGAAGAAGCATGGAGCCCCCAGTGCTGCTTTTTCCCCTGAATGAATACAAGACACATGCCCACCCAAGAACCATTTTCCCAACCTTTCACCAGCCTGATAGTCGGTGGGGGAGGGGAACAGCGCCGCAACCGCAGCGCCAGGGGCATAATCTGTCCCAGTGCAAGAGACAGCTGGGACCGCAAGCAGAAGGGCGGGGGTCCCCGGACCTCTGACCAACCCCTCGGCCCGCCAGTAAACTTTGTGTCGGGGTCAAGGCTGCAGCAGCCGGGCGGTGGTAAGCCTCTCTCTCCTCTCTTCTCCCGTCCCCTCCCCTCGCGTCTCTGCAGCTCCTGAGCGCAGTCCCTCCCGCCTCCCCGCTACTGGCACAGTCTCCATTAGCGCTTGCCAGCCCGCGCAGTGGCGGGTGCTGCGGCGACTGGAGGACCGAGGTGGAAAGGGGTGGGGCGAGGGGACTGCAGCGCCGGGCGGTGCGCGTGCACACAGGCGCGCACGCGCATTCGCCCAGCGCGCAGCCGCAGTGCGGGGCCTTTAGCGACAAAGCTGGAGGCGCGGGTCCTTCGGGGATGCGGGCGGCGCGCGGCGCCTCCCCAGTTCGGAGAGGGACCCGTAGCTGGAACCCTTAGTCTCCCCCCTCTCGTCGCCCTTCCCTGCAGCCTGGGAGCGCCTTTCGCTCCTCCCCCACCCCAGGGCGGGGAAGGTTTGGGGACGAGAATTTCTGCCTTCACGGGATTTAAACAACGGATTTGTTTGCCAGAGTAAAGGCCGGGTAGGAGGTCTGGGCCGCGTGTGCGGCGGTCCCGTGCCAGCGCGCGCGCGCGCGCGCGCACGCACACGCACGCAGCAGCTGCGGCGAAGCCTTTGTCCCCGCTGGCAGTCTTTGTCCCCCACGGCTCAACCTTTGTTCCCCGAGCGCCGCTTTTGTTTGCGCAGCTCCGCCCAGCGGAGGAGTGATTGTCACCGTGGAGGGGCCGCGGCACAAGGATCCCCCCCAAGTCCCCAAAATCTCAGCTGGGCGCAAGCGATGGGGGCGGGGGGCAGAGATCGGGCATGGAGGTGGGGGAGGCGCAGCTGCCTTGGCGGGGCGTAGCTCTCTGGGTCCCAGAGCTGTAGAGTTTCCTCCACACCCAGGGGATTTCTTCCACCCAGTCCCCCCTGCTCCACTGCGAATTCTGGGGGGACTCCCATGCCTAGCACAGGGCGGCACGTGGTGGGTTGCAGTACACATTTGTCATATGAGTGCTTGTGTGAATGAAAGCGATTGCAAACGGGACACAGTCATCCAGAGTGATCAGGGAAGCCCCACGGAAGAAGTGACCCTCTGGTGAGATCTGAACTCTGAGCGTGGTCAGGCAGACCAAGAGGGATGGAAGGGGCGGGGCAGGGTGGGGGGAGAGGGAGCCAGAGAGCCTTGGCTTTGGCCAAGGCTGTTTGGAAACTGCCATTTTCACCATTTCTCCCTCAAAGATCCAAATTCTGAACAGATTTTCCCAGGGCCTGACCACAGATCATTTGCACAGGACCCCAGTTTGGTCTGAGCAAGCTTGCTGTTCACTTGCACTTACAAGCTCTTCCAGGTTGGAGGTAGGCAGCAGTGACCCCAGAGGCATTTGGGGACAGCCTCTGGGAAATGTCACTTCTGCCTGCAGTGGGTCAGATGGATACAAGCAGGCAGGGGATGTGCTGTCTGTTTAGACTGTCTTGCTGTGCCTGGGTTGGCAAATAATACACCCAAGCCAGGCAACACTGTAGCGCTGGAGCTGAGGGGATGGGGTGGCTCTCATCTGGCCAAGGACACTAGGACACACCTTTGGGTGATGCTGTCCTTGGAAGAGAAGATGAGTGAACTTCTGTGTGCCTGTCATTTCTCTTCTTGTAGCCATCTTCTTGTAGCCAGGTTGAGAAGATTCAGGGTCTCCCTGTCCCCACCCATACCCTGCTCAGAACCCCACTAAGCTGCTTAGACTGTTTTTAGTTGCTTCTCTGACAGCTGAGTTCCTGCCTGAGTGAGAGGATTGTAGTGAGATGGATGCAGCTTTCCTGGGCTAGACTGGTCACCTGGACAGGACTGCTGAGCTCACCTGAGAGACTTGTCATCTCAGGCAGAGGAAGGCTAGGCATAGGATCCAGAGCCTCACTTTCTAGGCACTTGCTTCCTGCACAGCCTGGGGATAAGCCCCATATCCCATCGAGGTGGGAGATGGAGGTGGGGGAGGTGCAGCTGCCTTGGCGAGATGTTAGTTTCTAACATCCAAGGCAGCCTAGACCTCGGCCATGTGCCTGGGGGAGGTCGAGGGAAGGAAAGGTAAGGTTTGGACTCCCATTTGGCCTTTGGGTCTGACCCAGCCCTCTGTGTAAACAAATGGAAGATATGTAGCTGGGTTGGGCCCCAGCTGTGCCCCCTGTCTTTCAGCTGTATGTAGCTGTGAACAAGCCTGTCCCTGGCATGTAGTTCCCTGCTGGTTAGCTTTTAATCCCAGCCTCACACACTGACCTAGAGACCCTGGGGACAGTCTAGGGACCACCGGAGTTTAGGGACTTAGACACTCTGGATGCAGTCCAGCTGTACAACTGGCCCCTGGAGGCTTCTGGACACTTCCTCTCTGGAGAGCACTCCAGGGCTTTCTCATAAGTGGCCCCATGCCAGCTTCTCCTTGGCTGTCCTCTCCTTGCCCACCCATCCAGCCCAGCCTCATAATCACACTCACCAGGCCTTGCTGTGTGACTGGAAGAGAACAAATATGGGCAAGCAGAGACCAAGAATAGCTCAAAGGCATCAATTTCCTCAGATGATAGAGGAAGGAATTACAAAATTAAGTAACTTAGGTATTAAATAATTCCAAGGCTGGTCCCAGTGGCTCATGCCTATACTCCCAGCTACTCTGCAGTTGGAGATTGGGAAGACCACCAGCTCAGGCAAAAAGTTAATGAGATCCCATCTCAGCCAATAAGCAGGGTATGGTGGCTCACATCTGTAATTCCAGCTATGAGGGAGGTGTAGGTAGGGGAATTCGGTCTGAGGCTGGCCAGGGCAAAAAACAAGCAACCCTATCTGAAAAATAACTGAAGCAGAAAGGACTGAGGGCATGCTCAAGTGTAGAGCACCTGCCAAGGAAGCTTAAGGCCCTAAGTTCAAACCCCAGTACCACTAAAACAAGTAACAGTTTGTTTCATGGTATAGAACACAGAATTTGCAAGGATCTTAAAAAAATCATCAGTGAATTATCTTGTCTTTGACAGTGCTTTGAACGACACCTGTGGTCAAAGCCTGAGGGTCACACTCTCCCTCTCCTGCCTCTAGGGCGCTTTGGGGACATGGAGACCTGCTGGCATGGGGCTGTCCAGTAAGTGAGAACCCTGCCTAGAGCTTTCTGAGTTCAGCTGGAGTGGGCTCTAAGCAGACGCAAGCTGGTTAGCATCTGGCCGCTGAGTGGCAGGCGATTGTCCTCTCTGGGCCCAGTGAGTGTGTTGCTCCAGTGCCCAGCGTCTCTCCTTGTTATCAGTCTCTCCTCTGTGCAATCCACATCATTACAGATCAGAGTGTGAGTCTGCCTGCTTGGACCCACGTTTTCTGTTGGCATGCTTTCTGTAGCATCGTGGGGGGATCGTGTCTGCACCCAGCTGGGGGAACGTCTTAGCTGCTGGGGCCCCAAAGAGCTAACTATTGCTCTTGAGCCTGGGACAAAGCGGGGAAGTGACTTCCTGCTGTTCGAAGCTGGGGGCGCACCAAATGGATCTGTGTGAAGCTCCTCTGCGTGCCAGAGCATGGGTCTCCTTGGAGATGGGCCTCACCCAGACTCCTCACAACAGTGACAGATAGTGCCCTGCAGAGAAAGGACACTTGGGAGAAAGCTCAGCCTCCTCACCTTTGCCACCTCGGCCTAGCCGCTGGGGAGGATGTAAAGCAGACACCGTGGAGGAACCCCAAAGGCGCAGGCTACTCTTAGGGTTCCCCAGCCACTGGGGATTGGATGGTTTATTCTGAAGCCTGAGGGGAGAGGCTCAGCCCCTCAGTGGGATATGTCAGTGGGCATATCGACCAGCTTCTTTTTGCCCACTGCATTCATTTCTTAGGGCTTCCCTGGAATGTACCACAAACTGCAGAAATTTCTCTCCCAGTTCTGCAGGCCAGAGCTCTGAGGTCAGGTGTCAGCTGGACCTCAGGAGGCTATGAGGAGATTCCTTCCCTGCCTCTTCCAGTTGCTGGTGGTTGCTGACAACTCTTGTCACTCCATGACATACAGTGACATAACTCCAGTCTCTGCCTCCATTGTCACATGACTGTCTTTCCTCTGTGTGTCTCTAATTTCTCCTCTTATAATAATAAAAGGACACCACTCATTGCATTAGGGCCTACTCAATCCACTGTGAACTCATCTTAGCTAATTACTTCTGATTAATTATAGATTCTGTTTTCAAATAAGAGCACATTCTGAGGTTCTAGGTAGACACCCCAGCACGCTGTCTTATCTCTCCCAGGCTTGTGCTCAGGGGCTTCCGGAAAAGCACCAGGTGTGGTCCTGGCCCTCCAGCCTCACTGAAAACAAGGTGACCCACAGAGAACACAGGCAGCCTTTGAGGGTTCATTCCACTCGGGCTCTGAGTGCAGTGACGAACAAGGTGAAACCCTACTTCCAACAGTCAGGGTGTGGGAGGGTACAATCCCAAAACCCAAGTGACCTGTTTTGAGGAGGGTAAAGGAGGCACAGCCCCACTCAACATTGATTGAGTGCACTGCTGCTTTCAAATACAGGAGAGGCAAGCCACTGCCAGAGGATGGTGCGCTCCTGGGATGCTCAGTAATGGCGGTGGGGAACAGGACAGAGTAGGCACTGGCACCCAGCCTCTGCACTCCCACATCCACCCACTGTGGACATGCATGGCCCTTGCCAAGGTCACAGCACATCTTTGTTGACTTGATGGCCTGTTTGGTCCCCTGATCCCTCTGACCACTCTCCTCTTCTTGCGAAGCCCCCTGCCCTGGGCTCTGCAGTTCTGCACTCTCCTCTGGCCCCTCCCAAGCCCTGACTGCTCCTTCCCAGGGTAGCAGATCCTCTTCTGGAAAGCTCTGTACTCTCTCTGCCCACCCTCCCTGAGGGTTTATCCCCACCCACAGCTCTGTGCCATCCACTAGGGTGCACAGAGGGCTGCTCCTGACCATCCTCCTATCTATAGGACAGCCTACTCAGACTTCTCTCGGGCAAGCCATCATGTCCCAGGTAGGACTCAGCAGTGTGCTTTGGTTATCGTCTTATACAACCTTCCTGACCTCTGTAGATAGTCCCAACCCAGAACTCTTGAGAGTCACCCTAAAGACCCCTGGCTGACTTCTTCCCCCACACATCAGTGCCAGCCTGGTGCTTTTCTCTTCTTAATTTCTCTCACATTCTCTACTTCTCTGTGTTCTCTTGTCACCACCATCATTCAATCCAGAATAATTCTTCACATCCTAACCCCACTCCTGGGATTCTTCCCCTGGGGCCATTCATCCTTCTACCAATCAGGGACTATGTATTAAGCCTCTGCCTTGTGCTGGGCACTGGTGTAGGCCCTGGGGAATCTTGACCCTCCTGGGGTTTATATTCCAGTGGGGAGAAAGACAACAAGTGCAAAGGAAAATATCAGAGGGTGATAAGTGCTGGACAAAGACCTTAAGCCAGTGGTCTGAGAGAAGGTGACAGGGCAGCTACTTTAGGTTGGGGGTCAGAGGGGCCTCTCCGAGAGGTTTTAGTGAAGCTGAAATATGAATGACAGGAAGGAGCCAGGCATACTAAACTCACAGGAAGAACATAGCCAGGCACACTGGAGCAATTGGAGAGGCCACTAGGGTTGGAATAGAGCAGAGTGGCGGGAGTGGGAGGCCAGCAGCAGTCAGGCTTTCATGGTCCCTTCATCCAGCATAGAGGTCTGGGACTTTATCCTGAGGTCAGCAGGGAGCCACTATGGGAGATGAGCTGATATGCTCAGATGTATGTGAGCAGGTAGGGTGACATGTTCAGGCTACCCTAGCAGCTGTTTGGAAAATGCATTGTGTCTCTACTTGCAGGGAGACTCCCTGCTCATCCCACCCCCCAAGCTTTAGCATGAATTTAAGCAAGAGATGACAGTGACTGTGACAAAGCCAGTAATAATAA
The DNA here is from genome assembly GCF_047511655.1 of Castor canadensis. Classification (NCBI taxonomy): domain Eukaryota; kingdom Metazoa; phylum Chordata; class Mammalia; order Rodentia; family Castoridae; genus Castor; species Castor canadensis. The sequence continues at coordinate 157,785,905 of NC_133392.1, read as the reverse complement.
ACCTGGGACACTGGCTTTGGGGGATGTTTTGGAGGTGAATCAGGGGAAGTGCTGATGATTTGGAGGAGGAGAAAGAAGACACAGTCAGTTGGTGCGTAGATCCTGGGCTTGAACAATTAGAGGAACAGTGGGCTGTTTCCCTGAGATGGAGAAGTTTGGGAGCTTGTGGAATGCAAAGCTCAGTTGTGGTCTGCTAATGGTGGATAATCTTGTTAGAGACGGAAAGATCACAGTTGGCTTTGAAAGGCCAAGAAGAAAGAGATCCGGAATGGAGGTGAAATTTAGACGTGTCCGGCTTTGCAGTCGCTCCATGAGGGTGTATGGCTAAGGAGAAGAGGCTGCGAGGCCATCTGGGGCTAGCCCTGTGATTGCAATGTCAGACAAAAGGACTGATGGGCCAGCAAGACAGAAGGAAGACCCGGAGGGAGGAGTGCCATGGAGGCTAAGAAAAGGGGATATTTCAAGGAAAGGGCTTGGTCAGCCATGTCCAATGCCAAGTAGGGAGGTAGGAAAACCATTTCAGCCGGGGAAACAACACGTAGGAAGAGTGGAAGGGAAGACAGAGCCCTGTGAATTTGAAGAGCTCGGAGAAGTGGCTGAAGAATCCAGATCAGATGGTGTCAAGCCTGTCTCTGAACTCAGAGCCACAGCCTGGGCCGGGACAGCAAAGGGCAGGAGCTACTTGAACTCTAACCTGGCTCAGACTCTCCTCTTGCTCGTTTCTTGTGTAGCAGGCAGGAAGGACCTGGGTCCTGTTTCTCCTGTCTTAAACCTGCTCAGTCTGCAGGACCAAGGAAGGTGGCCTCATATTCCTGGACTCATGGGATGTCCTGCAGATTCCCTGACAGACTTCCTCCCTTTGGAGGTGAGCCCCAAAGCAGGCACAAACTATGACTCATCCCCAAACAGTGTGTCAATGATGTTAGACCCAGGGGATACAGCACTGGGCCCCTGACCACTGAATTCTGCTGTTATAGCAGAATCCTGTGACTGGAACGACTGCCTGGTAGGCCCTGTTGTCCAGCCTTTGGATACTGGGCAGTGGTTCTCCAGAAAGCAGAGCTGTAGAAAAAGGCCTCTGGGCAAAGTGGGGACCCCAGAGAGGGCAGCAAGTCTGGGGTATGACCAGGCCAGGCTGGCATTTGGCCTTTCCTAAGATCCTGGATTCCTCCCAGAATCCATCTCCCTGGGAAAAAATGGCGATGCCAGGCTGTTTTTTTCAGTGGTGGGAAGAAATGGTCCAGAGGCAGTGACCAACAGAGCATCAGCAGCCAGGAGGCCAAGAGGCAGGGGTGGGATAGGAGCTCTAGAAGGAAGGAGGTCCCTGCAGGTCTGGAGCAAGGTGAGAGGAGGCTCATCCCATACAATCCAGCTCCCTGCAGGACTGAGAAGGCAGTACTCAGCCTCTGACTGGGGCCAGGAGCAAGGTCCACCCTTTTAAAAGTTCCTAAAAATACACACGTTCTGATCCCTTCTGCACAGCCCAGCAACTTTGTTCCCCACCTCTGCGACACCAGGACATTCCAAACAGTCTTTGATCGACTGAATACCAGCTTCTCCCACTGCAGTAGCCTGCCCACACTTTCTACCATCGTGAACTCAGAGTCCTTACTTTGAGGGGGAAAAGTGAAAGCACGTATATACAGTATATGTTCCATACTTAACCAATAACGGAGCCAATTTTAAAAATCAGCATAGAGCAAAAAGCACCAATACACCAAAAACCAACTTAGAATGCTAGTTCAATGCTTAGAACTTGAAGGAAGCTTGGTTGGCATATAGTCCCCTAGCTCGTCCTTATGGAAGGAATCTAGGCCCAGAACAGCAGCCACTGTCCCCAAACCATGGCTGACTCAGGGGAGAAGCTTCCTCCTTCCTCCTCCTTCCTCCTCCTTCCTCCTCCTTCCACATGCTCGCTGCTGTTCCAGCTGTTTCTCCTTCTTCACCCCATAGCAAAACTCATCTAAGCTCTGGAAGCCAGGACACAAAAAGGGGAATGAGAAAAGAGCTGGGTAGAAGCCCAGGGCCACATGGTAGGTTGCAGTTTTCCTGCCGAGGTCAAGGTTTACCTCTGGTGACCTGGTCACATGAACTGTGTACTTCCCCACATTCATGCGAATAAGAGAGGGAACAGTGACCTGGCTCCCACCCTGCACGCCAAGCCTCATGGGAAGATGGATTGTGGTTTGACATCAGCAGAGACGGAAGGCTTTGTGGAGGCCTCTGAGGGCTTTTTCTCCCACCAAAGCTGGGATGGAGCAGAGAACTCACAAGCCCCTCACCCAACAGTAATGTGGTGTTTTGAAGAGCTGGTGACATCTCTAATCAACTTAATGGCACCAGGCTGCATCAGTTGATCTTGAGGCTTACAGAAGAGCTGGCAGTCTTCTGATTGTCTCTTGCAGCAAAACCCACCTCCTGGCACAAAGCTGCCCACCCCAGGGTAACAGCAGCTGGCATTTGAAGACTTACCATCGTCCAGGTCCTGACCACAAATCATTTATGTACAGGGGACTCACTCAGATTTCTAGAACTTTTAAGGCTCCCATTATGCAGGGAGGACACTCAGACATGAGAGCTTGGAGGTAGTACAGGGAGCATGATACACAGTGCTCTTGTCCCACTGTCCATTCTTGGCCTCCACACCACGAGAGTCCTCTGCGTCTTTTCTGCTTGTCACAGTGCTGCTGTCTTGGAGCTGGCCTCAAGGATAGGAGCATGCTTTGTCCCTGCGCCCTCTCCCCCCACCACACTCCATAAAGAAAGCCTTTTTCTTGTTCTGCTTTCCCATCACACTTGGTAAATTCTTCCTTTAGCAGTTTTTCCTGTGCAGTCCATTACTCAGTAACTGTTAAGAGAAGGGTGTCTTCTTAGGAGCCAGGCACAGTGTCAAGTGCTGGGAATCAGAACAGGTGAAGAAGGACAGATGTTCCTGTGCTCGCCAAGCTCAGTTACCATCTAGTGGAGGAAGATACAGACCTGACCACAAGCCTCCACACATTTGGGGAGTTTATGGAGGTGGGGGTGGGGCTTTTCAGGGAGGTTTAGGAGGGATTTCTTAAGGAAATGACCCTTGATAAAATCTGAAGGAAGAGCAGAAGTTGACTCCATGAGGACAGACAGAAGGCAAGAACAGTCCAATCCGAGGGAACAGCTCTGTGGTAGGAGGCAGTCTCATGGACGCAGTGGAACACGTGGAGGTGGGAAGGAGGCAGCGGGTCCAGCTGGAAGAGCAGGGCCATCTGGGTAGGCCAAGGAGTGCTGGCTTTATCCCCAAGAAGAGGGAAGCCATTGAGGGTTTAAGAGGCAGTGACATGCCAGGTTTTCTTTTTGAGAGATGCATTTGGCTATTGTGTGAAGAACAGACTGAAGGAGGGCCAAAGTAGGTGAAGGTACACCAATTAATTGAGCAGGTGCAAGATGATGGTGGATGTGGTGATTCTGGAGAGAAGTGAACAGAATCAAGACATTGAGGAAGCGAAATAAATAGAACTTGTGGATGGATCACTTATGTTGGGGGTGGGGGAGCTCTGTATCATTTGCCTTGGAGAAGGACTGGTCTTGAGTTGGGCTGAGCTTAAGAAGCCTTTTGGACATCCGTGAGAAAAGTCAATGGCAAGTGGATACAGAGAAGAGTTTAGAGAAGCAAATGGATAGGTGAGAGAAGTCTGAAATGTCTACATGGAAGTGGCTTTGCATGAGATGAGTCAGTGAGTGAAATTGACAAGGGTGGGAATAGGGCTAAGTCCTAAGGCCAAGGACTTGTGTCTTATCACCAACATCTGCAGTAGGGAGGCCAGGAACATAGTAGGTTCTTGATAAATGCTTCTTCAAGGGATGGACAGATGGCTAGATAAATGGAAGGATAAACAAACAGACAGATGGATGGGTGGATAGATGAAGGGATGGCTACATGGATGGATGGATGGATGGAAGGATGGCCCAGTGGTGTCTTTGTGACCACTGTCCTCACTGGTGGCTGACTTTGGCTTGAGGTTGCAGTAGCTTGATATCTGCCCTGACACCAGAACCAGGTTAGGGAGTGTGTCCAGAACTAACCAGGAAACATCTCTCTGGTCTCCCTCTCACTAGACAAGTTTTAGGCAAGTAATCCAAGCAAGAATGTGGAAGGTTGACCTGTGCTTTATTTGATGCTGCCTTCAGAGCTTTCAAAAGGCTACCAGTAAGGACAGAGAATTCTCCCTTCAGCTTCTGCAGTTAGGAATGGAAGAGAAAGATATTCTCTTTACTGTGATTCAGATCTAGCTGCTCACCCTCTGGGCATCAGAGAAGGAAACTCCCCAGCCAAGTTCTTGGCAAGTCACTTCCATCCAGGGGTCCTGGAGGAAGGTTTCATTGACTCCACTGCCTGATCCAGCTCCACCTTAGCCTGGTTAATGAATGAATGGGTGAATGGGTATATAAAAGAGTCAGAGGCATGAAAACTTCTCTAGTCACACCCCTCTCAGTGGACTCTCATGGCACCAAAACACACTGTCATGACAGTAACGACTATCAGCCTGGCCCCATAGCCCATGCTTCCCACTCGTGATCCTCCTTGGGCACTGTGGCCTCAGGTAGTCATTCTTAGGCAGACACCTCATCTCCAATCAGGACTGTAAACCATTATGGTAAAAGGAAGCCTGTCCACCCACCTGTCATCCAGTGGTACCTGCTGAGCCTCAATGACTTGAGGGGCACTCTGCTGGAACTGAGGGTGTATGCATTGTATCAGTCCTGTTCCTGTAACAAATGCCCAAGCTTGGTGTTATTTAGCTCATAGTTCCGAGGGTTCAAGGGCATGGCACCAGCCTTGGCTCAGGTTCTGGTAAGGGTCTCCTGGTGGTTGACATGACATGCTCCATGTTGAAGAGGAAGAGATCATATCACTGGACAGAAAGCCATAGCTGGGGGGTATAGGGGAGGGAGCAGTCTTATTCCATTATGACAACCCTCTTATTACTACATTAATCCCATCCAAGAGCAGTGCCCCCGGTGACTTCTGACTCAGCTCTACCTCTTAACATTGCTAAGCTTCTAATACACGATCGCTTCCCAACCCTAAAACTCATCAGCTAGGCATGCCCCTCCCCCCCCGAGTTGCTCCCAGCCCAGGACAGAGGCAAACTGAACAATATAATTGCTGTGATGAGTGCTTCATAAGCACAGGTTTTAGGGGCCAGGGCAGGGGTGGGGTGGGTAGAGGAGCCCCTCTTGGAACACACTCGACAGGCTGATCCTGTATGGGACTATAATGTTTACTCATAGGAATGTTCTTCATAGGTAGAAAGAACAGGCAAGAGTTATTACCCAACTTTGAAGATTGAGGGAACACAGCTCACAAGACTGCCCTCACTTTTTTTTTAGCAGCACTGGGGTTTGAACTCAGAGTCTCACACTTGCTGGACAGGCATTCTACCACTTGAGCTACTCTGCCAGTCCCAGGACTGCCCTTATTTTTGACACCAAAGTTCTGGGGTCCCCAAGACCACCCTGTAGCTCAATAAAAAGAATTGCATTAGAGTAGCTTTGTCAACTAAAAATCCACCTCAGATTCATTCAACTAAGTTTGAACCAATACAGGGAACTCTCTGAAAGTTGCTAGTCTCACGGTTACACTTTCTTACCTCAGAAGATTACAGGTTCAAATCAGCCAAGAGAAGAACGCATGGGGTCCAGAGTCCAGTAGGGCACCAAACATGGAGTGTCCGTTGTCCTCTGCCTGTGGAGTCGTGAACAGAATTACTTGCCTGGTGTTGATGTGTGACGATGCTCAGGGAGTATTGCCAACCAGGGAAGCTCACCTGTTCCTTAGTGTTAATAGTTTCTATTGTGGCTCTGTCACTCAGGCTCCAGACCCTTCACAGTTAGCTGATACCACCTGCGTGACCCTAAATCTTACTGTTGGTCTTTCTGGCATGGCCAGCCCTCTCATTAAAAATATTCAGTGTAGCCAACTCCTACCCTAAAATCTCATTGTTAAACTCTTCTGTGACACAGGACCCCCATGCAAGCAGATGTTCTGGTCATGTATGACATTCTGAGGGCTTAAAGATCACCACCCAGAAGGTGAGCATGCAGGCCAGACCTATTTAGGGCACAGAAAGGACCTTCCCCTCTTCTACCACCACCTGCCTCCCTACGCCTCACCCTAGAGACCAGATGCTGCTTGGTGTGTTCATGAGGGAAGAAGGGGTGTTGCTTGTCCAAATGCTTTTTGCCCTACAAAGGCTTTGTCTAGCATCCAATGGTTCTTTGAAGAGCGTTTGACTATGAGGCATGGTTTGGATGAATACTTTATCTTCTGCAGAAAATGTTGTGTGCAGCTCAAGCTTTCCTGAGTGGAGATGTGAGATTAACTGAATTACAGATCAGTCCACCTACATGTGAAATTAAATGAGAAATTCCAGGAGTCTTGACAGCTAAGGTTATTATTGCAATATATTATTTCAATCACTTCTTTAAATTACTGCTCCACGCCATGCCGATGCTCTGGAAATGAACCTGCATCCCATCTCCATCCTGCAGACAGCATCCCTGGCCAGAACCATGTTCTTTTCTCCCTACTGTTCTCCCAAAGGCTCCGTCACTGCAGCAGGCCTGTCAGCAGCCTCTCCCTTCTGTCCTCCATGAGCTGGGGAACTGGGACCCTCCTCTGTGGCCGACCTCCTTCATCAGTGCTTCTCTTCCATCCCCCAACGCTGATGAGAATGGATCTGACCTTCTAAATGGTGACCAGTTGGTGTCAACAGGGAGCAAAACATCTCGTTCAATAATTCACCTTTAGGGAAGACATAGATGCAGCATTCAGCCATCTTTTAAGATGGCAACAGTTCGGCGTGATTCTTTTTTTTTTTTGGCGGTTCTGGGGTTTGAATTTGGCTCATGCTTGCTAGACAGGTGCTCTACCACTTGAGCCACTCCACCAGCCCTTTTGCTTTTAGTTTATTTTTCAGACAGGGTCTCCTGCTCACATTGTCTGGGCCAGCCTTTGACCTTGATGCTCCTACCTCTGCCTCCTGAATATCTGAGGCCACAGGTGTGCACCACCATGCCCAGTCCCCGGCATTTTCATTTTTCATTCTCAGTATGAAAGTAAGTGGGTGCTTACTCACTTGATATTTGCTGAAAGGTTCTGGTATTATTCCAAATTTCTTGAATGTGAGTTAAAACCAAGAGGATCATTGGTTGGGGCTGCGTTTCTTTTTTCCACTCTGGAGTCAGAGCAATCCAGGGGATTGGGTCTCCATCCCCTGACTGGAGTAGCTGTGTCCTCTAGATTATAGGTCAGTCCCCCTAGGGGTGAAGTTAAGTGAGAAAGGAAAAGGGATGGTTCTTCTCTGGCCTGGGGACAGCAGAGCCAAGCAAGGAATTGACTACAGCCCAGGAAGCCGTGGCCCATGTCGGGTGTGGCCTCAGAGAGATGGGCCACTGTGGAAAAGAGACCAGGATGTCAGAGAAAGAGCAGCAGGGGGGCGGGGGCACCCCTGTGTGTAACACTTCTGTGCTTTTTCCGGCCACCTTTTTTATGCTTTTCTCAGTAATAGCGTTTAGCACCTAAAGTGTCTGCAGTGTTCCTGAACCCAATCTGTCAGCTCTGCTTCTTCCCCAGGCGCCTGCTGAGATGGCTGGCATTTAAAATGCACTTGTGCATAATTGAGCCTTCCTTTTCCATTGCTCTTTTTCCTGCGGCAACAGCGTAACTGCTCCCCTCGCGACCTCGGCACTTGTTATTCTGAGGCGGTAGCTTGTTTCCTCACCCGTAAGGGACCCGTCCAGTTCTTGTCTTCACAGATATCTGACAGCAGCAGTGAGGACAGCAATTTCAAAGTGGTTTTCACATTAAGCGTCAAGTCTTCTGACTCTGCTGTCGCCTACACACTTGCTTCTCTCTAACCAGGTCCCACTTAGAAAGAAAAATGGTGTCTACTTCATAAGAAAGCACACCGTGTAAATCTCTGCATTTCTGAGCCTGCCTTTCTGATGAAAAAGCCTGCTCTCAGTCGTGAGTGCACAGCTCTGAGCCGGGGTTTCCTGCCTTGTGGAAAGGCCACTGCAGCTTGGGGTGGGAGTGGGGGCTGCGATGCTCTCACACTTCCAACCTGGGGCCTTCTGAACAACACTTTAAAAGGACTAAGGGAGAGGGCCAGCAAGACCCACAAGCTCTGCCAGAAGGGCCTGTGAGCCCTTAGCCAGGTAAAGGGTTGCATGGAATGTGGGATTTGTGCTGAGCTTGTCATAAATGGGTTGGTGCCCACTGGACCCATGCATTAAATTATAGTGTGTGCAAGACTTCTGAGTCTAGGGCCACTCACCCCAGCTTCTCCTGAAGGACTACAGAGTAGGATTTGTTGGTTGCCTCTCTTCTGTGTGGGATTACCTACCATGCCCAAAGCAGTCTTAGACTTCTCTTTCAGCTCCTCCCACAGCTGCCCAGCCATGCTCAGGAAAGACAAGCGCATCTTAACAGCACAGGAACTAAACCATGGCAGGAAAGGATGTGCTGCATCCCCAAGCCTATCATGGAGAGCAGTAGAACCGGAAGTGACGGTGACATCCTGGTTCTATCCCCTGAGCCCTCACTGAGTGCCTACCTGTCCACTGGGCTTCCCACTGATGTTCGTTTTCATTTCATGCTGAACCGTATCTCTAGAAGTTTCCATCCCCATTCTCCTGACGAGGTCCCTTATCCCAGAGGGGTCAGGTGACTTGTTCTGTGTCACAGGGATGCCAAGCCAAGGCTGTCTGATGCTCAAGCCCATGGGGTACTTTACCCCCACCATTCCTACTTCCTGGTTTTATTTTGAATGACCCTTCCTTTGGCATTCCATTGCCTTTGGAGAGCCAGATGTCTCTGTACTCCCCCCATTTTAATACACAGCCACAAATCTTACCATCCAATATGTGTAAAATACTGGGGACTGGGATTATCAGGGATGGATGAACCTGTATAAGCCACTAAGGAGAACAAGTTGAATGTGGTTTCACCCAACGTCTTTGGAATTCTCTTTTTGTATTTTGTTCACAAAGAGAAGTCTGCATGTGATCAGGCTGTTGGCCAATGCCTCCCTTCTCCCCTCCAGATCAGAGCTGGCGGCCTTCCCAGGCTGATACCCACCCTGGTAGCAAGTGCCTTTCCTCCCCATTATCCTCTTCATCACTGATGGTGCCCATTGTCTAGTGCAGCCTAACAAGCCGCCCTAAAGCCGATGGGCTCAAAACAAGAATGCCCTCATTTCTCTGGTGCTGTGGGTTGGCCAGGCTCACTGATGCACCTGCCATCCTGGCCCAGTCACTTGGAACCCAGAGCTCCTGCGGCCAAAGTCCAGAGGACCTGCTCTGTCAAGTCAGGCTGGACGTGAACCATGACCACCTCTCCACAGCCCTAGACATGTCCCTTCAGTGGTAACAGTGGATTTGGATCAGACTGAACTGTTAAAAAATTATGCTGAGGCTCCAGTCCAACCTCATTTTACAGGGGAAGAAACTGATGCACAGGAAGGGAAAGGAGCCTGCTACACAGGTAGTGTTGGAACTGGACCTGGCCCAAGCCAGGACGCTCTCCCACACCCTGTCTGCCTTGCACTGGACAGCCCAGTGGCCCTGCCCTAGGACAGTGGCAGTGCAGGTGGTGCTTTGTGAGGGTCTTTGCAGAGTTTGCCTTTGTCCCCAAATCAGTCAGCCATTTTGATCTTGAAGGAGATCCCTAAGTTCAGGACACTGTTCTCCAGGACCCCTGGTTGTCAAGGATGTGATAGAGCAGGCAGGAACTTGACAGCTTCTCCCTGGTTTGTCACAACCCTCCAGAGGCAGCGTTAGAATTGGCCCTGTTCTGACCTTCTGCTCCAGGGGTGGCCATCCTGTGACTCCCGGCCTCCTTTTTGCCAGTTTTGGTTACTCACTGAGTTGTCCCAGGGCAGAGCCCCATCCATCCACACTCTCCCCCCATCAGACTCCACAGAGGGCTGGATGTGAGGACCCAGTGAGCAGAGACAGACCCACTCACCGTGGATCAGCCCAGAGGTCTCCGGACTCGGGCTCTCCTGATCCTGTCAGCTCCTGAATTTTTTCCTAGAGTGAAGCCCACTCTTTTTCTGCTTCTGTTTTTTTATAGTTTATTCTGTTTCTTTTTCTCATTTCTCTCTCTCTCTCTTCCCCGCCCCCCACTCTCTCGTGTGTCTGTTTCGCAGCATTATTGAGATATACTTAACATTCCATACAATTTACCTATTTAAAGTGGATAATTCAGAGGTTTTTAGTATATTCACAGGGTTATGAGTTGTCACTACAAACTAATTTTAGAACATTTTCACACGTACACCTCCAAATAAATCACTGTACCCAGTAACAGTCGCTCTGAACCCTCCCCAGCTGCTCTTCCCCCAACCCCACCCTGGGCAGCCATTAATCTTCTTTCTATCTTGCCTGTTCTGGGCATTCCTGTAAATGGAATTTTGTAACGTGTGGTCTCATAGCTGGCTTCTGGGTTTATGTGTATTGTAGCATGTATCAGCAGTTCATCCCCTTTTAATGCCAAATTTCCATATGTACAGACATATGTTTTCATTTCTCTTGGTTACATACCTAGGAGTGGAACTGCTGGGTCATATCAAACTCCATGCTTTACCCTTGGAGGGACTGCCAGACTATTCTAAAGGGGTAGTACCATTTTACATCCCACTAGCAGCACTTGAGGGTCCTACTTTCTCCACATTCTTGCCAACTCTTGTTATTGTCCATAACCAAGTCTCACTGTGGTTTTCATTCTCATTTCCTCAGTGACTGATTTACCCAATGGTGAGCATTTTTTTCATATCTTTATTGATCATTTAAATACCTTCTTTGGAAACATGTCTATTAAGATCCTTTGTTCATTTAAAAATGGAGTTATTTGCTTTTTGTTTTTGAACTGTAGGAAATCGTTTTATATTACAGATGCAAATCTTTTCTCAGATATGTGGTTTGTAATATTTTCCTTTGTGAATTGTCTTTTCACTTCTTGGAGGTGTCCTTTGAAGCACAAACGTTTTAAATTTTGATAAAGTCCAGTGTCATTATTGTTTCTTTGGTAGGTTCTACTTTTGACATATTTACAACCAGTGGCATTCGAGGTCATAAAGATTTACTGTTATCTTTTTCTAAGACTTTTGTAGTTGTAACTCCTATATTTAGATCTTTACTCCACCATGAGTTAATTTTTCTATATGGTGTGAGGTAGGAGTACATGGTCACTCTTTTGCATGGGGATATCTAGTTTTCCCAGCCTTATTTGTTGAAAAGACTGTTCTCCCTCCATTGTATTGCCTTGTCCCCTCTTACCTGTGTGTGTGTGTTTTTTTTAAATGTTAACTTCTTAGTGCCTTAAAGATATGTCGGATACTCATCTTGCATTTACTTTTAAATTGTCATTTTGTTTGAGCAGAATCCTGTTTGTTTTTTCTTTTATTGGGAGATGATATATGCAGAAATGAAGAAATTTGATTTCTTATCAAACAGGCAAGGTTAGTTTATGCTTCAGTAATAAATAATTCAATAAAGCGATGTGTCAGTCATGCTACCAGCCCAATGCCTGTTGGTAGGGAGGGCTCTGCCCTCACTCAGTGAACGAGGCTGGTAGAGGTCACCTCTTTACATGAACAAGCTTTCACAATTTACAGGACTGGGGAAAAGAATGTGGTGGGCAGTCATTGGCTTTTCAAGTGTCTGTCTGTAGTGCTGGATGTCATTTTTACTCACATTTCATTGACAAAAGAAAACCACACGGTCATATCTAACTTTAGAGGGTTCGGGCCAGTGCAAAATATCTCCAAAGGTGACAACCAGAAATACTAATTACCATTCACTTCCCTGGAGTGTTGCAAATTAAATCAGCTGATTTCTGTTATGCATCTCAAACTTTAAATAATCATTGTAAGAAAACTCCTTTATAGAAATTTCCGTATTGTTCTCTTAAACAAATGATCTGTCAATGGTGGGAAGAGCTTTTAGGTGTTTGGAGTGGGTTGGGATGAGTGCAGGTTCAGAACTTGAAATCCATATCTGCTGCTCACCAGCTGTGTAGTTTGGGATGAGCGATCTGACTTCTTAAAGCCTGTCTTCCTCTCTCTGATATCCTACTTGCAGGAGAATTAGCAGAGTGGATGAGAGTGCCCAGCACCACAACAGGAAGGAACTGTAGTTCCTTCCCTTTTTCCTCCTCTGCAACAGGATCCACCCTCTTGATTCATCATGACACTGACAGTGGAGGTTAGCACTGAGAGAACACTGTATCTTCTTTAAGAGACCAAAAACATGCACTTAGTCTCATTCTTGCCAGGTTGACTCATGATTGAATAGTTTTCTTTTTCTTTGTTTGAAAAAAAAATGACCCAAGTACACTCAAAGCCCCATAAAAACCCAGTGTAATAATTTGTTTGAATCACATGCATGTCTTCCCTTTCATTTCCTAACTTAGAAGAGAGGAAAACAAATGTCCCCAAGGAGCAGCTACCTTTGGGCATTCAGTTCTAGCTTGTGTCAGAGCTCTGAGCTGGCTTTAGAAGCATCCAGCTTGCCCCACCGTGGCTCCACCTGACTTTCTGCACAGTGCTTTAGGGGTACCATAAGGACTCAGAATGGCAGGAAGTGCCTTCCAGGAGAATGAACTCAGCAGAGAAACAGTGAGAGGACATTTCCACTGCAGAGACGTTACTACAGGCTGCTGACCCCATCCTTAGACATCCCTAGACAGGAGGACTCAGCTTCCTGTGCTGCAGCAGCCACGAATGCATCTGTCTCACATGCCAGGTGGCCATGGGGCAGCTGGGAAAAGGGAAGGGGTTCTGGGTTCCCTGAGGTTCTCCTCAGGTGGGATACCCAGGGCTGACCTCCGCTCCTGGCTTAAAACAAAACAAGACAATGGTGCCTGAACCTACCCTACATCCACATCATTGGGCATCTACCCAGTCATAGGAATCTCTCTCTCTGTCTCTCTCTGGTGGGAAAGTTCTTTTTTTTTCTTGGCACTTTAGCGCATAAAAGCAAGTATGACCCCATTGGTCTCGTTTGTTTGCAGTGCATTCAGAGCAATCCAACAACTATGAGCTGAGTGCAGAGTGTGCCCAGCTGCGTTGTGCGCGTGCCAGGATAAGTAAGATTTTGTTCATGTTCTCAAAAAGGTTAGGACTGTCTTGTGCTTCGCTATTAGCAACTAACTTTTATTTGAGCCACTTATAGATGACTGATGCAAGTATGGGAAACTGCACAGATAAATATGCCACTGATTTTTCACAAAGCAGTGCTCAGGTCACCAGAAACCCAGAAGCTACCTGCTTCCCAGCCTCTAGTCACTACTTGCCACTCCAGTGCACTCCAACTTAGCAAAGATAGCAACAAGAGCTAGCTTTTATTGAAGGTTCATAATGTGCCAAGCACTGGAATAAGCACTTTGCAAGTATTGGCTCATTTAATTCTCACAAGGCACAGAGAGTGGAACACACAAATAGCAAGGATCTGAGTTTGAACCTGGGCTGTTTGTCTCCAAAGTCGATGTGTCCTTGACTCTCACCCTTTCTCTGCCTCCCCTAGAAGCAAATAAAACCTCCTTATGGTTGGCTGCAACTACAGTACCAGTAACCATGCCCCATTCCATTCTGCCCAGTGGAAGGCCACGGAAAGGCCACTGAGGGTGGCAAGGTTTGAGCCAGGACTTAATGAATGGCTAAGAGTTCCCCTAGAACGTAAAAGGGAAGAGGTGCATGTAAGTTGCAGGAGTCCTGTGTAGTAACCAGGGGTAGTGGCAGATTCCCAGTAGTAGGAATCTGAAGGACTGGAGTGTGTGTTCAGTGTTCTGCCAGAGCAGGCTTTGCAGCAGGACTTGCTCATGTTCTCAATCGGTGGGCAGCTCCCAAGTGAGACCATACACCACCCACTCGCTTCCCTGCCTCAGCGCTAGGGCGCAGGATGCCCTTCACTTGGCCTCTAACCAATGATTCATTATTGGTTGTAGCAGGGCTGTGCAAATTTTGTGGATGTTTTTGTGAGTGCGTTTGAGTAGGGTCAAGAGATCCCACCCTCACCTTTGAGACTAGTTTTAAGCAAAATGGCAGAAAGGAAGCATAGTCTCTCTCTCTCTCTCTCTCTCTCTCTCACACACACACACACACACACACACACACAACTGGTAATATGAAAGTGGTGGTAAAAGATGGCCTCATCAGAAGTAGGTCAGGCCCTTTCTTTGTGCAAGATCTTGGGGGTGGGGGAGGTAACTGAACGACGGATCCCCCTGGGTTGCATGGGCGGACTGCGTGGCGACATGAGCCCTGACAGAGAGTTGTGACTTGGGCTTGTTGGTAGGAGGCAAGTGGGCAAAGGCAGCGCTACAACTTTTGAATACCTAGGGTAGATCCTGGAGGAGTGGGCGGAGGCTCTCCTACTCCAGCTAAGGAGGTCGAGCTCTGCGCCACCGACATGGGGTGTCTTGGACGCTCCTGAATCCCCTGCAGCGCCTCGGGTTACTGTCACTACCCAGCTGTCCTCGGCCCCACCCTGGCCGACGCCCCAGGCCGAGCCCCGTGTCGGCAGCGCTACTGCTCCGGCTCCTCCAGCCGTGGGCCCCCGCGCCCCCCTCCTTCCAGCGCAGCCCTCCGCGCTCCCCGCTCGCTGCGCAGCGCCGGCTCCTCCCGCGGCTGCATTGCAGACGACGCCACCGCCGCCGCAGGGCGCGCCGGGGCTGCGCAGGGAACCCGAGTCCGGGTACGCGGGGCCCCTGGGCGCGGGCTCTTATGTGGACCCGACGGCGCCGCGGGGCTGGGGGCGGGCCGGATACGCGCGGCAGCAGCGGGACCCCGGGGCCGTCGGCCCGGGGCAGCGGGCGTGGCCGTCGGCTCGGAGCCGTACCTGCCCTCGAGTGGACCGTGGCCGCCCACCTAGCGGGCCTCCCTTTATCTAGGTGGCAGGGCGAGTGAGCTAGGCGCAAGGACAGGGCGGCGGCGGCGTCCCGGGCCGTGGCCCACCCAGTGTCTCCCACCGGGGCCGCGCTCCGCCCGCGCCCTCCGGGCCGGGCCCAACGCCGTCCAGTGCGGCGCCGCGCGGCTCCGGCGCAGTTCCGGCGCAGTCCCCGCGCCAAGCGGCTCCGCGCCCCACACCTGCCTCTGCCCGGCTCCGGGTGACGTCACGCCCTCCGATTGGCCCGTGCGGCCAGGGAGGCGGGGCCAAGTCCGGTGAGCTCACCGCCGCGCCCCGCCATTGGCCTGGGTAGCGCACTTGGGCTGTGGCGGGGAGACAGCGGTACCCTGAGCTCCGCGAGTCGTTCCAGCTGCGGCGTGTGGAGTTCAGCGGCTCCCGGCCGGGCCGCTTGGGGCGGAGGAGCAGGAGACAGGCAGCTGGGCGCGAGCCCGACCGAGCGGTAGCCGCGCTCTCCGCGTCGGAGTGAGTGTGCGTGTGGCAGAGGGGCGAGGCGGCCAGGCGAGGGCGGCGGCCAGCGGCGCGCGCGTGCGGGTCGGGGGCGTGGGGGAGGCAGCACGCGTGCCCGCGGGGCGGTGGCGCGCGTGTTTATGCGGGAGAGAGAGGGAAGAACATCTGAGGAGCGGGGCGCGGGCACGCGTGATTCTGGCGCGCGTGGGGAGCCAGGTGGGGCGGGTGTGTTTACGGAGCGCGTTGGGAGGCGGCTGCGTGAGAGGAGCGGCAGGGAGGGCGCGCGCATTTGTGGCGCGCGTGCAGCATTGTGTGTTTAGCTGCGGGGACCCGGTGTTGGGGGCGTGTTTCTGGATGGTGCGGATAGGGGGGAATGTGAGGAGCAAGGGGGTGCGCGGGAGGGAGTGCGTTTGCGTGAGCAAGTGCTTTTGAGGACTGCGTATGAAACACGCGTGTTCTCGGATCGAGTGGGGCGTGTGCGTGGGAGCCTGCGCCGTCTTTCTGGGGAGGGGGGCGCCGGTGGGTCTGAGGATACGTGTTCACTAGCTGGTGTGCGGAGGCCGTGTGTTTGGGTTAGTGTGCGAGGAGCGGGTGTGAGACACGCGGGGTCCTTGGACGCGTGGGAGACGGAGTGTGTTTAGGTTCACGCGGGAGCGCGCGTTGGGGCGTTTCTGGAGGGGCGCGAGGGAGCGCGCGTGTTTATGTGTGGACGCGAAGTGGGGGGTGTGCGTGACCCCGGTGTGCTCGGGACGGGGTGCTGGGTGCGCCCCACTGGCGCGCGCCGAGCTGAGCCGCCAGCGCCTCTGCGGGCCCGGGCGCCTGGGGACTGGCTTTGCGAGCAGTCCAGTGGAGCTAAGGGAGGCTGCTTTGTTTTCCGTGCGCAGAATGCAGTTGGGAAAGTTGAGAGGAAAGGTTTGCAAGTACTTTCTGAAAGCCTCGTTTACCTGCAGTCCATCCAAGGGCAGGAAAGGGGTGCATTCGTCCTCGCTGCCACCAGCGACACGCAAATGGAATAGAATAGATGCTCAAGGTGGCCACCCTGCACTTCGGGACCCCTGTGATTTGCACAACCTAAGAGGTGGCTTTAACGGTGTTATCTCTGTGGATTGCCGCGGGTATCAAAACCAGTTCTCTCTACAAATCAGGCATCAGAACACATTTCTGATCCCATAAGATACTTGCACAGTTATCTTCTTAATCAATCACTTGACCAGGGAATAACAGTTTTAAAAGTCAATTTCCTATTTTGTTCACTGTTCCTTGATAGGACTTCTGTTGGCTAACCTGAAGTGTCTAGTCAGGAAAGCAGACCCAGTAAATATAAGAAGGTCTCTCAGATAATCAGTATCTCCTGCATTTGTTTGGTTGAATGAGTTTTATTTCTTCTACCGGTGAAGCCAAACTGTCACGTTTTAAAATCATACTACTAACAAGTTTTGGTAAAATGCCTGGTTGTACATGCAGTCTCTTACTGCCTAAAATAATTGTTCCAGTTTCCCTCCACAATCTGTGTCATAAACAGAAACTGTTGTCCAGGGGCCTGACAAAGAGAAATACATTAGGTGGTACACAGTCCTTTTCCTGATGGGTGTTTGTAGGTAAATAGTTACTGTTCGAAGACCAGAATCAGTTGATAACAAATAAAGTTATGTTTCTTTTTTTCTTTGTGTTAGATTTGTGTAGTAATGATGTTTAATGTTCTAGGAAATAGGTTTATTTACAGGATATACATTTCTCAAGGAAATTTAGCTTAGTAGTGAAAACAAGCAGAGAACAGCTGTGAATTCCTAAGGAACCTTGAATTCCTAAGGTCGTTGTGATAATTAACTGGAAATACAGTATTTAATACAGGAGTTAGTGATAGTCTTCTGTTCAGGACTGCAATAGGTCCTCCTGTCTATAATAGCTGTCACTGCTGCAGTATATTCAGGTTGGGCCTTTCTAGAATACCTGGATAACAGCTAGAACTGAGGCTTCTTTACTTCACATAAGAAAGATAGTAAAGCTGAAGAATTGACTGACATTGAAAGCATTCAGAGGAAAAAAGTATGATGCTCTTAACAGTTAAAGAGCTAAAGTGCTCAGCTCAAGAGCACTTGTCTTTCCAGCCTGGCAGGCAATGTAAATTTGGGGCATCTAGTTTCCTTTGGGAACCATTATAGTTTTTCTGATGCATTGATCATTGCTCTTGTGAACTTCAGAAATTACTCAACTGTCCTTTTAGATGGTGTCTTAAAAGTGCTTGAGGAAAAGTTGTTACTACATCTACATAAAACACAATTCTAGGTGTCACTCAAAGTTCAGTAAAGAAATGTTGTGTTAAACTTGCAGTGTCTTTAGCAGGTGCAGTTGTTTTCTGGAAGTCCTTGATCCTTCTTCCAGCCTGTGCATGTCCCCTCCCCTTTCTCCATGGCTGTGTGCTTGCTCTGTCTTTGCACATTTAAAGGGTCTTGCTTTCTCTGATTTAAAGTGGTTTAATGTTTGTATTCCATTGATCTTTTCAAAAGAAGGAGTCTCTCTGAGTGGTGCCAAGTCTTCATTATTAAGTATCAGTGGAGCATCCTGTCACAGCATATAAGCCTAATATTTGGGACTTATTTCAGTCAGGGAAGCCTTTGCCAAAAAGCTTCTGACA
The DNA here is from genome assembly GCF_047511655.1 of Castor canadensis. Taxonomy (NCBI): domain Eukaryota; kingdom Metazoa; phylum Chordata; class Mammalia; order Rodentia; family Castoridae; genus Castor; species Castor canadensis. Next base: position 157,767,874 of record NC_133392.1, on the reverse strand, counting down.
TCCATACGTGATGTGGTTTATTTGTGTACATCTCACCTTTTCCGAACAAGTGACTTAAGGGAGCTTACTGAGTTAGGGATTTCACAGTGAAGCAAGATAAAAGCAGATGAAATAAAGGAGGATTGGGCCAAGGGAAAGTGAAGGTCCAGGAAAGGGAAGTGGGGACGCTAACAAAGTTCATACACAACACTTAACTTTATAGAATCTGCACACTTTCTAAGGGGTAGGCCATGCATTCTAAGCTCTCTGGCAACTGTAGAGCAAGCAGTGTGTGCTAATTTTGTCTTTCTTACCCCTTCCATGGAACATGTTTTCAAGGAGGTCTGACAGCCATCAGCTAATATTAAGTGGTTATAGGAGAATTCCAGGTGAGATGTATTGAATTGCAGTAAAGAGCACATGATTATGTCAGCCACATGTAACATTTAGGAAGTGCTTATGACTGCTAGGTGACCCAAATGGGTATTAACACCTCACATCATAATGACAGAGTCCTGGGTGAAATGCCCTGAAGTCAAATGACCATCTTTTCTTTGCTGTTCTCATATGTGCCTGCATGTGGGTTAATACACAGCAGGCACCAGGAGATGCCTTTGCCACCAGGAAAGTTACTCCCTACCATCCAAGCAGCGTGGCAGGTGACACTTTAAAACTGGGGAAGGATGCCTCATAATAGTGGCTTTTAAAAAAGGTGGCGACTGGCATGGGGGGGCAGGATTACCATTTCTGGTGCTTCATTTCAGTGAAGTTTCTTTTATGTACTAACTGAAATTTTCATTTTGAAAATATCATGATACCTGTCACTTGCTCAATTTTATGTTGTCAGTGTGGAAAACAGAGCACAGCATTAGACACAAGGTGTGGAGAGATCAGTCACCACCTGTTTAAGCCCTGAGCAATTGTTAAATTATAATCAATAATTAAACATTAATTTGAAGAAGGTAAAATGAAGGAGGAGTTTAACTAGGGCAAATGTCTATAGGAGTTAAACTGCTGATGATAAATTATATTTTTGTAAGATGGAGAGTGATGGTCAATAAATTTCCCCATCATTTTAAACTAATATTTATCTAATATTTATCAACTTCTAGGATTAACTTCTAGTCTCCCCATTTTTTCCACCTGTCTTCTACTTGACTTTCACCACCCTCCCTCTCATCGCTTTTCACTAGCCTCCCCCTCCTATTAAGCACAAACCCTTGTCCTGCACTCCATCTGTGCCTCCTTATTCTGTGAGATGAACTCAAGTCTCACCTCATTAACGAAGCTTTTTCCCTCACCTGCTGGGTTAGATTGTGGCTCTCGTGGAGAGGGGGGAGTAGCAGCTATGCTGCATCAGCCCCTGGCTTCTGGCATCATGAAATCTGGGAGCTGGAGCTTGGAGCATAACTGTTAGTGATAACCAAGGTTAGACACCATAATGCTACTTGTTCGTTGGCAGAGTGAGGAGCATGGAGTAGGAATATGTTTCTTCGAGTCTGACACAGATCGGATCCCACTTTGTGCATTCAGCTTATTGGTTTTTGGTAATTTAGGCACAAACTTCATATGAGCTCCTATTCAGGCCAGTCCAAGATTCCTGGCAGCGTTGACTGTTCACTAAGTGACCTTGGACATTATACCAGTGTAAAATAGCTTAGGTCAGACCCCTGGATCATCTTCCCAGATTTCTGAGGATCGGCCGGAAGCTTGCTGCCAAGGAACCTGCATAGGTAACAGCTGTTTGCTCTCATGTACCACAGTAGGATGGGTACTGCATTTGTGTTTCAGCTCTACCACTAACTAAACTAATGAGAAACTTAGGGACGTTGCCTTCAAGTTCTGGATCTCAGTCCCTTACTTGTCTTCCAACTCTATTAGTGTTCATGAAATCAGTTTTGCAGGTTAACGTCATCAATTTTCAGGTAAGTATTGATTTGGGAGGCTTTTGTTTCAGGGGTGTGTGTGCGTGTGTACTGGGTTCTGTTTATTTCTGTAGGTCACAGTCAAAAAATGTTGAAAGCCCCTGGCCTGGTCAATTCCTAAATTCTCTTTGAGTTCTGTAGTGGCTCTCTTGTGGAATGTGTCTTTCTTGTGATACTGTTTCTGGCAGTAACCTAAGGCCTGAAAGAGCTGATATTGCTTATGTGTATATAACTCAGTAACAGATGGTCTCCAGCTAGGCTGGAGCTTGGTATACCTTTTCTGCCTTTCTGATTTTTTGGGGTAATCAACACTGAATCAGGTTTCAAATTAGCAGGCTATCATAGCTTGTTTCTACCATAATTTATCTGATATTTTCTAGATCAATTCTAACAATATTAGTATAATATTACTAATATATTTAGTGATGTTGAATATTTAGCAAAAGTCTCCACATTGCAGGTAATAGATTTACTTTACACCTCTCTTTGAGCTGCAAATGACGAAACTCCAACTCGGCTTATATAGAAAGGAACTTACTGACTCGTATGAAGTCCAGATTTGGAGTTTTCTTAAGGTACAGCTGGTTCTAGGTGCTTAGGTGATATCATTTGGAATCTCTCTCTCCCTCTCTTGGCTGTCCTGTCCTTTATATTGGTTTCATTGTCAGGTAAGTATTCCTGAAGTGTCCCACTCAAAGCTCCAGGCTTAGCTTCTGCCTGATAGTTCCAGGAAATGTTCTGTCCTTATTGGCCTAGCCGGAGTCACGGGTCCACCCACTCGACCAGGGGAGGTACTAATATTAGCAAGGCCTGGCTCACACACTTACTCTAGAGTCAAGGATCGGGGTCAGCACCACTGAAACCGAGTGTAAGGCAAGAAAAAGAGGCGCTCACTGTGGTTTGATCTGCTATAACAAAGTACTATTGACTGACAGCTTGTAAATGACATTGGTTCTCACAGTTCTGGAGTCCAAGATCAGGGTGGCAGCACAGTCAGGTTCTCCTGGGTGGCATACTGTCAGCTTTTTTATTTCCTCACCTGGCAGAAAGAGAAGACTATTCTCTGGGGTCTCTTCTGTAAGTGGCTCATGAGAGCCACTGTCATGACTTAATTACCTCCAGAGGCCCCACCTCCTAATACGGTCAGCTTCCTGTTAGGATTTCAACGTGTGAATTTGGAGAGGGGACTCGTTCAGTCGATGGCATTCCCCAAAAGAAAAGCAAGGTGCCGTGATCGGAGAAGAGAGAAGAGAGACTGGGCAGGCACAGCATGAAGGCCCTAGAACTTCCTGATCTTCACACTTGTTTTACTCCTAAGGAATGCATCATTCACTCTGAAACCACAGAGGCTCATAGTGAGGCTTTATTCCATGCTTTTACTCTCGCTCTGCTTTAAATGAGGAAACACCCGAACCCATCACCTTTCAGTGAATCCTTAAATGGCTGCTGACTAACAATTCCTAGGACCATTTTCAGAAAATATGATTCAGTTCCTTAATATTACACACTGTGGTTTGGACAGACCAAAAAGACTTTATTTAAATATCCTTTTGTCTTTTCTAGTGGAAGAAACCATTCATTTCACTCAGGCCAGAATCAGTGCTCCTAGCTTTTGTGTGTGTGAAATATGTTTTATTTAATAATGTAAAAAAAAAATAGGAAGTTCTTAGCCTATAACTGACGATTCTGAAGCTTATAAGTCAATTGAGTATTTCCCAGATAAACAGTGCAATAACTATAAGGTTCCTGGGAACAAAAGTCTTTTGAACCCATACTAGACACTCTGCATTGCAGGAGAAAAATAACCGCCATAATGTGTGTGCATGCTTACAGTCATAAATTCTCTGTAAACTATTGAACTATGCAGTCTGCAGAGTACGCCAGTGTCGCTCTTTGTGGTTCTCTGGGGGGACCCACATTGTAAACAGTGCTCACAGTCACTTGATTATTATGATTTTTGGTGAATAGTTTAAAAAATTGGCAACTGCTCTCTTTCCACCAAGGATTGTAGGAGGGAATTACCTATGCAGGACACTGCCTCTTTGCCAAACTCCAGATGAACTTACTGCCAAACACAGAGGCAAACAGCAGGTCATTTCCTTCAATAAAGAGACCTCATAAGTTAATGCCACTGACCTGCAGAAAAGAAAGCAGCTGGAATTTACTTAATGATAAGCAACTTCAACTAAGCAGAGAAAGATTTTCCTTCAAAAAATTCAAAACAGTGGGAGGGGAGACGGATAAGGAATGGTGGAGGAGGGCGAATATGCTGGAAATAGTATGTCACGTATGACAGTGGAGCAATGGGGGGTAAAGGAGAGGGATGGAGGGGTGAGTCTAAGATACATAGCAAGCATGTTTGGAATTGTCACAGTGTACCCCTAGTACAACAATACTATGCTAATAAAAAATTTTTTCAAAAAGAAATTCAAAACATTTAGCTCATCCACATTTAGACTTAAAAATAAGAATTCTAAAGTACTACTTAACAGAGTAAACAGTAACAGGCTATTCCTTGAATAGTCCAAGTTACTCTTGACTTAAACCTATGAGACCTCGGTTGAATTGCTTGTGTAAAATAATACTTTGGTGTTCTTTAACACTTACTAAACAATAACAGTCATTTGAAACCCAGTGTTGCCTTTATGGTAAGGATGCTGAAATCTTTACAATACTGTACCCTTTTTCTAGGACCAATGGGAGAAATTTCTTTCCAAAGTCATGCATCCAGAGCAAGTGACATATTTGTGATCTGGAAACTTTGGCCTCCCTTTGTGCTTGGTTTGCTAAGCTCAGCCTAGTTTAGGTAGGACTCACTTTAAACCATTTTGGAGCATTTAGTATGTGTTTTCCATAAGAATTTTTACCTGGGCTTCCATCTTTCCTGCATCTTGATTTTACCTGACCTAATCTATCATTAGTCATGTGTATTTTTATCAGCTGCCTCAAACAGACATCCTGGATCCAGGATTGTTTCTGGTTAAGCAAGGACAGGGAGGAAAATAAAGAGGTTGAGGCAATAGGGGAAGAAAATTGGGGAAAGCGAGAAGGTGCGGAGAGAGGAGAAGGAGCGTGGTAGGGTTTCAAAGTGGCCCTTTCCAGAACAGTCCCCACAGCTATGTGAGGCTGTTATGATCCTTGTGTTTCATTATTTACTGGTCCCTAAACCTTTGGAGTGGGGTGACTCAGGACACCCACGTGGGGACTGTTGCAAGGACAACAGGACAGAATAGTCCCCGTGCCTGTGTGAAGCTAGGGTGCATCCCACTTTGAGAAATCACTGTTAAATTTTTGGCTTTTCTACCTAATCTAAGGATTGGGCCTCAAGCGGTACCGATTGGAAATTTGCAAAAATTGGAAGATTCCTCTGGTCTAGGGGTCAAGTGCTGATGGGACATGTAGCACTAAGGGAGTGGGTCCTTGCAGATGGATTATCCTTGACGAGTTCTGATGTGGCACATGGAGTCAGGAGCCAGAGCAGTCCTCAGAGATTGGGAGACTACCAAAATGAGCTTGAGGGCTGAAAGCCATGTACAGCTCTGGTGGTTCCCTTGCAGAAACATTTTATGAAATGTTTAGTTACTTCAAAGTTACTACTTATTTTAAAGTAGTGAAGTTAGTAATTATTTTAAAGTATAAATTTATGAGTAAAATATTTATAGTAGTATGTTAAGTTTTTAAAAATGTTTGTTCTCTATCAGAAAGGCCTATAGTGAGTTATAAAATAGGATTTTAAAACCATTTTATCTGTTTGGAGTTATTCTATCTATATGTCTAGTATTTTAAACAACATAGCTGTTTTAAGATACATGCACTTCACTCTATTAATTTAGGAGCGACATTTCACCTGTATTTATTCTGGAGTTCTTTTTTAATCCTTAAAAAAATTTTTTTTGGCAGTACTGGGGTTTTTAACTCAGTTTTGTGCTTCTGGAGTTTTATAAAAGTTTATAGCATTATGGAAAAATATATTGTTAATGAGCTTTCAAGTTGTGAAATACAAATATCTATGCAGAAACCCCTATTTTTAAAACTGCTTATTTTTTGGACTTGAACTCTCACAAGTTAGCAAGTGTATGTCACTGCAGGCGGTGGCCTCAGAGTGAGCCCAGAGAGAAGTGCCTTGCCAACCACAGACCGCTAAGCTGTGTGGAGAGTGAGTATGAAACAACCAGAGAGGGCTATCCCAACCAGCATCCCCCACACAAGACTTCTCAGTCAAATAAAACCATCAGGGACTCAGGACAAGTAACACACGTATGAATCGAACGTGAGCTGGAAGCAGCTCCTTTTCCTGAGGTACCATGTAATGCAGCTTTTTTTTTTTTTTTAACTGGGTTTTCACCCTCTGTCCTCCTTCCTTTCCACCCTAATCTTACAGAGCACTACTTCTAAGTTGAAAACAACCAAGTAAAAGAGTTACTAGTACTGGTCTCAATTAGATGTGTTGTTTGTTTCAAATGCCTGCTCCTTGATATTCTTTGGGAGGTTTAGATAAAAGGTGGCTGGGTGAGAAAGGAAGAAACTGCTTTTAATAACTTGGCTGAAGAAAAGAGCATCATAGAAATGACTAATAGAAACAAATGCTTTGTCCTATATAATACTTATTACCTAGCAGCAAAACTTGTGGTGTGAGTCTCTTCTGGCCCTCATTTTCCTTAGCTCTTCACACGGGGTTTTAAGTGGCTTTGGTAATGCCAGCACTACTGAACAGCTTGCTGTATTTATTGTATCTGCGCCTCCTGAAAATTCCTGTGTGCTTCATACTTCCACTCTGTTTCAGTTCTTGAATGTCAGTATTTTTACTTCCCATTTTCTTTCAACTTTCACTCCACCTTCACACCTTCATGCTCAGGTTAGATTGCTGTTCATTTCCAAGTTTCATTTTTAAAGACCTGCATCCGAGTGGTAACACACTTTCCTGTTCTGTATTCACTTCACTGTTACTTCTTTACAATGTCTGAGTTCACCTTACACTTACTTTCACTGTGCTCTGAAAATAGTGGTTAGGTGGTGTCCTACAAAGTGGGTATCTTTTGAAGAGTTAGCAAACTTAAAATGTTCTGCTCTTTGGTGAACTGTATAAAAGGTAGCTGCTGAATCTGTGTAGGAGTTCCTGTTCTCTTTGGTGCCAGTGTTAATTGGCTGCAGTTTCACTACCTTCATTTCCAGTTGGATGCATTCTTTCACTGACAGTGAAGTCAGTCCTGCATAATCTGGGGAGCTCGTCTATGTGTAATGCTCTGTTATGGTAGTTGAGTTCCTTGGGCATCCCTCTAAGCCCTAGGGTCTTTGGAGAATAGGTTTGATATTTTTGCCCTCATGCACCTCTAGTCAGTCTTGGAAGACTTGGAATGAGACAAGCTTGTTTTGCTGCCCTTGGAACACTCTGTCTCCTAAGTGCTGTCAGTTATCTTAGCAGCATCTGAAATGAGTTTTCTGGACATGTCTAACTGAATTTGTGAGTAGTATGAAACAAAAACCAAGGAGGAGGAATTTGAGTCCAAAATCTCTGCAAATGAAGAAAGCCTAGGAAGCATTGCTAACTCCCTTTCTAGTGTTTGGGGACATAGAGTTGAAGGGTTTTTAAAAAGTGGAGTATGGCAGTTTTTTCCTAAGGCTAAATTTAGCCATTGCTTTGGAAAATCAGAGTGGTACAGCTTGTGCCTTATCTCCTCCGTCTGGCCCTTACCCTTTCCTCTGCACTTGGACTTCTTAAATGCTTGCTGGGGAGGAGCAGCTTAATGGACTCTACTGGCCATTTATTCTGGGAAGGAATGAAGTTATTTCATTTTCCCTGTCTTTCTGAGCTTCCTGAAAAATTGAGGAGACATCGTAAGCAGCAATTACAGCTCTCAGCAGAAATAGTCCAAGCCATGCCTCCTTATGCTTCATCAGCTCTTTCTGCCAGGGCAGCCAAGGGCTGTAACTGGAATGAGAGAGGGCCTGTCACTCCCAGTCCACATAGCAACAGGAGGCACATGTGCACTGCAGCCACAAATAACGCGTTTTAAAATAGCAGATGGTATTTGATGATTGCTCCTTCATTCATTTACCTGCCAAGGCAGAACTTTTTCTTCTGCTCTGGCAATGAGATGTGAGGTGGCTCGGCTCACGCAGCTGTAATAACAAGTGCCCATCGTTGCAGACACTACACACCAGCTAGCTCGCAGGCGTTCAGGTCCATGCATGCTTTCTGAGACTGCTCTAGAAAAATACTTCTTTTGTTTAGCACAATTAAGTTTTCGTGTTTCTACAGCCACTTAACCTGACAGACTTGCTGAGCACTTCTATAGGTAATTAGGCCCTCCTTTCATGAAGGTGTGCTGCCCGTCAGCCGTGTTCCAGGCACCCATTTCACCAGTGGAAGGTGGGCACCTACCAGTTAGGAGCCAGTGTTTCGAATGTGAAGCTCAGTGGCTGCAGAAAAGGGACACTACAGGGACATTCCAGTTTGCGTCTTTGAAGAAGTCAGAGAGTCCTCAGTTTAGTTGCTAGGCTCTTAGGCCAACATACTGTATTACATCATCTCTTTACCTGATCAGAACAAAATGGCAGCCAGCCAAGTATACTCATAAAGCTTTCTCCCTGGCTTTCCAAGTCAACTCCATTGCATTCTGACTGTGTTGACCATCTCTGTCCACTGGAACAAGTGACAAAACTGCTGATTGGTACATGAGCCACCTGGGTCTGCTGTCAATAGGAAAATTACTCAGAGTCCTTGGCCCATCAAGTAAGTGATCTTGTCAATAAGTTGGCTTCCAGATGCGTAAATTAGGAAATAATATCCTAGCTGGGTGTGGTAGTACATGCTTATAATTCCAGAACTTGGGAGGCAGAGGCCGGAAGATCTCAAGGCCAGCCTTAGCTACTTGTAGCAAGACCCTGTCTCATACACTCAAACAAACAAAAAAGAGACTTAGAGAAAATACTATTCCTTTCCTTTCCATGAACACTCACTCTGTACATGGTGCCAAGGATATGAGACAAAGTCCCCACTTTCAAAAGCCCACAGTCTAGCTCTAGTGAGAATGACACAAAGGAAAATAAATAACTACATTTGTTTACTGTTGTAAGTTCCACTAGGATGGAGGAAAGACATGGAAGGACAACTGGGCATGTGGGAAGAACACCCATTTGACGTCAACCTGGTTCAGCTCTCTTCCCTGATATTTGCAAGTGGCATGACCTTGGATAGGTAACACACTTTCTGTGCCTCAGCTTCCTCCTCTGTAAAATGAAGAGAAATGTTGTTCTTTGAGTTATTTTGAAGAAAAGCTGTAATACATGCACAGTGTCTAGCTAGAGGCCCAGTAGCTGCTGTTAATAGTACTGTTGAAGTGATGTTCAAGCCATGCTTTGCAGAATCACAAGTTCACCAGGTAGATGTGGGAAAAGGCCAGCATTAGCAAAGGCCCAAAGGCATGGAAAATTCCTGGTGGGTTTGGAAAACACTAAGTTATGGAAGAATCCTGAAAATGTAGCCTGGGACAGCTATTTTTTAAAGTACTTTTCATGCCACACTGAGGAGTTTAGTTTTATTTTACCAGAAAAGGGGAGGGATTTGATTTTTTTAATTAATTATTTTATATGACAGGAATCACTTCATGCTGTATTGCCCAGTGCAGACAAAAATTAATTAGGTTCCAAGATTAAAGTGAGGTGCACAGAGTCTTGAAGCAGGAGGTGTGTGTGGCAGGCTGCTAAGAGCCTGCACAGTCTGGCTGGTGTGTGGCATCTAGTTGTAGGCACCACCTTGCTGACAGCAGGTGCCCAAGCACTCAGGATTCTCCACTTTTGCTGCAGCAAATTTCATTTTTTCTAAACTTAGAATGCGCTGTGGGTGTCTTGATGGCGCAAAATTTTCGGTCGTTGGAACTTTGATACTGCTTAGGAATTTTAAACATTTAAGTGACTATTAATTTGAGACATTTAAAAGTGATTTCCTTTGAGAGTTTGAAACTCCTGTCAGAGAAATTAAAAAGCTGTCCTGTGACTTTGCTATGTGACACTTTTCATAATAGCCCTATAGGAAACACTGGGACAAAGCAAACCAAGCCAAAGAAAGGGGAATGTGAAACCCACTTACCCATACACTGACTCTCGGGCAGTGATTGCTTGGGCAATGTTTTTCATATCTTGATCTTTGTGATACTCCAAGTTAACTGGGATCCTGATTGATTTTTCTTCATTCTTAAGTGTTCTAGTATTGTTGGAAGGTGTAAGAGCACTATGGTTGAGAGTGCTACTATCTTCCGCCCTGTACTGTCCTTTTAAGATACAGAAATTACGCCCATAGGTTTTTTTTTTTTTTGTAGTTTACTGCATCAATGAGATTTATTTATAGTATTTCATACATTGGCTTATTATATGTAGGTAATACATGGTTACTTTTTTTTTTTTTTGAGGTGCTGGCGGCATGTGTGAGCACTTTACCACTGAGCTACATCCTCAGCCCTCATCATCATTTTGTCTATGTTTAAAATGTCCCTGAAGGCTAGAATGAACCCTGAAATGTTGTACTAGAGTGAGAGACATCAGAATGAACTACTGTTTACATACATGCATATATAAATAAAAACATACGTAGTGTACACACACATATCACAGATAGATAGATTACAGAAATAACTATATATGTGTGTGCATACCTGGGTTACTATACTCACATTTGCCAGCTCTGTTCGCTGAGATGGCCTAAAAGCAGCAATACTCCAGTAGCAGTGAGCCCACCCAGCACCCAGATCTTTGTCTTTTATTACCTTTCTTCCGTAAAAGGAACCAAGGCTCTACTCTTTATTGAACTTGTTGATCCTAGGGCTGTGGCAGGGGAAAATAAAAGATGAGCCTGGATCATCATTTAATTCCAGAACATGAGAGAAGTGCTCAAAAAAGAAAATGAAGACAAGTCAGAGGAACATAAAACTAGCCCCAAAGAGCTCCCGATGGCTAAAGTTGGAATTATTTGAACAAACTAAATAACAAACTATTAGATTATGACCCAGAGTGTAAAATAAGTATACAGGAGTCCATACTGATGTAAGGAATTGATTTAAATAGAAAAGGCCAGATCTTCCTTACAGGGGAAAACTCCAAGTGATATGTGTGATAACCCCAATCCATGAGAAGAGCTCCCTCCCTGTAAGTATGTGCTGGATGGGAAAATTATAACTTTGCAGTAGAGAAATACAGCAGATAGTGCTTTACCAAATAATCAAGGTTAACAGCACCAGGGTGTCATCTCATGCCCTCTGATCATGTGATGAACAGGACATCCCAGCTCTCTGATGTCTTCCTGAAATCCCACAGCTACAGTCTAAGCATTGGAAAACATCAGACAAACCTGAAGTGAAGGACATCTACAAAATATACAGTGGTGTTCTTCAGCATTCTGGAAGTTGTGAAAAATAAGGGAATTCTAAAATATCACAAATCAGAAGAGACTGTGGAAACGTGAAAACCAAACACACTGTATCCTGGTTTTTCTGGAAAAAAAGAAGGGCATTCATAGATGAAGTGATGTGATTCAATTAGAGTCTTTAATTCAGTTAATAGCAGAGATATGCCAGCATTAGTTTATTAGTTTAACCAGTGTGCCATAGTTACACAAGTTATTAACATTAGGGGAAACTGAGCAAAGGGATTATGGGAACTTGTTATTTTCATCACTTTTATGTAAGTCTAAAATTGTTTTTTTAAATGTCTCATAGATTTGACTGGGGAGAAAGCCCTAGCCTAATAACAGTTCAGTCTTGAAAAAGTCTTTTACTGCTTAAAAAGATTTCAGAGATTAGTTTACTTCATCTGTACAAATAGCAAGGTAAATACTAAAGCCCCCACTTTACAGCTGAGAAAATTAAAGTGCAAAGGGCATCATGATTACAGAGTCACACAGAAACTAGATTAAACCTAGCGTTCACCTCTACTCCCTTGGTCTTTCCACCATTACAGCTGCCTAACCTGGGAATGCCGCTCTCACAAAAAGGGGATGCCTGTAGGACTGGCTCATGCAGGGAAGTTTGGATGAACCATGAGTCAGATGATTGCTACGAAAGCCGTCGGGATTGTTTACCCTTGGTCTGGGGCACAGGTGCCGGTGTGCATGTCTTGAAGGTAGTGGGGAGGCATGCTTACATGGCAGTTGAAGGTATCCTTCCTTATCCCTGAAACCATACAGGTAGATAGACTGCCTTAGAGAAACACAAAGGGAAAAAGTAGACCCACGCCTTAAACCCATCCATCCCATTTAGCCCTTTGAACAAAGAGAAACACAGAGGCCAGACACAGTGGGAGTGGTAGAGTAGTGTTTGAGTAGAGAACGGTGCAGGGGTTTGATTTCAAGTATTGACAGATCTGGATTGGCTATGTGCTTGAGAAGAAAGTGTGTATCCTAGTTGTTGACAGTCAGTGTGGATGGAAATGGCAGGGTTTACATGAGGCAGATCTCCTATGTCAGTTTTGGGTGGAATCTGTGCTTTTGTCTGAGAAGGTGGTTCTTGGATCGTGCTTTAACAAGCCCTTGGGGGGAGGAAAGAAGAGTCCTTCTCTCACTGTGGAAGCAGGCCAGCATCTTAGAGCGGGGGTTCTTGAAGTGTAGCCCTGACCAGCAGCACTGGCACCCCTGAGAACTTGTTAGAAATGCAACTTCTGGGACTAGAGCTTGGCAGTCTGTTTTGAGAAGCCCTGCTGAAGTTTAAAAACAACTGGGGTTCAAGTCCATTGTCTGTTGCTATAACAACATTCAGTGACTGTCCTTTGATGTCTGTGGGAATTGGTTCCAGGGCCCCGATGATACCGAAATGCTCAAGTCCTTTAAGTAAAAATGGTATTGTATTTGCATAGACCCTATCCGCATCTTCCCAGAAAACTAACTAAATCAGTCCAAGATGGTTTACAGTATCTATTGCAATGAAAGTGCTGTGTTTGGTATGGGTGCTTTTTTTTTGGGGGGGGGCAGTACTGGGGTTTGAACTCAGGAACTACACCTTGAGCCACTCCACCAGCCCTTTTGTGTTTCAAGATAGGGTCTTGTGAACTTTTTGCCCTTGCTGGCTTCAAACCCCGATCCTCCTGATCTCTGTCTCCTGAGTAGCTAGAATTACAGGCATGAGCCACCAGCACCCAGCATTTTTTTTGAAAAGTTATTTTCCATCTGTTATTGGTTGAGTCCAATAACAGAATCCAAGGATATGGAGGATCAGCTGTGCAGCATTGAGACCTGGTGACACAAAGTACACATGCTAATGTCAGTCTCCTTCCCTCTTACAAAGCCTCGGCAAATGCCATCACAGGGCTGGGAATCATAATGACTTCCCAAATTCCCTACCTCCAAATGCCATTGACACATGAGGTTTAGAATGAGTGCATTAGTGCTTTGGGGACACAGTCAAGCCATAAGCAGCTGGCCTAGTGGGACAGTTACCTGGGGTGAGCAGAAGTTGCCAGCCCAATGTCAAGTGTGATGGGTGGTGCCACTGTAAGGGACACTCAATGTCACATCCACAGGTTTGGGCAAAAAGGAGGAGCACATTATTCAGACCTCACCTTGCCCTAGTTATTTATTTGTATTTATTTCTTATTTTTTGGTGATACTCGGGTATAAACTCAGGCCCTTGTACTCTCTAGACAGGCACTCGACCAGTTGAACCATGCCTCCAGTCCTTTTTTGCTTCAGTTGTTTTTCAGATAAGGTCTGGCATTTTCTGCCTGGGGCCAGCCTGGGACCTCAAACCTCCTACCTACAACTTCCCACATAGGTGGGATCATAGGGGAGCACCACCATGCTCAACTTGCTAATTGATGGAGATGAGGTCTAACATTTCCTCCCCCTGGCCTGGCCTCAAAGTGTGATCTCCCCAAATAGCTGGGGTTGCAGAAGTGAGCCATGCTGCCCCACGCTACGGTAATCTTTACATCACACTTATCAAAGGACTCTTAAGAGTTGGAGAACCTCAGCCCCAGATAAGAATTTGATACTTTCTTGCCATTCAGTCCTTTTTTGCTCTTACTGGTTTTGCTTTTGCTGTGTTCTGCTTATCCCTGACCTCAGGTTTATAGCTTCCTTGGGGAAGTTATAGCTCAGACTCAGTTCTGGGTCTAATGTTCACATATACCACCTCCCCTCAGCACGTAAACTGCATATATTCATAGCCATATTTCACACGGCCATGAAGGTTCTGTCATTTTTCCATTTGAAGCCAGAGTGTCATTGTAACTAGGTTTTGTGAACTTCATGTAGCTTTTCTACCAAAGCATGTGTGTGTAAACAATACTACCTACTATTTTATTTTCTTATGTAAAATGTTTGGGGTGGTTGGTGTCCCTGTTTGGACAACTCACTTACCATCCTTGCATATTTAATGAAGCTGCTCTTGTCATCAGAAACACCCCTGTGCAGCTCTTTCTAATCCTTGCCCAGAGGAAAGCAGATAGTGTTCTTTGGATGAAATAGTAACTTGCTGTTTCAGGGAGACAAACATTGTCTCACACATTTGGGAAGATCTGAAGTCTCAGGAATCGAGCAGGAGGCAGAGCTGGAACCACCGGCTGACTTTGCCGGGCCCTCTGGGGTCTCTTCTGGCCTTCACCCACCTCTGTGCCTCACACGCCCCTTGGCTTTCTTATTCTTCTGATATAGTCGTTCAGTGGCTTCCTTCCAACTGTTTCAAGGACATCTGACTTGGAAGCCCTCAAAGCTGAGTCACTGTTGGCTTGAAACATCATGTGTGAGAACCAGGGCCAAACTCACTTGTCTCCCCCATAAATCTACCGTTATTCATCCACCCCACATATTAACTGAAAACTCCAGGTTCGTTTGGGCTAGAGAGATTGGTATTCAACAAATGAGGACAGGTGTTTTCATTACTATTCTAGGCATTCCCTGGTGCCTGGTATACAGCAGGTGCTCAGTAAATATTTGTGCATAGATAAGTGAATCTTCAAGATGTACTTTTTTTCTCTGATGTAGTCAGAATATTTTTATTCTAAGTAATTGTACTCTTTATCCTATAATCACAGTATGCAATGAACACAGAACATAGCTCTGAATTTGTGAAATATTTTGTAGTGATGTTTTAATGATATAATAAAGCTGTGAAACCAAACAAGCATACAGGTGTTGCTCTTGACTTGTCAGTAATGGAGATGCAAAGACCCTCGTTTTATCAATCTAACCAAGCAAGCTTTCCAAACTGAGGAGCCAAGTGGGGTACTTGGGGTGCTGGCACAGCACCTCTGAGATTGGTTTCCTGTTGTAATTATCACTTGTTTCCCCCTTTGGAATTGTGGGGCTCAGAGATGATGGGATATGGGGTGTGATTGTTTTAAGAGGCATACATCTGCTTCTGAGTATCTTGATGAAATGCTACTCAGAGTAGCTTAATCAGTGTATAGCAGCAGGCAGGAAGGGACTGTCAGAGGGGCTGGACTGGCAGGTTAGGGAGGGTCTGTTTCTGCGGTGTTGTGCTGGGCAGATGGGATGAGGAGGGGGCCACTGGGAGCTCAATGCACTGCAGCTCTGCCAGAGCAAAGCCAAAGCCAAGAGCCTCCTTGGGGACGGGCAGGTTATCTTACACAGCAGGGGTGTGACAGGGCTCTTAGTGTCTCTGCCACTTTACCTGCCGTGGGATGTTAGCCTTGGCTGCCAGCTCTGGAGTGCTCTGAACAAATGCAGTGGGCCCAAGAACTCACTTCATAGCTGCAGGAGTTGTAGGCTTGGAGAAGACGTATCCAGTTGGGCTATGGAGGTTTGAAATTAAGTCAAGCTGTCTGGGTGTGATGCTTGAGCACCTCTGTGCGTTCACAGACGTATAGAGGTGTGTCTGGCTGAGTACTGTGAGGAACAAGCAGGTAGAGGATCTGAATGTCCCACAAAGGAAGACCCATGTGTGCTTTGAATTGAGCGCTAACTGGAGTGAAGTTCTCAGTCTTCAGCTGGCTTCAGATGGAGGAGGCCTGGGTTCTGCAAAACTTTAGGTTGTTGATGGACAGGCATAGGGCCAGCAGTGAGGCCAGTGCAGTCATCCTGTGGTTTGTACCACTGGCCCCCAGATGAAAACAGCCACCAGCAGAAACCACAGGTAGTATTTACTCGAGTTACTCGCCTTCTGGCATCTGCCGGTAGGAACCTAGAGGCAGGATCCTCCAGGCGTGCTGTATTTACCTGTGTATGCGAAATTGGAACATTGTTACTTTTTCACTTTCCTGAGGGAGAATTGTTTTAGTTTTGTTCATGGAAATAATATCAGGATTCTTCAAAAACTGCCTTCCTCTTGCTTTTGTGGTTTAGTAAAGTAAAATTGGTTCAGCATTAAGTTGATATTGAAAATTTCCCTGTAGTATGGGTATTTGCTATCTACTTCTGGAAGAGTGAGAATGCAGTTTTCCCTGGGACACAACTGCTTCATGCTTGTGTCTCCTTCCTTTCCATAGAGAGGTTAAAGTGGTCCTAGAGCAACTAGGGCATAAGGAGCTACTGCCTTATGCCCTAGTTTGCTCCTCAGTAAAATGAAACCACAGCACCTGCCTCTGTGACTGAAGACCCTGGGTTGTGGGAGACATCCTGCCAAGGTCAGCGTGCCTTTTGTTTTCTGTTCTGTGCAGCTGATCAGCTTTGTAACTGTTTTGGGGAATTACAGCCATGATGGCAAGGATCTGAAAGCTCCTTCTCCAGGTTGCTCCTTTTCATGATTCAAATGACTGCGTTGTTTTTTTTTTTTTTTTTGAAAGCAGCATGTCACAGCTCAGCTCTAAAGACCTTAGTTCATTTTCTGAAGATGATGATGGCTAGCACACTGATCTAGGACGTAGCATATTCTGAGCATGGATGTGTACTAACTCGTGTGATTCTCACAACTCCCAGGCAAGTACAGTTGCTCTCCCCATTCAAGAGCTGAGGAAACTGAGGCACCAACATAGGATAACTGCAGTTATCCTATGGCAGAGCCAGGGTTTAGCAGCTGCGCACTGCCAGGTCCCGGCCCACGTCCCCAACTTCATCCTCTCCCCTTCTTGTGGCCCAGCTTTGCACCCTGCTCCTTGTGTATGGTGCCTTGGAGCCTGGGCATGAGCTCTTACCTCACCTCCTGGGTGTGTCTTGTCGTCCTCTTCATTCTGGTCAAACTCAAGTGTTACCTTTTCTGACTTGTTTAAAGTCTCCTCTCCATCCACTGTTCATTGTCCCATTTTCCTGCTTGCTTCACTTTTCACAATCTGACTGTGCTCCAGCAGGAAGAGGCCTCTGTCCTGTTCACTGTTAACCACCTGGCCCAGCACCATGAAAATGTTGAAAGAATGTAAGCGCTCAGTGTTTTTGGTAATGGTGTTGGCTCTTCTTATTTACATATGAGGTTACCCAACTCTAATGTGTGAGTTCACAAATGGGTGTGGATATGCATGAACATGCAGGTACACGTGTTCTGGTCTGAGCTCAGTGGTATAGAATCATACTTTTCCTCTGGAGTTAGTCTTAGCTCCAATAGTGATATCCTGTCATCATTTTTCGTTTTTTCTTAGAGGTGTAGCATCTGTTTTAATTCGCCTATGACTGGGACACGTATTAAAAGAAATGTGTAGCTTTTTCTTTTTGTTTGTTTGGGTTTTTTTTTAAATATCACCTCCTTTCCCACAGCAATCACCTTCTTCCATGAGCTGCATTCATTTCGTGTGTTTGTTCCCAGGGCCCTCTACTAGATTTCGTCAAGGTTTCTGTTGGGAAATTTGACAGAGATAGAGTGAGTGGCAGGAACCCAAAAGCAGGATCTTTGACAAAAAAGGAATTTTCTGTTCCTTTAACTGGGGACTTGGGGTTGTGGTAGAGGCATAGCTTGTGTAAAGGAACAGCCTCCCTGCCTCCCCATGCTGGGGAAACCTGGCCTGGATGCAGGCCCGGATTTGGTGAAGTCACTGACAGCCTTTTGGACTCCAGTCCCACAAGCTGGCAGAGGCCACAGGTCAAGTGCTTTTCTTCCGGAACGCAACCTCACTCCTCCTCTTGCTCTGCCCTAGATAACCAGTTCAGGATGTCCATACTGGAGCGGCTGGAGCAGATGGAAAGGAGGATGGCTGAGATGACCGGCTCCCAGCAGCACAAACAGACAAGTGGAGGAGGCAGCAGCGGAGGCAGCAGTGGGAATGGGAATGGAGGGAGTCAGGCTCAGGTACGTTTGTCAGTGTTTGACTCCTGTTTGAGTAGTATTTGAGGCAGCTGATCACATTTCCCTGCTGTTGTGATTCCTGGATTTGAGAGGGGAAAAAAGGCCCGGGGTATACTTAACATTACCTGTGCTTTATCCTAAGTCTTACAGTCTGCAATCTGAAAACATGCAGGGCTTCTCTTGTTAACTCCCTAATTTTTAAATCACTTTTTTTTATCTCAGAATTCACTAGTCTTACCTGGCAGTGGGAGGGAGGCAGCCAGTTAAAACAGGCCAATGAATCCTCTACTGGGGCTCAGAATTAAATGTGTCTTTCTACTTCATATTTTCTGTCTTGTTCCTGTCTTAAGGATAAGTACAAGACATAACGGAATTCAGTAATTCATAAGCCTTTTATAGCCTCAAGATAAATACCAACAGGGCCCAGGCAGCTGTGTATGGAATTATTATTTGGTGTAGAACAACTTTGTGCATTAGAGCGTTTTCATAAATTGCATGAAGGATGTACTGCCCAGCACAGGGGGTTGGCAAGTATTATTCTGGACCTATTGGTCTTGAAGCTTTTGTGTGCATTTCCTTTAGGGGCTTCATTTTGATACAGTCTCCTTGGTAGAACGTTCTCGAGACCCTAGGGAGGAGGTTCAGGCCATGGTCATATTTCTCACCTCTACTACTCCTTGCCTGGAAACCTCAGACCATCTTTCTCTTCCAGATGATGGTTTCCTTTGCAAAATTCTCTCTTTTTGGTAAACTTTTTTTTTTTATCAAGTGTTAGCAATATTTTAAATAATAGTAACAGATGAAAACAAAGTATAGTTGGTATTCCATACACGAAAAATCTAACTTCCTCAAATTTTCTTCTAATTTCTCCCTTGTTTTCAGAAATTGATGGAGGAGACTTGGCACACAGTTAATTATTGTTAGGCTAAGACAGCTGCTTTCTCACCTGACACTATGACATTTTCATTGTTTAAAGCACCTCAGGACTGAAGTAAGAGACTCCTATAAAGTCCTTTCCTTTTCACCCACAAAAGCTGCAGAAAGGGAATGGTGCATAAAATCTCAAAGCTCAACCACTCAGCAACTGGCTTTTGTAATCTGATCTCATACTAACTGCTATTGAATATGCTCATCAATTGAAATTGGCTCCATTTAAATGTTCGTGTCTGCCATATATGATAGAGATGGAGCTGTTTTTGTTTAATGCAGAAAAATTCCCCTTTTTGTTCACTAACTGGTGATGTCCATATCCTCATGAATGCGTCTCTCTCGTACAGCTCTGCCTGGCCTTCTGAGTCAAGGTCAGTCTGCTGCATGTTGGGGTCATTCTATCGTGCCTCTCTAAGTTGTTTTTACAGCTCTGACAAGGATGACATTGCATCCATCATCTGCCTTTTTATTTTTGGAGGCATTTTTTCCAGATTTAAAAACAAAAAGCAATGAAGAGCAGTGGTATTTCTGTACTAATTGGGTTATGTGGAATTTGTTGCCAGAAAAAAATATTTTTTAAGTAACATCAGAGATGTGAATTAGTCTATAAGTGCCATTCACTTGGGAGAATGTTAAATATAAAACTGCTAACACAGATACTCAAGCTGTTGAGGTTACAAACTTTGATTTTATTTTTCTTACTTCACTGATTTCTTACTTCACTGAAAGAAAGCCATGTGGTTAAAATTAGTGAATCTCCTGTGTGTCCTTATTGTTATTAATAACCCTTAAATTTCAAGACTTCTCATGCTTTCCCCAGGATCATTTTTACTTTGTGAAAAGTAAAAATTGTTATTGCATACTTTTAAGTGTTTCTTTAGGGGAAAAAAAAAACAAACCACATCTAAGTGATCTTTCTTTCAGAAGAAGCAAAGGAGCCAAATATCTATATGCCCCAGGTAAAAACAATAGTTTATTGCCTATAATGTTTACTTCAAATATAGGCTAGCCGTTTTAGTTTTTATTTTTATTTATTTATTTTTTTGCAGTGCTGGAGCTTGAACTCAAGGCTTTCACCTTGAGCCACTCCACCAGCCCTTTTTTGTGATGGGCTTTTCCAGATAGGGTCTCACAAGCTGTTTGCCCAGCCTTGGCTTTGAACCATGATCCTCCTGATCTCTGCCTCCTGAGTAGCTTGAATTACAGGTGTGAGCCACTTGTGCCCAACACCTTTTTATTTTCTTAACAGTCTACACTTTCCCCAAGATTTGTCAGCGTGACATTCATAGTCATTGTCAGCTGTAATAAGACTCTTCTTAGAGTTACGAGACAACCTTATACCAAGACTTCAGAGAAGTGCTGCTGAGCTAAAATAACCTATTCTGCTCTATTTCATGACATTTCTTTGTTTTCAGTTTTCCTTTTTGAGTTGCTAATCTTTTTTTTTTTTTTTGGTGGCACTGGGATTTGAATTCAAGGCTTCACACTTTTAAGCAGGGATTCTTTCCACTTGAGCCACTGCACCATACCCAAAAGTAACATTTTTTTTTTTTTTTTGACAGTACTGAGGTTTGAACTCGGCCTCACGCTTACAAGGGAGGTGCTCTGACCACTTGAGCCACTCTGCCAGCCCTGAGTTGCTAATCTTAAAGCATTTGTTTCCCCTGTATCCAAATGCTGGCCTGGTAGAGGGCCTGTGGTTCTTGGATTGTAACGTGTACCTTCTCATGACAGTGTGCTTCTGGGGCTGGGGCCCTGGGAAGCTGCTTTGAGAGCCGCGTGGTCGTTGTCTGTGAGAAGATGATGGGCCGAGCCTGCTGGGCCAAGTCCAAGCATTTGATCCACTCAAAGACTTTCCGTGGGATGACCCTGTTACACCTGGCTGCTGCCCAGGGCTATGCCACGCTGATCCAGACCCTCATCAAATGGCGGTAAGGCCGGGTGCAAACACCTGGTCCTCTTCACTCATTGACATACAACTTCCTGAGCACTTCCGCTAGTGGAGAGAAGTCTACCACCCAGTAGTCTTTGGAGCCTGTGAGCAAAGGGCTTTCTCCCTGGGCAGTTTCCAGGGAATCTTTGTGAGATTGTGCCCAAGAGCTACTAAGTGGGATACTAACTAAATGGTGGACTTTTTATTTCCTTTGGGCTCCTGCCAGAATAGTCTAAACTGCCCTCAAAATCCAGAGCTCTTTTTTTCTTCCCGTCAGGGAGGTTAAATGCCTAGTTTGGTTTCATTTGTGAGTTTCCTTTTAACATGGGAGAATTGTGCAGTAACCTCTGGTGCTATCCCTTGCAGCACAAAGCATGCAGATAGCATTGATTTGGAACTAGAAGTTGACCCCTTGAATGTGGACCACTTCTCCTGTACACCTCTGGTAAGGAATGGATTCATTGATTCTTCTGACCATTTTTCCAGCCTGAGACTGTAACTTAAAAGACAAGTTATAAATTGTTTTATTATAGTGAATTTAATTCCTTTACTGAACTGGGAACTCTGTAATGAAATATCAGACATGCCCACAATTATCCGTCATTGACATTGGGATTTATCAGTTGCTTTGTAATGTTCAACAGTCCCACTGAGATTGCCAGCAAGGACCCAGTGTGTCAGTTGGCAGCAGTGGCAAAAGTGAAACTGGCTTCTTCACCCTCTCACTGGGAACCTTGCTCTGTCTCCCTGTGTTCTAGATGTGGGCATGTGCCCTCGGGCACTTGGAAGCTGCTGTTGTGCTGTACAAGTGGGACCGCCGGGCCCTCTCCATTCCAGACTCTCTAGGAAGGCTGCCTTTGGGAATTGCCAGGTCAAGGGGCCATGTGAAGTTAGCAGAGTGTCTGGAGCACCTTCAGAGAGATGAACAGGCCCAGCTGGGACAGAACCCCAGGATCCACTGTCCCCCAAATGAAGAACCAAGTACAGATAGCTGGATGGCCCAGTGGCACAGTGAGGCAATGAGCTCCCCAGAAATACCCAAAGGAGCCACTGTCATTGCAAGTACAAATCCAGGTAAAAATTCAAAATTGTTACATCTCAGAATTTGACAGCTCCCCAGTTTGCTTTATGCAACTGCCCTCAGAAAAGTTCCTAGGATATTCACATATGTTTTAAGATCTTGGAGTTTTAAAATGTTTCTGATTTTCCTTTGAAAATGCCTGGTGCCCCTCCCAATGTGGAAAGTAGCAGAAGTGTTCATGCAAGAAATACACATTTTGGAGGAGGATTATTATCTAAGTACAATATATGCTGCTGGGGAACACTTAAGCACCAGGGACATGCCTTGAGTTCCGGCTTTGCACTTTGAAAGTGTTGACTCTTTAGGATTCCCACTTTTGCTGTCTGTCCTGACTGTCCTTTCTACTGTACTTTTCAGAGCTGAGAAGACCTCGGTCTGAACCCTCTAATTACTACAGCAGTGAGAGCCACAAAGATTATCCAGCTCCCAAAAAGCATAAATTGAACCCTGAGTACTTCCAGGCAAGGCAGGAGAAGCTGCTTTCCACTGCACTGAGTCTGGAACAGCCAAATATCAGGAAGCAGAGCCCTAGTTCTAAGCAGTCTGCCCCCAAGACAATGAGCCCCAGTGAAGGAGTGAGGGACTGCAGCCGGGAAACCTCCCCTCCCACTCCAGAGACTGCAGCACTCCAAGCCTCTGGATCTCAGCCGGTAGTAAAGTGGAATTCCAAAGATCTTTACATTGGTATGTCTACAGTACAGGTGACTGGAAATCCGAAGGGGACCAGTGTAGGAAAGGAGGCAGCACCTTCACAGGTGCGTCTGCGGGAACCAATGAGTGTCCTGATGATGGCTAACAGAGAGGTGGTGAATACAGAGATGGGGGCCTACCGGGATAGTGCAGAGACTGAAGAGTGCTCACAGCCCATGGATGACATTCAGGTAAGCCCTGAGCAGGTAAGCCTGCAGAGGCCGGACCTCAGAATTGCTGCTGTCTTTACAGTTAACTTGCAGAGGTCATGGAGTTTTCTCCCAGGTGAAGGATTAGAAGTCTGATCTTATCCATGAGAATGCTGGAGTATCTTCTTTCCTTAGACTGCATTTTCCTTCAGTGAATCAGGTGCTGTGAATAGGGCTTGAATGCCAGGGCCCAGGTCTAGCAAGCCCTTTCCTCTTGGCACCAGCGCTTCAGAACTTCTCGTGACCCTACAGTTAGTCTCCTGCTTCTTCCTTGCATACAGGATGACAGCTTCACTGTTTTAAGAACTGGTTATAATAGAGTCAAAGCCCTAAAAATAGCTAGCAAAGAGGCCTATGGATAGAATTTGGATTACCTAAGTGACTTTGCCTGGCTCAGCCATCACCTAGTCATTGCAAAGGGCATATATGCCACAAGGCTCTTGTGGCATGCAGTGAAGTAGCTCTAAAGCTGACAACTGGACTGCCTTTATAATAAATGTAGAAAATACAGAGTCTTTTCAGGGCATTAAACTTGTTCCAGATTGAGAGAACATGTACTGAAGTAAAATTGACATGAGGCTATATTAAACAAATTTTGTCAATTAATATATGTAGGGGAGGGTCAAAGGGTAACCTCTGAGCATGTGATGGACTTCCTCTCTTTCCAACTTCCCATTGATAATAACCCAAAACAAATGCAAAAGGAAGAAACATCACCAGAAATTCCGTAGGACACCTATGCCCATAGAAGTGACACAGTGAGATAGAGGGAACAGAGGAGATCCTACAGTCTGACCAGCTGTCCTAGGAGAAGCCCAACTGCTGACCCACCCTGTTCACCACAGCGGGTATTCCCATGTGCTTACCCATGTGCTCCCATTTTGGTGGACAGGAGGCCCTACTGCTGTCTAGCAAACACTGCAGTCATGGGATGCCTCCCAAAATAAATCAGTAAGGTGGGGTGTTTGTTCATTTTTTTGTGGTACTGAGGATTGAATGCAGGGCCTTGCATATCCTAGGTGAGCACTGTACTACTAAGTGTAGTCCTTAGCCCTTTTTTAAAGTTTTATTTTGAGATAGAGCCTTGCTAAGTTGCCTAGGCTGGGCTCAAATTCACGATCCTCCTGCCTCAGCCTCCCAAGTGACTGGGATTACAGATGTGAGCCATCACACCCTGCCTAAATCAAATAATGCTTTAGACAAAGGGCTGCCAGATTTCTTCTGTGAAGGGCCAAATAATATTTTTAGGCTTTGTGGGCCATGTAGCCTTTGTCATAATTATTTACTCTTCCCTAATAGCACAGAAGTAATCTTAGATAATACTGAATGAATGTGCATGGCTGTGTTCCAATAAAATTTTATTTACACAAACAGGTAGCTGGCTGATTTAGCCTGGTATAGTTTGCCAAGTCTTGTACACAATTCCTGATGGAACCCATGCCGTATGTCAATACTGAGCAATCTAGAACTGTATTTATAAACATAAATATACAATGATGAAGCAGGCTGTGTTGAAAGTCAGCAGCTTGAGAGAGGAACTGAATTGAGCATCCAGAACGTGCTGTCCAACACTGATGGAGGTGTACAGTATTTGCATTACCATGTGCCGAGCACTTGAGATGAGGGTATTGCAACCCAGGAGCTAAATTTCTAGTTCTACCTAAGTTAAATTCATTTAAGTTTAAATAGTTTTTGGATAGCACAGCTATAGCAGTTGGGCCCTTACTGACAAGAATTAATGCAGGAAATAGAAAATAACCTGAAAAAACCAACTTCAAATTTTCACTAAATCTAGACAAAATACTATTTTGCTAAGTGAAAAGCACATATCTGGGAAAAAAGCAGTCTAAAGAAGTATTTTGCCAAATGAAAAATAACAATTAAAAATGATGAAATAATTTAAGAAATGGCAAGGCATTTCATGGAGGAATGAACAATCGAAGCAATCTAATGGACCTGTATCTATAGTTACTGAGAGTGTGGCTGCCTGTATTACACAGTAGTCAGAAGAAAAATGTTTAGACAATCTAGAGCTGACTCCATATTAATTTAAGAAAATGAGGAAGGCAGGGAAATAAAGACAAAGTGTATTAAAACAGCTCTCTTTCTCAGGGAAGGTCATAGATTTTGTTCCACTCATGATATGGACTTATAAACAGAGGCTGAATTGTGCTTGTTAGAAATGGCAGGTTAGCTAAGAGCACCTGTGTAGCAAATGTGAGGTCTTGAGTTCAAACCCCGGTACCGCCAAAAAAAAAGAAAAGACTAAATTGTTAAGCTGGGCGCTGGTGGCTCACACCTGTGATCCTAGCTACTCAGAAGACAGAGATCAGGAGGATCACGGTTCAAAGCCAGCCCAGGCAAATAGTACATCAGACCCTATCTCGAAAAACCCTTCACAAAAAAAGGGGCTCGTGGAGTGGCTCAAGGAATAGGCCCTGAGTTCAAACTCCAGTATTTCAAAAAAATGTTGGGTTAATGGGTAGTGCAAAAACATACTGCAGAATATCTAAGTTATTAAGAGAAATGAAGAGAATTTGGCCATTTAAAAAAGTTCAGGGATGTGACATTGGAAAAACCAACAATGAAAATTAGCAGAAAACATTCTAAAGAAATTTCCAAATGTGATCCATTCACACTTTGGTAAGTGATAATTCTATTAAAGGTCAGATTCTCACACTTGGTTAAAAAGAAAGCAAAATATATGCTGCTTGTAAGAGCCATAACTGAAATGAAAAGAAGTAGAAAGAGTGAAAATGAGATGATGAATCAAACTAACAGACAAATAGGTCTAAAAAGAAGAGAGGGGCTGGGGATGTGGCTTGTGATGGAGCACATGCTTACAGGATGCACGAGGGCCTGGGCTTAGATCCCCAGCAGGAAGGAAGAAAAGAATAAAAAGTATAATTCTAGGCAAATTGTGTGTGTGTGCATGTGTAAAATTTTCAAGAATATCTGACAATTATGTTCCCAGCCATATAAGCTCTAAATGTTGAAGCAAACACTAGAAAATTCGAAGAATTTTGGAGCCATAGTCGTAGTGACACAAACACACCTATTTCAGAATTTGTCAAATCAAATAGATAAAAACTTTGGATAGTACAATTACAGAGCTTGATTGAATATAGATGACATACTTAATATGTGATATAACTGTGTCACTAATACAAATAGCAAATGTATGTGTATATAAACACACACACACACACACACACAAATTGCTCTTTTCATCTGTCCAAGTCCCATTCATGTACTAGGACACAAAGAGGGCTCAAATAAAAACCCAGCCACACATCCAAAAAATTGATCACAATCCAAAAAATTAAGAAATGAATTACATGATTTTTCAAGCCCAGTTGTTGAGAATTTTGTTTTAAAGTCATTTAAATTTCATTGTCTTTCCAGCCATCACAATAAAAATTCAGCTACTTGGTGTCTCAGAATCCATTATTTTATTGTCATATTAAGGTGTAACATCAAAGTATGTTTTCAAAATGGAGGGTTTGAGGGGGTGACTATAGAGTGATAACCTTCAGGCTTCAGGAGTTCTGCTTTGCTTTTAATAAAAATTTGAATAAGCCAGGTTCAGTGGTGTGCACTTACTTGGGAAACTGAGGCCAGAGGATTACTTGGGCCCAGGAGTTCAAGACCAGCCTGGTCAACATAGTGAGACCCCATCTCAAAAAAACTTCCATGGAAAAGGAATCTTAAAGACAGGACTTAACTGTTTGCACCCAAACCAAGAGGGCTGTCAGAGTAAGGGAAGCTGCACTATTTCCCTTGTATTCCTATTACATAAAGTAATTTTTACTCTCTACTGAAAATTGAAACAGCTTTATGGAGGTATAATTTTCATACTGTGAAACTTGCCTGTTTTAAGTGTTTGGTTTCATGAACTTCAGCAAATATATACATCTGTGCAACCATCACCACGGTCTTAGAACACTTCCATCACTCCCAAGAGTTCTCTGTGCTTATGGGCAGTCAGTCTCTGCTCCACCCAGCCCTAGGCAATCCCTGATCTGATTGCATCTCCAGAGTTTTGCTTTTTCTGGAAATTTCATCTAAATGGAGTCATACAATGATACTCTTTTATGTCTGGCTTCTTTCACTAACCTCAGTGTCTGTGAGGTGAATTCATGTTGTAAGATAAGCATTTTGTCACCTTTGTAGAGCTTTCAGAACAAGTTCACTTAACCTAAATTGCTATATTTTGATTACCTTTTTCAAGAGGTGTGCAAAGAAATTTTTTAAAATGAGGCCATATCGCTGATCTTTATTATTATTACTTTTTAAGTGTCTTAGCCAATGCCATGGGCTCACATCGGTAATCTTAGCTACTTGGGAAGTAGAGATTGGGAGGATCCCAGTTCAAGGCCAGCCCGGACAAAACATTCTTGTGACCCCATCTCATACGCCTGTCATTTCAGCTATGCAGGAAGTGTAAAAAAGAAGGATCATGGTGCAGGCTGGCCCAAGCATAAAAGTGAAACCCTATTTGAAAAATAACATAAAGAGGCATGGAGGCATGGTTCAGTTACAGAGCACTGGACTAGCAAGAGCAAGGCCACAAAGTGTCTTCATCCAGACCAGCTTTGAAGACTGTAAATTATGGGGGAGAAGGGAGGTGGCACAGAGTATACACATTTAAGTAAATGTAAAAAACATAAAAGGGGAAAAAAAAAGACTAAATTATATCTGTTAGGAATATATTTTGTGCACAGATGCCAGTGATCTCACTACATCCTTTTAATTAAACCATGTTACAAGAAGTCCAGAGGTCCAGGTGCTCAGTGATGCCATCAGGGACCAGGAATTTTGGGTTTTGTTTTTTGTTTTCGTAGGTCTCTGTCTTTTGTGGCTTTCTACTTCATGCTTGCTGCTTTGTGTTTATAGCTGTTGAAGCTTATCTGTAGTCAAGGCAGGACAAAGGAAGGGGATGAGCCAGGTGCATGGATGTCTTTTCATCAGGACAGCACAGGCTTTGCCCAGCACCTCTCTCTGCATGATCTTACTGTCTATAAGTGGGCCATGCCTGCCCTCAAGTGCAGGGGAAGTACAAGAAGAGAATTGTCCTGATGGGTTTAGAGCAGTCATGGACTATCTCCGGTCCAGCACATTGCTGCTTTCCATAAGACTAGGGTTCCCCAGGCAAGGCAAAGGGAATGATTGGATATTGGTTGGGAAGTTAACCAGTGTCACCACATTAGGATTTCAACCTACTTTGGAACCCGCAGGTACGGGATTATTAACTGGTTGATCCAGTTAAGAGTAAACAATAGGCACAGACAAAAGTTCTTTAAGACATGACCAAAGATTTGTAGCCAAACTATGGTTTGGAGATAATCAGGGCTCAGGGATTTAGCATTTTTAGGCATTGTGTAATAACCTTATGATGCAATTTGAGTGCATTGGAGTGAAGTGTAAACCTGCCCATTTGCCCTTTTGTGTGTTTGTTTTCTTTTCAAGGTAGGGGTGGAGGTAGACCCCGCTAACTTTGAAAGGTTCCTTTCTGTGAGTGTTGTGTGAACTTGTGATTCCAGGTGAACATGATGACCTTAGCAGAACACATTATTGAGGCCACCCCTGACCGAATCAAGCAGGAGAACTTTGTGCCCATGGAGTCGGCATTGGCAAGGACAGACCCCGCCACTGTTAGCAGCACAATGAGCTGGCTGGCCAGTTACCTAGCTGATGCTGATCATCTGCCAAGCGCTGCCCAGATCAGGTCAGGAACTTCCTGGGGATCACTGCCCGGGACAAACGCCCCTAACCTTAGCTGGAGGCAGGAGGAAGGGTGCTGGATAAATGCTGTGATGGAAGACTCCCGAGAAGTGTAAGGACTCAGTCCACCGCCACCTCCAAGGCCCAGCTCTGACCTCACCTCTTTATTATCTTCTCCCCAGATCAGAGATATGAGATAATGCATCCTAAGGTGCCCCTACTTTAGTTGAGGTCTCACAGGGGTAAGGCAGTATTCTCAGTGAGTTTAGCATAGCACTACACTCAAAAGGCACAGGACAACCAAAGTGCGGAGTGTGCGTAGCAACTCACCTGACAGAAAGACATCTTTTTTTGTTGTTGTGTTTTGGTGATACTGGGGTTTGAACTCAGAGCCTCATACTTGCTAGACAGACACTCTACCAATTGAGCCACTCCACCAGCCCTTGAAGGCATCTTCTTAATTGCCCACAGTGGCTTCAGGTAGATGCCATCTTGTCTTGAAAATTGATGGGTAACGGACTGTGCAAAAACAGTCATTAACCAGCTCTCCCTTTTCTCCTTTTGTTTCAGAAGTGCATATAAGGAGCCTCTAACCCCTTCTTCTAATACCAGCCTGAGCCCTGTAGGCTCACCAGTCAGTGAAATAGCATTTGAAAAACCTAACCTTCCCTCCGCGGCAGATTGGTCAGAATTCCTGAGTGCGTCTACAAGCGAGAAGGTAGAGAATGAGTTTGCTCAGCTAACTCTGTCTGATCATGAGCAGAGAGAGCTCTATGAAGCTGCCAGGCTTGTCCAGACAGCTTTCCGGAAATACAAGGTAAAATAAAAGAATGTTGATGTTGTGATGTTCTAAGATTGGGGAGAAGAGACCAGAACATAATTATTCTGGCTGAAACACATCCTGTTTCTTTTTACTCCAGGTTCATAGTACGTTATTAATCGTGTCACATTACATTGTTAATAATTTTTAGGAGGTTTAACAAAATAAAAACTTAACCAGTAGTGGGATGGTTATCCACCTATTGTTGATAATGATAGTAGACTTTATTCTTACCACAAATTGACACCTTTGCCCTAAGGAATTTATGACCTAAAATGGGGGTTTTCAACTGGAAGCCTAGGGATTAAGTTTAGGCAGCCCCTGAACTCCTGGGAATCACGTGGTGGGACTCTGTGTTCATTTTGTTGGGAAGATAAGCCACAGCCTTTCACAGATTCTTAGAGGAATCTTTTGACACATACCTTTACCCTCTGCCTCACTAGGTCCCCCATCTCCACACCCCACAGAGGTGTCGCAAGCCATTAATCATTGATCCAAAAGCAGAATAGTTGGGATTATTTTAGGAAGGGCTGTTGATCTGGTAAGACAAATAGGCCAATACCTAATTTGTTAAGTATTTTTTTAAATGATTATTTCAGGCCTCCTAATATGCTAATATTGTTTGATGTAAAAAGCAAAAATAGAGGTTTATTCTGTAAATGCAGTTTTCCTGATTTATGTTTATAATTATCACCATTTTGGCAAACCTAGGGTCGCAGTTCTGAGAAAGTTGCATTTACACGAGTGATGGTTCTGTCTTAAGTTTTAAGGACGTTGACAGTTCTTATTTTAGATCATTACTGATTTTTATCCCCCTCACTGTTTTTAACCTTAAGGGCCGACCCTTGCGGGAACAGCAAGAAGTGGCTGCTGCTGTCATTCAGCGTTGTTACAGAAAATACAAGCAGGTAAGCTTCAATTCTGTGTCACAAAAGGAAAATGTATCTGGCCCAAAGGCCCCTAGTGGGCTGAGGGCCCTGGTGTACAGTTTGGCTAAAGAGCACTATATCCAGTTCCTAACCACAAAGACATGATTTGAATAGCCTTGATTAAGAACCAGAGTAAAAGAAAACAAAGATGTCTGCCATTAAGCTTTAGTTAACAGGTGCAAGCAGGATCTCTCATGTCCCCTTCATGCAGGATTACATTTCCAAACAGCCCATGGGGTTGCATATGCCATCAGACAGGAAAGGGACCTGGTGTTAGTGGTGCACATCTATGCACCAGATCTTTCAGGTGCATTGTATTGTTTACTCCTCACAATTTTTCATGTGAACAGTTTATTTCTGTTTTATAGATGAAGAAGCTGTGGCTCAGAGAAATAAATATTAGACTTCCTAATTATATAGGTGGTTATCAAATATTAAAAATTGCCTCACTGAGTTTTGACTGGTTTTCATGTTAAAATTCCCTTCTGTTTCCAGGCATGCTGGTTCACACTGCAATAGTCCCAGTACATGGAGGGTTGGGTAGAGGATCATGAGTTCAAAGCTAGCCTGGTACACACAGAGAGACCCTGTCTTGGAAAAAAAATCAGTTCTGTCAAATCTAGAAGAGATTCTGATACTTGTTATTAGGTTGTGCTTTTGATAGATTTTACATTTTAATTTAAGGAGTCAGAGATGTTAAGATGTAGTATAGTTGCATAGAAATTTGGGTTTACATGCTCTGTTCTGATGTACGGCTTCGATTTCTGATATGGGTTGCTATTTTCTTGAGTTTCTCTAACATTAAACCCTATTAATGGGGTGGGGACGGAACGTCTCTAGCTTGCAGAGCCAGTTGAGTTCATGATCCCAGAAAATGAAGGTTTATTGTGCAAACGCTGACACCACATCCCTTCTAGCTCTGCAGCAGGAAATTGGGCCAGCTTCTGTTTGGTGAGCAGGCTTCTTGTTAGCACAAGACAGACACAGAATCGAGGTTTCCAGTTTGTGGTCCAACAAGTATTTATTCCAAAAAATACATACCAAGAAAGTGTTGTCTACAGCCAGAAGGTGGAAGGCATTGTTTCTGGAAATACTGACAACTCTAAGGTTGATATTTTGGAACATTGCTGGCATTGACATAGCCAGGTTGCTTTCTTCTTTCTTACTTTCTTCTTTTTGGTTGGGAGTTTTATTGGTTCTGGTTCTTAATTTCATTATATTCAGCAATCTAACCTTAATCTTGTATTTTCTGTTTTTCCCCAAGCTGACATGGATAGCCTTGAAGGTAATGATATATACCAAGTCCTCTCACAAATCATTCCACCAGAGTCACAAACTTCACACCCATTACCACCTATAAGGAGGGGTCATTGAGATGGCACAAATACTGCCTTTGTCAGGCTACCTCAGCACAGTGCATCTGCTCTCTGGGGACCTTGTGGTTATTCAGTTGGATGGGTTTTGGATTAATAATAGTTGAACATTTTCCTAGCTAGTGTAAGTCCACCCAAGCCAATGACTGTAAGCCTAGTGTCCACTAAATAAATATCCTTTTTCCATGACACTTCATGATGGCCCAGCAAGTTTGAATGTGCAAAGTGCAGGCCAAGATGATGAAAGCCACAAAAGCTCTGTAAGATACAGTTCTTGTCTTGAAAGACTTTTGGACAGTTGGAAATGAATGTAAAACAGGTTAGGTGAGAGGGAGGAAGATAGTTGCAGAAGATTAAACATTGTGAGAAGTCAGTTTCCTTCCTTCATTCCTACCCCATATGCTGAGGGGTGTGGTTAGTTATATGCAGGGATGTTTGAGGAATATTTTTTCCTAACTGATAAGTTGTCTTCCTCTAACAAATGGCTTCATGTGACTTGTACCCAGAGTCATATTCTATTTCTTTAGAAAATTGGACATAGTATTTTTTAAACCAGAGTGAGCTGTGTTTTTAATGTTTAAGAATCTGTGCCCTGTGCCTTCCACCCTCTTTAGTAGCTCTGCAGCAGGCTGGATGGGGGGACTGATGGTATTGCATCTGAGCAGTCCCCAGCTCTCTGACAACCTTCCAGGGTTCATTGCTTGGCCACTGTGTTGGTCTGATGAGTGCTAATCTTTTACAGGGTAAAATGGCTTAAAGGTGTCAGCGTTTCATGATAAGCCTTGTATTTGGGAACTTGCAACTCTGTCAGAAATTTGTCATACAGAATGACAGAAGTCAGATGCTGACTGCTAGGTAGATCTGTGTATGGTGGGAATTGGGAGGCATAAAAAGCCTAAAAATGTTTCCAAATTGGATAGTTAATTCTAATCTTAAACATTTAAAATCTTACTTTCCAGATATGTTTTAGACTCATAAATGTCTAAGTATTGCTATTAAAAATCTTTTTTAAGAAGGACAAAATATTTTGACATTTTGGGGAAAGCCCCTTGCAGAGCAACCCTTAAAGTAGCATTTCACATTTTGGAAAGGTTAGGTGAAGAGATTCTTCCTTTCCCTCTTTTGTGGTTAAACCCCAAGCAAAAAACAGGCTGAGGGAGGAAGGAGCCTCTTTTCTTCCTTTCCCCAGGCTCAAGGGACACCTGGACTTGTATGGCTCCTGTTGTCACCGTCCTGCTCATTCTTGTTTCCCTGCAGTATGCACTTTATAAAAAGATGACGCAGGCAGCCATCCTTATCCAGAGCAAGTTCCGAAGTTACTCTGAACAGAAGAGGTTCCAGCAGAGCCGGCGCGCAGCCGTGCTGATCCAGAAGTACTACAGGAGCTACAAGAAGTGTGGCAAGAGGCGCCAGGCCCGCCGGACCGCTGTCATTGTGCAGCAGAAGCTCAGGTAGGCTGGGACTCTGGCTTGCTCCTAAGGCCGGGCCTGGGCAGCTCCTTCCAGAAGTTCTTAGGTGCTGGGACTTTGTATACTAGCACCTGTGCTGCTGGTCACTTCTGACCCACTGAGCTCCTTCACTGTACCCTCTGCCCCTTAGTTTGATGTCACCAGTCAACCTCAACTTCTGTCAGAATTTGGCAAGACTAAAAAGTTCATACTTCAAGATGTGTTATTCTGTATTAAAGTCCAAATTGTAGAGCTACTGCCTAGAAGACCTTGGAAGAGTAATTAGGGTTGAGCTGTTCCTTTCTAAAGAATGTAAGTAAAATTTCTAGCACAGTAAAATACATTGACTTTAAAAACTAGAAAATAACCCAAAGAGGGGGTGGATGCAATGACATATGCCTGTAATCCTAGCTACTTGGGAGGTGGAGAGCTGAAGGATCTTGGTTCAAGTCCAGCCCTAGCAAAATCTTTGCAAGACTCCATCTCAGCAAATAAGCTCAGTGTGGTTATTCATGTCTGCAAATTCCAGCTAAGCGCAGGATCTTGGTCTGAGGCCAGTCCAAGCAAAAACACAAGAACCTGTACAAAAATAACTAAAGCAAAGAAGGCTGGGGGTGTGGCTCGAGTAATAGAGTGTGTGCTTAGCAAGTATGAGGTCATGAGCTCAAACCCCAGTAGCACAAAAAAATAAAATCAACTTCTAAATAACAGTCTAACTAATGACAGAATGCCTTTTTCAACAAAATGGCTAATGGCTAGTGAAGAGTCATAAAAGAGCCAGGCACGGTGGTACACACCCGTAATCCAGCACTTAGGAGACTGAGGCAGGAGGATCATGAATTCAAGGTCAGCCTGGGACATAAAAACAAAGTTTAAAAAGAGTAGTAACAGCACAATTACAGGGCATCTTGTTTTCAGTCTTTCCTTGTCACCCCAAAGCTCAAGGACAGGGCGTGAACCCCTTCTCCCCAGTGTGGTCAGACTCAGCACCATGAGGACTGCTGGGAGGACTGCCTGTGCTGCTCATTTGCTACACGAAACATTTAATTAGAAGTCTCCTATCACCACCAGCCAGTTCTCAATTTTTGCATAGCGGGCCTTACAGAACTCTTGTGACGATAATACTACGACTTTTTCAGGAGCAGTTTGCTAACCAAAAAGCAGGATCAAGCTGCTCGAAAGATAATGAGGTTCCTCCGTCGCTGCCGTCACAGGTGCGTTAACCCTCATCTATTCATTTCTTTCATGGGAAGGAATGAAACAGTCTAACCTTCTTAACCTTGCCCTGACTCCTCTGGCCGGCACCCCAAAGTCTCACAGGATGGCAGCTCCTTCACTAGAGACAAGTTGCTACTG
The DNA here is from genome assembly GCF_047511655.1 of Castor canadensis. NCBI lineage: Eukaryota > Metazoa > Chordata > Mammalia > Rodentia > Castoridae > Castor > Castor canadensis. Next base: position 157,733,323 of record NC_133392.1, on the reverse strand, counting down.
CTGGAAATCACTTTAGACTGTTGTGGGCGTCAGCGTTTTGTTTTGCTTTGGGCATGAGTCTGCTGCAGGTGGACTAGCTTTTAATCGGGGTTCTTGTTGACCTATTGCTTACAAGCCACTCTGCGTTGTGGTCTTCACTCTGCATAATTGCTATACTGACAGACATCAAAACCGAAGTTTCTATTTTCAAGGGAGGAGAAAAAAGTTTTAAGTGCCTTCCTTGGTTTTCTGATGTAGAATTTCCACTAAGTGGCTGGTGCCCTCTGCTGGATGTGAAAAGCTAACAATTTCATTAAATTACCCAGAAGAAATGACTGGAATGAAGTGTGTAGGGAAAGACCGACAACTGAGATTACAACTGCATTTTCAACTAGAAGGAACTGGGCTCCCGAGCACAGTCGTTCCCAGGGACATAGCACCTTTTCATGGAGCTAAGCCTGAAGAGTCTCTGTTTCTTCAAACCTGAGCTTTCTTCACTTAGATTGGGGGGAAGGGGTGGTGAAAAATCTTTTGTTTTTTCTACTTAGATTAATATTCCAATCTGGAATCTGTAATGGTGGCATCAGAGCTGTGCTTAGATGGCCAGTGCTGTGTATTTCCCCGTACAGTTGAGAGTAGCAAACTTGAAGCAGGCTCTTCCCTGACTTTTCTCTCCTCCTGCCTCATTACACCAAAAGCCTAGTATTGACACTCAGTTTGATTCCTCAGGGGTTTCACTTTACTATAGTTTTTCTTACTCGTAAAACCATCTGCTTGCTAAGTTTGAAAAGCCTTTGCCTTTGAGACTTAGTAGGGTTTAACTTGTTTCTTGTACTTTTACTTAAATCAGCAAAAGGATGCATTTGTATGAGAAGAAAGCATGCACAGCCTTTGCATTCACAGAATAAAAACTTTAAAAAGAGCATTTGTTAGGATTACCTCCGTGTGTCCTAGCTGGACGTGCTGGGAAGAGCACAGGTACACTCCCTACATCTCCTGTCGCACGTCAGGATTGGAATCTGTTTCCCCATAGGGCTAACAAATGAGAAGCAAAGTGAATCCTCTGAAATAGGAAGTCCTGTTAGAAAGTGACTGTCAAACTATGGGGTATGACTAACAATGAAGTTGATTCTGTAAGCCTTAGAAAAATTAGTCTCTTTTCTTTATTATTCAGTCATACTGAGTAATAATTAATTATTATTTAATTAGCATTAGGGTACTTAGGACCAGTAGAATAGCCGAGTTTCACCATTTGGTAAAAATACCAAAGACTGCCCTTTGTCTTTTCCTTACACCCTCATGTGTTACAGTTCCATTTTCCCTTTTCCTCTTCTGATGAATAAAAGACCCAAGAAGATTCCGTCCAGCACAGAAACCAGTAGACTGACTACATGGGGCAGAATCACATGGGCACTTCTTTCATGAGACTGGGTCATACGTTCCAGAGTGATTTTATTTTCAAGAAAATTAGCCTTCACATTACTCTTGTTTTGGCCACTTCAAACAAACCAGAACATTCACAAGTTAAATCGTACTGTACTTTTCCCCTCGTTCTTTCTAGTCCTGTCTCAGATTTTGAGTATATGTATAGGAAATGCCATATGAGCAAAATTACGTAAGGTACTACTCATATCTCCCTTTTAACTTTTTGCCAAAACTGTGCCCTGTGTTTATAGTTTATGAATTGAGAGAGTAAGATATTTAAACAAAACATGAGTTCATAAAAGGCTGCCTCCCAAAGTAAGCTGGACAAGGGCCCCTCCCACTGTTATTTTTAGTTTTCTTCTTTGCAAGCTAGTAGAAAATATTTCCTGGAGACTTTTACCTACCTTAGGTTTATGTTTTAACTAGCCATACTCTCAGAGGAAGACTGACAGGAAAGCTTATGATGAGAATGTCGGCTTATGGGCTCTGAATGTCTACTCATGGTTTGGAATGAAGTAAAGACCTTTATTGGCTTTTTCTTGACCTTAAAGTTCAAATGCTAGAAAAATCTCCAGGCGAATTTTGATAACCTTTATATAATGACTATGTAAGACCAGTGTTCACTTCTCATTCCCATATGTATAATTAATATTTTCAATTGAGGAGCTTAAAGAAATCCCATATTGCTATCCTGAGGTTTGTTTTAAACGTGTGTGTTTCCTAGGATGGTTGCAATCCTCCTTCCATTCGTGTTTATTTAATACCTCTTTAAGAGACACTGTCACACTTACTGTCTCTTGGAAACATTGAAGTCTGTATTGAATAGGAAAGCACATGATACCCTCCCAGCAAGGTAGGTAGGGAGCGGCCTCTGGAATCGGCAGGAGTCCCATTCCTAAGTCATACGGCCCCAGTGGGTTTTGAGACTTAGAAATAAATTGGATAATTTTGTTCCTGCTCATTTCACATTCCCCATCATCACTCTCCTTTTCTTCCTTCCTCCAGAAGAAATTACTTTATACTCTTTTTGGTTGAAATAAAGCTATTTATAAGATTTCTGTTGTGACCCTCACATGCTAATAGCTCTTTGGTGTTGTTTTACTGTCTAAAGCCCCCTGGTGGACCATAGGCTGTACAAAAGGGTGAGTGTAGCTGCCTGCTAGCCAGTTTATCTTCCATTTTCAATATTTTGCTTTTTGCTTGCTTGCATGGGGCTGCAGCCTAGGTATGCCAGTAGGTTTCACATCCATTTTGAATGAAATAAAACAAAAACTAACCCTAATTACTAACACTGCTATTTTATACCACAGGAGGGCAGTCACATACAGTAGGTGTACAGGTGCATGAGGGAGGGACCTCCTGAGGCTACTGCAGGGCATGCTTAGACTCCGTGAGAGAAGTCTTCCACTCAGACAGATGACTGGTGGTGCAAGTTTAAGTCTAACTAAGGCTGCACTACAAGAAAATGTTAAGCAAGTGGGGTTTTATGATTAAAATAATTCGCCACATCAAATTTTCTCAACCACTGTATTAAAATTTCTAAAGCAAAAAAGCTCAATAGATAGTAGTAGGCTTTTCTCGTGTTTAGAACTGCTATTTCCCTGCTACCTTGCCCCTATCATTTCATTTTCTGAATCTCTTTCCTGTGCTCTAAGGCAAGTCAGAATATAAAGCTGCCCTTCCAGAGCCAGTCTCTACGACATTGGTTATAAAATCGTGAGCAAAGCAGACATCCAGCTTGTAATGGTCATAGCGAATAAAGAAAATGTAAAGTGTTTTGAATCTATACATTCTGTATTATAGTTGGAAGTGGCTATTCCAAAAAAAATTGGTATTTTAAAGAAATTATCTTAACTCAGTGTTCAGTGACACTCCCAGTGTTCCTGAGACTAGAATCCAGTGCTGGTTTATGAGCATGCACAAGAGGCACAAGAAAGAAACTAGATGCAGGTGTGATATGCCTGAAGTTAAAGGCAAAAGTCTTAGTGTCAGAAAACTTTTTTAAAATCTAGGGAGATGTTCACCCGCATTGGGCTTGAATTGAGATGAATTCGATAGATTTTTTCTCACATGGCATCTTACAAGAAGATGAACTGTCAGGTGTAATGTGGGAGCTGTCTGTCAACTGCACTCAGTGCACTGCATCTTAACCTTATGCCAATACTTCAGTCATTTTGAGATTTTTGAGATTTTTTTTTTTTTAAATCATGGTCCTAATGTTTCTGGAGATGCTGTTTCCCATCTAGTTAGATTTCTATTGGTGCTAATATTCATTCATTGTATTTTAAGCCAGGGTCAGCAGACTTTTTCTTAAAAAGCCAGAGAGTAAACACGTTAGACTCTGTCTTTCCAGCATCACAGCTCTTCCCCCACATCTGGGATCAGCCACAGACAGACTGCATGAAAGCACGGTCGTGGTTATTTTCTGATAAAACTATTGCCCCACAGGCTGTAGTTTGCCAACTTGATGGTAGGAGAATTGTCATTATGATATAAGTTCTTCTGAACAATGATCTTACCTGTATAAAAAGACTTGCCTATCTCAAACCATGAATAGTTGTTGAAAGAGAAACTTGTTTTGGAAAAAAATTAAAAAGCAACTGCACCTTCTTTAGTGTTAGACAACTGTTTGCCATTGAAATTTTTCTGGTCCCATGCATTACAGGTGGCTTACAGATGTCTGTGCTTGGAATATAAGAGGAAATTCTCTCTCTCTCTCTCTCTCTCTCTCAAATCTCTATCTCTCCCCCTTCCTACCTTCCCCTTCCTCTTCTTTCTTTTCCCTTTCACCCACTGCATACATAGATAATACTTTTTCTGTTTAAAAAAAAAGTGCTAGAGAAGAGATGCATGCCGTGATGCTCAGTTTAACTGAAAGTTGTAGCATCTTGCATGTTAAATGCAGTTAGTAGAGCCTGCTGCAAAGAACCAACATTTTCGTAGAATTCGTTGCTTCTGCACTTTTGAAGCTCGTTAGTTTCTGGGATGTTAATGGTCATTTTAAGAGTATATTTTCTAAAGGTGTTTTTCAGTGCCAATCAGAATCCCTTCACTTTTTTAAGTGCCTGCTGCATTCTGTTGTGAACTCCTAAAACTCCTCCTCATGCATGGGAAGTTGGAATTTCATAACATCCCTCATGCCTTGTGCAGTCTTTAGGGAGTTTGAGAGAGAGGAGCTGAGAGCTTTCAGGTTTTTTTCTAACATGGTAATATTAATCCACTTGCACCAATTGCAGAATAGCCTGTGTAGAGCTTTGTGTAATTAATTACCTATAAGATCTCCTCTCCCTCTCTCTTCCTCAGAGAAGTCACAGTGGCACTCCCTCTAACAGTCCCCAAGTTTAAATTCTTGGGGACTGAGCATTCTCTGAGGAGGATTTATATTCCTAGAACTTACATCAAAGAAGATATGTTATTTATTTTTAAACTATATCAATTTAAGGCTTACACAATGAAAAAAATACTTGAAAATTTAAATAATGACATTTTGTGGTACAGTGTAGCACATTATTCTTGACCCAAATTTGTAGGTTAATGAGCGGAAGAGTCGCTACACAGGTAGACGCTTGTCATTCATCAGAATCAAGGCACAATGATCCAAGAGCAACACTCCTGGCTTGAAATGTTTATCTCTGCTTGTGGAAGGCTCAGAGAAAGCACCAAATATGCTTGTCTGAGTCCTGTCTGTTTTTATTCAGCCTTTCCTTCAGGTCTAGCCTCTAGTTTATACAATAACTGAAAAATCCTAACACTATCAAAGATTTTTTTTTTGTCTTGGATATAATGGTATCTGTTTAGGGGAGAACTTTCATTATACACAGAGATATTTAAACTGTTTTAAGTTTGTTTTGGATAATTTAGGTGATAAACTAACTTTAGCAAATTACTGAATGATTTTTAAGGTTTAAGAAACCTTTACAAGGTTTGCTGCAAATACTACTTTGCATCTGGGTTTTTCGTATACCTAAGAGGGTGTTACTCAGTTTTATAACAGAAAAACCAAGATATTTCATATGTAGAGGAAATGTCAGAATAAGTGAATTACATAATGGACTTAGCCTCAAGGCAGTGAAACTTCATTGGCCTAACAAACAAACAAGAAGCACTGCCTCTTTTTCTGGATGGAAAATGGTTTTCCACTTCTGTCTTAAAGGCATTCTTTTCCATGGAGAGTGGAAGCTGTTCTCATAGATGAGGGACACCATTCTGTCTATTTTCTAGACAGATTCCCCCTTCCTTGCAGGAGCATTTCTACAAGACTGGAGGCTTTATAAACCTGACAGTCACAGAAAATTGTTACCATAAGCAGTAGAAATTCTGCTGTTTTAATAATAACCTGTTTCTTAGAAATTGCTGGCCTAGTTGCTCATGATCAATAAATGTGGTTACAGCTGTTCTGCTGAAGTGAAAGAACCTTCCCTGGAGAAAGAAGAAATAATACATAAGGATCACAAATTTTTAAGCAATAGATTTTTTGTGTATTTAGGAACTGGGTTTCCAGGCATTTTGGTAAGTAGTAGTTTCAGCAGAGCAGCTTCACTTGTACTCGTGGGAGCAGCCCTGTGAAATATCTCCAGTGGGTCACTGCAAGTTCTAGAATTATGCTTCAGTCTTTTGCTTTACTGTATACACTTTTACCCAGGGGGCAGTCTGTTGACAATGCCCAGAAGTATACCATTTGATAAAAGTAAACAGCGGTATAGGGTCAGCAAGTGTGATATTACATGTCTTTAGTTATCTGACAGGAGGCCTGCTTTCCAAGTGGCCCGCTGTGTTGACTGAGGAGTGAGAAGTAAGTGTGGGATGTGTCATCAGGGTGTGCTTTAAATCCAAAGTAATTTGTCTCACTTGCCTCTTTTAGGAAATGAATATTTTTGGAACACAGTGGTGTGGGTTAAATTGCAGACAACATGCTCTCTGCCGTTCTTATTGGGCCTCTCTGTCTTTTTCATTTTGCAATCCAAATGAGATTTCTGGAAAATGGCAAGATCTCTCTTTTCCTAAAGTCCCCACAAGCTCTTGCAGCTATCAGAGCAACAGGTAACTAACCAGAAAGCTGCATTGGACTGCCCTGTATATTTTTGACGTCCAGCATTGCGAGAATATACCTGCTGAAATTCACTGACTCATGCAGCATTTCTGTGGCTGAGTGTTACTGAGTAGATGTAATGGAGCAGCTTTGCCTTATGCTTTTCCCATGGAGCTATTGTTCGCTACAAGTTTCTGAAGCAGGCCTATTTCATTCATTCATGAATTGTCATTGGACGTCTGATGGAGAGAAACCCTGTGGGCTTCTTCTGGCTTTCAGGGCTGTTGCTTACTACATCTCTTTACTATATTATAATGTAACCTTTTTTTTTTAATTGAGACTGCCATAGTATCCCAAATTTGTGATTATTTTCAGCATAGTATGCTTGGGGAAATTCTGGGGTTGTCTTTAATGTTCATAGTCGGTTGGTCTCAGGACCACCTAGTTACATGAGCAGCCCTCTCTAGGTCACTGCGAGGAGGTTAGGAAAGGCTTGTTGAGTGTCTTGTGTTAGAGCTATGTAGATAACTGACCACAGGAAATGAGTTTTCAAGTGTGAGTCTAATTTCAAAAATTCAGATTAATGTGTGCCAACTTATGTACTGAAAAGTGTGTTCACAGCACAACACAAGCAGTCTCAGTGAGACTGCGTCAGTTACTTGACTTTGGTTCGCGTCTATAAAAATGAATTTTTTTCCTTCTCTGAATTTTCAGTTTGTGCCATGTGAACACAAAAGATGTAATAGTAATAGATTGATAGAAAAAATATCTCATAAGCCTTTCCAAGAATGGCAGTCAGGAATGATTGATTGTTACTGTGTAGAAGAAACCCATACTCATGGCAGCAAAATTTGGAAGTATATGTAAGCATGGAGACTGTCACAGAGATAACCTGTTAAACTTTCCTTATGTACCCTTCTTGTTGGTAAAGATTTATTTAATGTAAGTGCTTTAGTGATTCATGTTCTTAACACACTGATTAGAAATATCCATTTCTTGGAATTTGTTACATTCTAATATATCAGGTGCTGTTCCAAATCACTACAGTGAAATAATCACTTTCTGTTTCTTTGGAAGTAGAATAACTTTCAGACATTTTATCCAACTGATGTTTGATTTAAAACACAAATTAGGCAACCCACCTTGTCCTGCTTATTCACCTTAAATAACTTAAAGTTCCATTTATGTCAGTAGGACACATGGCAAAAGTCTCAGAAGTAAGTTACATCCACATGGTCTGCAAATCACAAATGGGTGAACAAATCGAGAAGTATTCCATGACTCTTAGGCACATTCTTTATGCCTGTTTTAGGATTCTGAATTTAATTATGATAATGTTTCTGCCCCATGACATTGTAATTAATCAACATAGAGTTGATTAATAAAATCTTTTCTATAAAAGATTTTTTATAGTCTTTTGGGAAAACCTGTAAAACAAAAATTAAAAACAAGTCTGTTATCCTGAGAAGCACTCTTAGACACAGTGGAGTGAAGTGGTAAAACTCTAGACTTTGAAGTCAGACAGATATAGGTTCAAATCCCTGCTCTGCCATTTATTAACTATCTGATAGGGGCAGGTTGCTCAATTCCTTGAGTCTTAGGTTCTCCATTTGCAATTTGAAGATAATGGCAGTACTAAGAGAACTGTGAGAGGTGACAAATATTAAGTAACCTTTTTCCTTTTCTTCTAATTCTTCCTTTCACAACTTTCTGTTTAGAAAAGTAATAAACAGGGCTAGGATGTGGCTCAAGTGGTAGAGCAGCTGCCTAACAAGCTTGAAGCTCTGAGTTCAAAACCCCACTACTGCCAAAACAAAGCAAAAACCCAAACAACAAAACCAGTCTGTGCCATTTAAGTCAATTTGATGTCATTTATAATGCCATAACTTCAGGATGAAACTAAAACTAAGTTCTCTTCCTTTATCTCAAGAGTTCTGAAAGCCTAGAAAATGCATCTGAGTATTGGAATGTTCTCTCTCTCTCTCTCTGTCTTTTTTTTTTTTTCTTTTTGGCCATACTGGGGTTTGAACTCAGGTCCTCATGCTTGCCAGGCAGACGCTTTACTGTTTGAGCCACTCCGACAGCTCCTCATTCTTCTTAGGTAGACATTCTCTGTGTACAGACACACATCTCTCCTTAACTTAGTGGTCTGTGAGGACATCAATAATTTTATAGCAGAGTGTTTATGCAATAACTTTAAACCCCATGAAAATGTAGATGACTTTTTAATTAGTTCTGAAAGAAACTGGGAAAAAAACCTGCAAAAAACAAATGTGGCCATTTTAACTAGAAGAAAAATATTTTAAGTTATACCTACCCTGACCAGCTGATTACAGATTCTTTGGTATAAAACTTCACAAAACATTTCTGTTTTATAGTTTACTCCCTTCTTATTCCATCTTAATGATGAGCTTAATATTCGTAGAGCATTCCTGTCGTTCTAGAAAAATTGTGAGTGGACATCATTGTGTTGAAGCCATCAGATTTTGAGTTCAGACTTCTTTAAATCCGGAAATCTCTGCAGTGATGGAGCAAAAGAGCTCTGTGCTAGGGCAGAAGTGGAGTGTGGTGTTTCAGTGGCACCTTCCCCGTGACTCGGCTCATAGCTCCGCACAAGTACAGACACTGCATGTCCAGAGGAAAGGCAGCATCTGTGCATGCTTTGCATTTTCCCAGCCAAAGGGATGTTAGTATAGATACTGCATGTTTAAAAATTGAACACAAACTATAGCATGTTTCAATTTTTAAAAAGCCATTTATCAAGTATGCATGTCCAAAATCAGGGGTGTACAGTTCCATATTATATAGTATGACCCAAATTAACCTTAAGTTTAATAAGCAATGATATCTTAATTATAAATTTAAATCTAAATAATATGTGGATCTAGTTATGGATATAGCAATGAATATTAAATGTGCCTGTTAAGAAGGATTCAGCAGTTTGGGAAATACACTGTCACTGTCGTTTGTAAATATCACTTAAGACTAAATGGGGCTTGGTCTGTGTAGTAGGTCAGACGAATAAGCAAGTTTTCAAACATAACAATTTTTATTATAAGTGATGATAAAATGATAAAGCTTTTCTTCAGAAAGAGAACATCTCTCTGAAGATATATCAGATTTCCAGAATACCCAGAAATGACTCTGCTTGGAGGTGGTAAATATAAAAGTTTTCTTTTAAGAAGTTTTCTTAAATCACATTAGAGTATATGTGTTTTTCCATTCCCTTCCAACCTATGTAACACATAGTTTTTTTGTTTTGTTTTGTTTTGTTTTTTTGTAGGACTGGGGTTTAAACTTGCAAAGCAGGAACTTTACTGCTTGAGCCACATCTCCAGTCCATTTTGCTCTGGCTGTTTTGGAGATAGGGTCTCATGAATTGTTTGTCTGGGCTGGCCTCCAACTGCAATCCTCCCGATCTGAGCCTCCCAAATAGCTAGGTGCAAGCCACTGGTGCTTGGCCAACAATAACTTACTAGTTTTTTCCAGAATGTTTTCTTCCTCTCTGGGTTTTATTGAGTTTATTTAGAAAGTAAACTAGCACTCATGTTAAAATAAAATTTTAATTTACTGGTATAACCTAAGATAATAGGAGAGAACTTACATAAGAGAATCAGACCTTTGCACAGGCCCATTACAAATCAGACATTCCCTCATTGTGCCATTGAGGTGGAGTAGAGGTGTCATGAGAAACTGCTACTCTGTTGGGCTGAAATCGTCTTGTTTTTGGGAAACAAATGTTATACAGTATATAGTATACAAACTGACTTACACAGCATGCACCGACTTGCATTTGATCATTCTGCTATAAATGCAAGTTTGAAATTTTTCAGCATAGAGAGACATTTGAATGGCTTATAAGTGCTTCCCTGGCACCCCACCTAGGTCAAGTGCCACATTAAAACAAAGAGGCAAAAGTGAGAAGTGGTGGCTTACGATTCTAATACCAACACTTGGGAACTTGAAGACATACAGCAGCATCCCTTAGCTGAGACAGGGTGATCATGAGTTTGAGGCCAGCCTGGGCTATGGAGCAAGACCCTGACTCAAAAAAATTTTTTAAGAGACAAAATTTTTACATTAAAATAATAGATTGAAACAATTTGCTAATGTGAGCTTTCCAAGACTCAGTCTATAACAGTTTAACATGTTGTTTACTGCAGTATGTCTGATAAGTAGAACAAAGTCCCTTTGTTCAGAGCTCTCTGGGAGCTCTGAGAAGGAGCCTGAACGTCCTTTAAAGTTATGATGTAGAATGGAAGGAGAGTAAGAATTACGGAAATCAGACTGCATAATACCTGAGGGAAAAAGTAGAGCTATGTAGGTGTGTGATCAGGTTCAAGATAGCTAACAATCTTGAGTCTGTGAGCAAAGCAATAGTTGAATCTCTAGGCGTATCCAAGCTAAATGAACGTGTGTGCAGTTCCCCTAGTTTCATCATCTGAAACTACAACATTAATGGTAGTCCATCAGGCAAAAGAGAAATTCTTTGAGGTTAATTTTTCCTGTGATCAGTATGTTATTGTTACACTTGCTTTAATGCAACAGACTGATTTTGCTCTGTGCTTGGAGCATTTGTCATTTTTTAAATCACTTTAAGTTAAGGCCATATTTTCCTCTTTGAATATTCTTCCAAAAATGTCCCAGGAGTGTCCTTGGTCATCAGTCCTCAAAAGGGGTTATGTCTTGGCTTCCCACTACAGAGGGAAAGGCAATAGTCCCTCTTCCATGGGTCACAGCTTCACTACATAGTTACACCTGGCGTTCTGATTTGTTTCTCTTCCAGAGTGAAAGAATTGAAAAAGGCCAAGGAACTTGAAGACATACAGCAGCATCCCTTAGCAATGTGACATTGCTTTTCAGACTATTTTCATTTCTGTTTTTAGCAGAGACATGCAACAACACACAAGCGCACACGCACACACACAGACACACACACAGACAGACACACACACACACACACAATCCCTCTGCAGTTTTGGGGAGATCAGCTGCAGGATTTTAACAGGAATGTTTTGGTCATTGCATTTGCACTTTCATGGACAACTTTTAATTTGATCAGCAAGACATCTTGGAACTCAATCTTCTGTTGGATCATAGGAAAACAAGACACCAGAAGGCATTGGAAGAGGCTTTCTCTTCTTAGGAAGAAGCGGTTTTCCTTCTCATATAGGGCTGTATTCAAACATCGTGTGGAACTGTACAAATATTTATACCAAAAATATAGAGAAGAAAAGGTGGGGATACACTAGCTGTGCCTGCACCTGCCAGTTATTTCCAAGAAGCTGAATCTTTGGGATTGATTCTCAGTGGAGGGCTTAGATCATACAAATCTTTATTGGGTCTGTGTGTTTTCATTTCCTTCACTGGTTTTTGTTGTTGTTGTTGTTATTGTTTGTTTGTTTTAACCTCTACAGCACACTTAATGCAACTTTTGAAATCTGCAGGTTTTTAATGTCTTGTGGAAATTTGCAGAGGGGCGGGTGTGTGGTAAACGGGTAATGCATGGGAACTGATGAGAAAACAGCTTAACAGAGTTTAAATTTATTTTCTTGTCCCCACCTCCAAGAACCTGCGAGAAGAGTGATCATCTTGTCCCTTATCTCATGTTCAGCACTTTAATTTTTTGCCTTACTTTCATGTGCAATGAGAATTAAGAGTTGGTAAAGCATGTAGCCTTTTTTAGTAACCTTGGAAACTAGTAATTCCAAGGAGTCATAAACCTTGCCTGGACATTTGCCACCTAAACGACCAGTGTGGTGCTGCATTCTGGCCAGTAAATTCCATGTTTTTGGCTCTCTCTCATCCAAACAGAGCGGTTTCTGTGTATATAGAGAAGGTAGAAATGAAAAGTGAGAAAATATTTGAAATGGATTATATTAATTGCTAAATATTTTATTCACAAAGGTCAATAACATGGCAAGATGAAATTATTTGTATAGTTTTGTCTGAACGAGCGAGAAAAATGTGGATGTATTGTTTGTATATATTGTATATATTAAAACAGAGATATGTGCATGAAATCAAGAAAAAAGAAATGAACAAAAGCAAAGCATTAGTGGCTATGGTCTGTAAAATGAAACAAAAATCTTTATTTCACTATAAGAGTACTTTATTTTAAATGTTCTTTAGAAGAACATTTTGCTAAAGCATGTCTAAACTGCAAAAAAAAAAAAAGAGCTACTGTATTTAGACTTAGGAAAAAAGGCAGAGTAACATTACTTAAAAAAGGATATGTTTACATTTAATTTTGGCTACCAGGAGTTTATTTTATTTAAAATTTTTTTGCCAACGGTGCCAAGTAATGTGAATGCTAATACTGCTTAAGAAAATTATGTTACTTTTGCAAAACAGATAATCATAAGATGAATCTGTATATGACTCAACACCATCCACTCACTCCAACAACGAACACTTAGAATGATCCAAACCTGACAAAAGAAGTAGTGTGAAAAGTAGGAAATTGTTGTATTTTCATATCTCCTGCTGGAAATCAGAAAATGTAATAAATATTGCACAAAAATATCTAAAAGTGAAAAGGACACAGACTGGTCTTGTAGAGATGTCATGGTATATTTCTATTTCCACATAATGAGGAGCCAAAGAAATCTGATGCTTTTAAAAATTAAACTAGTAATGTCAAATTGAAAGAATAAAGTTTGCATTTGCTGATGCCAGTTTAAAATCCCCAGGTTACATTTGAGCATCAGTTGGTGTAAAAACGAGATGTTTTTACCTGGTTCTGGCTGCCAACTGTGAGTTAAAACTCAAGGCTTGTTGTGAAGCCTAAAAATATTCACAAATAAGCTTTTAAACTGGTGTCTTTAGAAGGAAGGTAGGAACAGAAAGATTGTGGTAAAAACTGGGGTCAGTGCTCTTGGTGCCTTTTCTATAATTGTACTTGTTTTTTAATTACTTCCTTTCACTGCCAACCTCAAATTACTGTACAGTATATGTCTTTCTGCTTGTGATCAGCTTTGACAACAATGACAGCCCCATAAATAGTAGCCACCTGTACATTTGTAAACTGACCTGACCCAGTTTTGTTTTTACATGTGTGGGTTATGTTGCAGTCCCCCAGATACCTATTATTTTACACAATTTGACCTGTAGGAGAACACTGAGTAATTTATAAACATACAAGTACATTCACAACAGGGAAAAGAATGTGAAAAGCCAGCTCTTTCAGATATCCTATATTAATACTGGATTTGAATACATATATTAATTTATTATGGCTCAACTAACTGATCTTTTGACCTGAGTAATGACCTCAGTGGATTTGCTTCAACCCTCACATTTATTTTTTTAAATGTTCCACATGCTACATTATTAGCTAAATAAGTTAGAAAATTCTGAAAGATAGACTTACATAGAATAAGGAGGTTCTTATGGAGGAGATAGAAAGTAGGTTCAAAACCTACCAGTACAACTGTGAAGCCTAGATGAGTTAAAAATGCACTTCCACTGAAACAAAGCATTTCTGACTGCTTTTTCTTGGTTGTGAATCCTAATTTCGAATATAAGAAGATAGGTAATCGCAGCTTTCTTGGATAATCTGAATTCCCAAGTGCCAGGAGTAGGATTTCATTATAAAATTAATAGCTAATCTTATTCTGTCTCCTGAAGATTTAATTGCTATTCTTGTTACCCATTCGAAATCAGCTGTACTGTGTGAACGAAATAAAGACAATAACACAAACCCCTCTCTGGCTGCACGGTCGCTTATGGCAGTTCCACACAGTAGCTGGCGCCCGACGGGGGGTCCCTGAGACTTGCATGTAAAACTAGTCTAGATGTCTTCTTTTTGTAAGTTTTATTTTTGTATTTGTGCATGTAGAGCATCACTGAATCAATGGATCTGTTGAAGAACTCAGCTGCTGGAAACCATGCAAAATGTTTTGAATTGCCCTTAAAATATGGAAAATGTTTTCTGAATGCTTTATATTCTTTCTGCTGTAAATTAAAAATGAAGAAAATTTCCCCATACTATCTGTGTTTTGCTTTAACTTGACCTGACAGTGAAATCTAAGCATTTCCTTCCAATCCAGATGCCCCGTTATGACACTGTTAACATTGTTTCAGATACACCCATGAAAACACCTTGCTTACAAAGAGCACTTGCTTTTCACCTCTTACCCGGCCCCTCTGAGCACATCAATCATTTGTCTGACAGTTCAGTTACTTGAAAGATAAAGACACCAATCTAAATTCGCCTTTTCAGTTAAAGTCCTCTGACGTTTTTAAAAGGCAGTTTCTAGCTCACTACTGTTAGCCTTCCCTTCTTCTGTCGTCCTTGTCCTACTACTCCCTTCACTGCAGAGCTGCTTCGTCCGGCTAGTAGTCCCTCTCCCATCCAATCCACCTCAAAAAACTTATTCCCAAATATGGCATCATAAATTTACCAAGTATGTCTTCAGTGACTTCTAGAGCCCACTGCGTGTAAATGGCATGTCTTGTTTACCTTCTCTACTAACTCAGCGTTTACCCGTGCCCAGCCAATACTCGACATCACGTCCACTGGTTTGTTACCACCTTTGTGCATCCATTGCCTGGAAGATGTTTTTAGCTGCTTAAGCGCCAGCTCTGGGGCACTCTTGTTTGTTCTAATACACGACAATGTTTCCCTTTTCAAATTCTGTTAAACCTCAGTACTTACTTTGCACATATCTCAGAGACTCACCTACTGGCCGATTAGTGTTTTAACTTAGGAGTCTGTTGGCAGGAGTATTTCAGTAACATACATTACAAAGTAACCCTTTAGACCACAGGACCTACTCGGTGCTGGGGCCTACACTAAATGGACTTCCTATTTCATTTTAACTTTCTGGGAAGAACGTGACGTCTCCCCAGGGTCGCTAGGTTATTCTGGGTAGTGAAGCAGGAGCATTTAATGGTACACGGGTCTAAAATGACACCCACCCTCACCCAAACAGTCCCTTTCCAGAGCCTAATGCGCCCCTGGCAGGACAAGTTAAGTGTCCTGCCAGTGTGGCGGCCGTGCACACAAGATGCTGACGCCATTCAGCCGCACTTCAGAGGCTGACCCTCCGCGGCTGGAACCCCGGCTTCGAATCCCTCGCGGAAGTCCCGCCCACTTCCGGCGCGCCCTCCACGGCCGAGCGCGCCCCCGCCCACTGTCTTCCGGCTTCTGGTGACGTCACCGCAGCGCCGCACCGCCCACCTTCCCGGCCTGCGGTGCCTACTGCGCAGTCCTGCAGACCCTCGCTAGCTGCCCCCGCAGCCGCCAAAATGTGAGTGACGCAATGCGACACGGGGCGGGCCCCAGAGATGCCAGCCCGTGCCTGGGACCCTCGATCGGCCCGGCGGCCGCCTTCCGCCTCTCGGACGCGGGTCGAGGCCGCTTGGACCTGCGTGGGGCGCCTAGGGCCTGGGATGGGCGGCGACCCCGGGGTGCCGGCCTCGGACGGGCCAGGACGTTCCGCGACGTTCCCGAACGGCCTCGGAGGGCCCCACGGCCGACCAGCGGACGCGGAAGGGCGAGGGCGGGGTTGCCGGGCTTCCCGGAGGAAGCGACTGCCCCACCCCCGCAGCCCTGGCACCTTCCTGGGGTCCTCAAGAGGGCGGTGACTCCTGCCCTCGGCCGGGAGTGCTTCCTTTCTGCCTAGTGTGGCCCTGGGCTCCGAAAGTGCTAGGGAAAGGACCCAGCCCGATGGAGAGGCCAATACGGTCAGAGTATAGAACAGCAGCTGTCCTGGGCTCAGGTGGCCATTGAAACTGGCGTTTCCATTGGAAACATTCAGAAAATGCTAACTGTTAAGAATTACGAGAACCCAGTGTCCCGCCAGTCTGCTGCTCAGTGAGGATACGGGTTGGGACAATGTACCTGATGAGGTTGCTGTGCCAATAAATGGTTCACAGTGGTTAATATCCACGTCTGAGGAATTAGACAGGACCTGGCTTCACTACAGCCTGCTGCGTTGACACCATAAACCTCACTTTACTCACCTACAAAACGGGGATAATAGTATTCGCTTCAAAGAGTCATGAGGATTCGGTGAGAAAATGCATGGAAGGGGCTTAGCCCCAGAGCGTGGTCCTTACCTATTATCTGCCAGACCCTAATCAGATCTGCTGTATTCCTGGGCCCTGGTTGTTAACACGGTGTAGATTTAAAACAACTATTGACTCAGTGAATCACTGCCAGTTGTGTAGCTGTCTTGCATACTGGAGAATTCTAAGACCCAGGAGCCAGTGCTTTATTAGGGAGGCAAGACCTTATACACAGTAAACCCTTGGTGTCTGCTCCTGTATGGTTGGAAGGAGAGTGCCATTGAGGGAAAAACGTGAATGCTCAGGACGCATGGAGTTCAGTGTTTGATGATCTCAGTTTCACCTATACAGTACATACAGTAGGTCTGAGCATCCATGACTTGAAACCACGTGGACTACACTACATTATTGTTACAGAAATTACTGTTGTACGCATTACTCCTGGTCATTAAAAGCTAGATCTTGTTTCATGCTCTATCTTGACTACTGTGGATACTTGGTTCATTTTTTTCCCCATAACATTGCCTAACTTCTGCTACACTTTGGACATATCTAAAACTTTCACTTTATCACTTAAATTTAGCACATACATGCCCTTTTTGGCTTAGGAAGACTGCCATAACTTTTGCCTTGCTTTGGGGGCAGTGTTAGCTATTTAGGAGGCAGATTTTCACAAAGTTAAGGGCAGGAAACACTCAGCAGGTCACTCAGTGATTTGAACACCACTGACAATAGTACAGGGCTGACTGAGTCTCTGAATCAGCTGAGTTGCAAAACGTGCACACAGGAGGTCAAAATTGGTGTTTTTGAATTACTGAATTTTTAAAATTGTTATTTTTTGACCATGTTTGGTCAGAACCACATGTAATCTGCTAACACAGTGGTTTATGGCACCATCACAGTGATAGCAACCAAGTAACAGAGGCAGTAGGGCTTCACAGGAAGAGTGATTATGAGAGCTGCATGGGGATAGAGCATTCGGTGAAGACTGTGAAAGATGGATAACTTTCTAAGAGGGTGCATTCCTTCAGCTCACCTTCCCATTCACAACCCTGTTGTTCCAAACCCTGTTTCTGTAGATGAATCTGCTTCTCCATATTGGAAAAAGGCCATTCTGTAGTTGCTCACAACTATAAGACACTTGTTGCCACAATAAAAAGGCCAGGAAAATGCTCAGTACATTTAAACAGATATTTGCCTTAAAGCAAGTAGCACCACCCCCAGAGAGGAGGGGGTCAGGGAGGAGTCTATGGGAGTTGGTGCTGCCCTTTAAAAAAGAAGGAAAGGAGAGGGTTAGTGGGAAAAGGCAAAACAACCCTGGCCACTTTATCACGTGGGACAGTCTTGGAAATTATGACGGGATTATAAAAAATGTCTTTAGGACCTTTATTCATTATTGCAGGACTGTCTTTCGGTTTTGTTTGTTTGGTGGTTTATGCTTTAGTTCAGTGTAAGAAAATTGTTAAGACTGAGTCCTGGAATAACATCTTTATACGTGCAGAAATGTGTTTGGATTGTAGTTACTCACGCCTGTTTCTTTACACATTTCAGGTCTGCAGGTACAACTGCAGGTTCAAGTGCTGCCAGTGGCAGCAATAGAAGACTTCAGCAGACACAGCATCAAGTAGATGAGGTATTGCTTTGCAATTCTAAAATATGAAATTTAAGGAAACACAGGAATTTGCTGGAAATAATTCTGTTTAAAAAAGTATCATAAAGGTGTGAGTATAAATTTTGACTATCATAAATATAACAAAAGTATGTCCTCTGCTGTTCTTGAAGCCCTGTTGTAAAGAGGAAGTCAGTTTCCTGGTTTCATGCTTGTTTTCTTCTTTTTTGCCAAATCACATAACAAAAACATAAATTCCTTTCCCTGAAAACATTTTCCAAGAACCACTATATAAAATAGGACAATAAAATTCTAAGAATTGGGTCTATAGATTGCTCAAGCCAAGCCCTCAGCTCAGATAATTTTTTCCCAAATGCTGTTATAGAACCTGATACTAGTTACCTGGCCTTGGCAAGTCTCTGACGTGTTCTCACACACACACACACACACACCAGACACACACACACACACACACCAGACACACACACACACACACACCACACACACACCAGACACACACACACACACACACACACACCAGACACACACACACACACACACACCAGACACACACACACACACACACACCAGACACACACACACCAGACACACACACACACACCAGACACACACACACACACACACACACCCCCGACAAACTCCAGCTGTTCTACACACACACACACACACACACACACACACACCCCACACCCCCACACCCCCCGACAAACTCCAGCTGTTCTGCCCGGTCTGAGCAGAGCCATGGTGAAGGTAGTGTGAGAAATTCAGACTGGCATTTTTCTATTCCTAAAAACTGTCACTGCTCAACAAAGATACTTTGGTCTTTGTGCATTTACCTGCCCTAAAAGGTAGAGTTAAAGCTATGTTAGATACTATCTTAATTCATACAGTAATGTTTTAAGCTGCTGGTTTATTTATGAACTTTATTCTGAAAATTTTAAATTTTCATAGTGAAACCCATTCTAATTCTGTCACTTACAAAATCAAATTGGATCATTTTTTTAAACCAACATACAATTAACCATTTTAGAATGCACAACTTAGTGTTTTATTATATTTAGTGTATTGACCGTGTTGGGCAGCTATTACCTCTTTCTGCTTTCAGAACTCTTTCTTCACTTCTGAGAAACAGCCTGTATTCATTTCATAATCACATCTCTTCCCCTTTTTCCCAGCGCCTGGCAACCTCTAGTCTGCTTTGTGTTTCTATAGATTTGCTATCATGGGTAGTGTATAAAAGGAATCATGCAATATGGGCCTTTTTGTGTCAGGCTTCTTTCACTTAGCATAATGTTTTCAGTGTTCATCCAAGTCATAGCGTGAATCAAGACTGTGTTCCTTTTTACGGCTGAGTGATAGTCCATGGAGTGCACATGCCACAGTTTGTGACCCATTTATCAGCGGGTGGACATTTATGCTGTCGCCACCTCTCAGTTGCTATGAGCAACGCTGCTATAAACGTTCAAGAACAGGATTCTGTTTAGACATAAATCTTCATTTCTCTTGAGTGCATACCTGGGGTCACATCGATGGGCCAGATAGTAATTCTGTGGTAACTTTTCCACAGTGGCTGCACAATCTTATACTCCCACTAGCAGTGTCCAGGGGTTCCTGTTTTTCCACATTCTGCCCTGAATTTGTTTTCTGTCTTGGACGGTAGCCGTCCTGGTGGCTAGAATGGTGTCTCCCTGTGCCTTTGAGCTGCATGCGTAAGTGATTACTGATACCGAACACCTTTCCTGTGCTTATTGGCCATTTGTATGTCTTTGAAAAAATGGCTTTTCATGTCTTTTACCCATTTTTAATTGGGTTGTCATTTTGTTATTTCCTTGTAAGAGTTCTTTATGTATTCTGGGTATTAAACTTTTACCAGATATGTGATTTTCAGATAGCTTTTCCCATGTTGTGGATTGACTTTTACATTCTTTACAATATACTTTGGTATAAAAAAAGTTTAATCTTTATGAAGCCTAATTTATCTGTTTATTTATTAAGACTTGTTTATTTAGCAGTACTTGAGGGGATGAACTCAGGGCGTTGTGCTTGCTAGGCAGGTGCTCTGTGGATTGAGTCACACCTCCAGCTGTGTTGGCTATTTTTGAGCTTGAGATAGGGTCTCATTTGATGGCTTGGGCTGTGATCCTCCTCTTTATGCTTTCCTGAGTAGTTGGGGTCACGGGTGCCCAGCCACTGGTTGAGATGGGGTCTCTTGAAAACATTGCCTGGCTGGCCTTGAACCTCCATCCTCGCGATCTCTAATTCCCAAGTAGCCAGGATCACAGGTGTGAGCCACTGCACCCGGGTTTTTTGTTGTTGTTCTTTTGTTGCTCTTGCTTTTGGTATCAAATCTAAGAAGCTAGGGCCAAATCTAAAGTTGTATAGATTCACCCTTATTTTTTTGTTTTAGGAGTTTTATACTTTTAGCTCTTAAACTTAAGTCATTGATCCATTTTGAGTTAATTTTTGTATATAAAGCACGTGAGGAGTTCAACTTCATTTTTTTATATGTGGCTATCTAGTTGTCCCTGTTTGTTGTAAAGACTTTTCTTTCCTCTATTGGATGGTCTTGGCACTGTTGTCAAAAATCAGTTGACCATGTGGGCTGGGGGTGAGCTAGTGGTAGGGCGCTTGCCTAGCATGCCCAAAGCCTTGGGTTCCATCCCCAGCACTGCATGCAGGGGAAAAAAGAAAATCAGTTGGCCACAGACATTTGACTCTGGACTGTCAGTTCTGTTCCACTGGTCTGTCCTCAAGCCAGCACCACAGTTTCGGTTGCCATAACTGTGTAGGAAGTTTTGAGACTTGGAAGTATGAACCCTCCAACTTGTTTTTTTCTTTCCATATTGTTTTGCCTATTGGACCCTCCCTGCTGTTACATATGAAACAGCCACTAGAATGGGGTTGCCTTAGGATTTTTCAGAGGGAGAAAGAGCCATTGGGTTGCATTGAATTTGTCCATCACTTGGGAGTGCTGGCATCCTCCTGATACTAAGTCTTCCAGGGGCAAACATGGGACATCTTCTTAGTTAATTCGCTCTTCTTTCATTTCTTAGTGCAATGTTTTTGTTGTTGTTTGCTTTTGGTTTTCAGACAGAATCTCATTATGTAGCTCAGGCTGGCCTTGAACTCACTATCCTTCTGTCTGCACTTCCCAAGTGAGTGCTGAGATTGCAGACATGCACCACTACAGACAGTTCACAGCAGGGCTTTTTAGTTTTTGTTCTGCAAGCATTTCACCTCCTTGGTTAAATATATTCCTAGATATCTTATTCTTTTGGATGCTTTTGTAAAGGCATTTCTTAATTTCCTTTTCAGATAGTTCATTGTGGCATACAGAAATGCAACTGATTTATGTCTTGATCTTAGGCCCTACAATTTTGCTGTATTAGCTCCAGTTGGTGTGTGTGTGTGTGTGTGTGTGAGCGCACATGTGTATCACTTGCAGATAGTTGTACTCTTCCTTTCCAACTTGAATGCCTTTCTTTTCTTGACTAATTGCTATAGCCAGGACCTCCCAGACAGTGTTGAATAACAGTTAAAGTGAGCATTGTTTTTTGTTGGGGGAGAGCTGTCTCTCACTATTATGATATCAGTTGTGGGTTTCCCCATAAATGCCTGTTATCATATTAAGGAAATTCTCTTCTATCCTAAGTGGGCTAATGAAATTTGGCTTAAAATAATAAAAGTGCTGACCTGAAAAAAAAAAATGTGCCGGTAGATTTCATTGGGAATTTTTGTTCTTCCATTCCTGTATGTGTGACTTAACTGTGGTCATGCCCGTCTAGGTGGTGGACATAATGAGAGTCAATGTGGATAAGGTGTTAGAGAGAGACCAGAAGCTCTCCGAATTAGATGACCGTGCAGACGCACTGCAGGCGGGAGCTTCTCAATTTGAAACAAGTGCTGCCAAGTTGAAGAGAAAGTACTGGTGGAAGAACTGCAAGGTGACTCCCTCTTCACTGACATTGACAGCAAGCCCCTTTCCTCAGGATCAGCAGAGGCTGCCTGAATCTGGGAGTTGAAGTTCAGCTTCCTCCATATGGACTGTGGGTCTGAAGCACACACTGTGCCCCTCCCTCCCTCACACCTGACGTCCTGTGTCTCGTGACTCACGTTCAGTGTTGTATAGAACAGGGACACCCACACACCCTAGACCCCTGAACAGACCGATGGGAGGAGGCTGGCGCAATGCTGCTTGCAGGTGGCTCTAAGACTCGCTCCAAGGCTAGGGGAAGAAATGCTAGAAAGCAAGTGTACTCAGCAAACAAAGCAGCCATCTATACAGCATGGTCCAAAACATACTTTATGCAGTTAGCAAATACATGTTCTGTGATAAGGTCCCAAATACATCCTGCTCCTTGCCTTGTTTACAGGTGACACTTTGAGAAACATAGGACACACTTAGTAGCCCTTCTCATGTTGAAAATTTACATGCAAATGCCTTTCTAGGGGCCACAGATCATTGGGATGTAATTAGAAAGCAAGTAAGTAATGAAAACATTGCCTTTAGGCCCTAGAAATGATCAGTTATTGCAGGCTAGCACGCCTCAACTTGCCCTTCAGCAGCTAGAGTGATAGAGTGAGTGTGACGCTCCTCAGGAAGCGTGTCTGGGTCTGCAGTGTGAAATGTGCATCTCGTTGCAGATGTGGGCCATAGGCATTAGCGTTCTGGTGATCTTCATCATCATCATCATCGGTGAGTTACCCCCCTCCCCCATTCACGAAGCTGGCTAGATAAGAGCAAAGGATAACAGCTCCCTCAGACTGCCATCTTATCCCAAGGTTTTGAATTTGATTCTTTAGGCAGTTTTACAACCTTACGGGTTTTATTTGTTGAGGGGAGGGGAGTCGAGACACAGTCTTGCTATGTAGTCCAGGCTGGTCTCAACCTCTCAAGTGCTGGGATTACAGCTGTGCACCACGACACCAAGCTTAAATATTTGAGTTTTGTATGATTAAAGTCTGAGATTTTTTTTTTATATGAAATTTAATTCTTTGAGGTTAGGGAATCTCATATATAGTGACTGGTCAGTTTTTCTCTCTGAATACATTTTTATATGTATTTATATAAATTTTGTAGGGGGTAGTACTGGGGCTTGAACTCAGGGCTTTGTCCTTGCTAGGCAGGTGCTTTAACACTTGAGCTATGTCTCTAGCCCTTCTTGCTCTAGCCACTTGTTTGACATAGGGTCTCACTTTTGGCCCAGGCCAACCTGGACTGTAATCCTATTTTACAGTTTCCGTCATAATGTAGCTGAGATGACAGGCCCACAACTACCAACCCAGCTATTGGTTGGGGTTGAGATGGGGACTTAGAACTTTTTGCCTGGGCTGGCTTCAAACTATGGTGGTCCTGATCTCAGCCTCCCAAGTAACTAGGAATACAGGTGTGAACCACCGGCACCAGCTCCTAGCCCTTTCTTTAGTTATTTGGATTACAGGTGCACACCACCACACCTGGCTTATTTTCTGAGATGGGATCTAGCTAACTTTTTTCTGGAGCTGGCCTCAACCTTGATCCTTCTGATCGCCACCTCCTAAGAAGCTGGGGGTCATAGCTGTGAGGCACTGTGTCCAGCCCCTACATTTTCTTTTATGTATTATATTGATTAAAAGCATAGACCACCCATGACCCATCCTGGCTTTACCACCAGCCAGCTCTGTGGCCTTGGGTAAATTTATATATTTGGACCTCGGTTTCCTCATGGGAAATAATGGAAACATGGGAATAATATCTACCTTGTTTATTATTAGGATAAATCTGGATAATATATAAACAGTGCTTAGGGCAATGCCCAGCATATAAATAAGTAGAAAAATACACACACACACACATACACACAACACAGCTAATCACTATTACTGTCACTGCATGCAATATATCCTGTATACAGGAACCGCTTAGAGAAGTGTCTTCCTTTCACTGCCAGGTCAATGTTAGAGGTTTCCTTTGTCAAGAATGTATGGTTACTTGGAGCCTTTCTTTTGGCTCTGGTCTCCTCAAGCCTTCTCATATGAGAAGCCACTAGTAGGAAACGAGCCAAATGGAAGTCCTGGTCACATTTAGACTGCAGTTTGCTGTTGTTCTGAATTTGCATGGAAATACTGACTGCACCTAACATTTTTAAATCTCTCGCTTAGTGTGGTGTGTCACTTCATGAAGAGCCCGTGACAGAGCCTGCTACTCCGGAAACCTCTTTGACTTTTGACTTAGCACCTGCTACATCACCAAGCTTACCTACTGTTATTTCTAAAATGATTATTTTTGTTAGTTCATATACAGTTCAGTTTCTAAGAAATGTGCCTTTGTTTTTAATATGCACTCCAAACTCAAGGTGTGGCCAGCCCTGCCACATTTTGCACAGTGCCTTTACAGATTTACATATGGGCTGGGAGAGACTTCTTGAGCTCCAGAGTGCTGTCATCTAGACATGTCACTGATTACCTGCTGTTGATTCCAGTTAAGGGAATTTGGTCCAAATTTAGCTGTCCTGGTCTTTGATATATCTTCAGAACTACATTTTTAAACCTTTGGGTAATCAGATTTCCAACTTGTGCCTTCCAGAAAAAAACACTACTGCCTGACACAAATCTGTGACGATAACAGGCTATGCCTTATTTTGATACTTTCCTTTTTGTAAGCACTACTGACTCTCACTGTATTTAAACTGAGACACTGGTAAATAGATTTTGCTTTTACATTAGATATGAATGTTTATCTTATGTATCACTTGCTAAAATTTTGTTTTAATCAGAATAACTCCTATAAAGTTTTATAGAACTATGACTATGACCAAAGTTTCTGTTTTGCCACAAGTTAAATACAAAGGTCCTTAACTGTCCCTGACAGATAAATTCAGAAAAGTGCCGAATGGAATTCACAGTGCCCGTCAGAAAAATGCTAAAACCGTGTGCAAAACTTTTGCATCTTGATACACTTCCTTGCCTGTGAAATGGTATAGATGATGAGGCGCCTATCTGACTCGGCGTTTTTCACAGGGGTTAGAGGTTTGAGCTAGCCGCTCACCATCTCACACACCTGAAAACAGCTTACAGACCATCAGCTGGGGACACCAGTGCCTTTCTAGTGATTATGTGAGCAAGCTTTTTGGCCCTCAAGTAAAACCAACTGAGAACTTGATTACTTTCTGACCCAACCCCACAGACCAGAGCTTTCTGAAGTTTGTTTCCTATTTTTTATTCATAGTCCACGTCCTAAAATCAGCCTTCTAAATTATGCTTGTGATGAGGCATTGGCTGGGGCAGGTGACTCTTGCTGCTTTGGAAAACTGTTGTCATCTGAGAGACTTCTGTTGTGTACATGAGACTTTTTAGCATCAGTGTATGTGGCTTAAAGGTGGGAGCTCAGGTATGAATGAAAACAGACTAGAGGCACTGAGGAAGAAGCACACAAACTTTACTGCTCTGTAGACCAACATTACTAGAATGTTCTAAAATTCTTGTTCACCTGCAAACCAGCAATAGCCAAGGAGCCTAGGACATGGTTCCATTTCTTTAGCATCTGTTCCCTTGACATCACTGAAATGATTTAGTGTTGAAGGCATGCCTTGCAGCAGGCCTAGCTGAGAGGAGGCAGCTGTCTGGACATAGCTTACCCTCAGTACGGAGTCTCTAGCAGGGTCTGACTCTGAAACCTTGGTGCTCTCTCTCCTTGGCCGCCATACTCCCAAGTCCCTGTAACCCACTGGCTCCTGCATTAACCCAGGAATACCTCGCTTGTGTTTGTACATTCAGCTGGGAACTTGCCAGCTATAATGACCTGAATAAAGTGTTTATAAACGTGATTATGGCCCCTGTGTTCCTTTGGAGTGAGATAAATGCTTCTGGCCCACATCCTAAAAATTGCATCCCTTGCTGAACCTCTTCCTCTCCAATACACACATTTCTTTTCTCACCCATCCCCTCCCAGGATACTATCTTTCTACAACCTAACATTTCCACACCTTAGAGAGCAGCAGCAGACCACGCCCCTCGTGAAAAGTGCTGTTCAGCATGCAGGTGAGTGGGGAGCTGGCTTTCACAGTTACCAAAATGTTCAGGATTTTGCTCTGAGTTTCTTAAACATGGTTGTTTAGAAGTGATGTGCAGAGCTGGCCCTGTGTTGTGGTGGACTGTGTAGCCTGGATGGGTGAGGAACCTCTCCAAACACAAGCCTCTTGTTTTGACTTTGTATGTCTCTTCTTTCCCTTTTGTTAGGGTAAACAAAAGAAAAGCCTTGTTAGGACCAGGCCCCCACCCTTACAGGCAGTTTACTGGGAACACCCCACCACTTACTGGAAGGACCACGCCTATCCTCAAGGAAATGACAAACTCTCACCTCACCAGGGGTCAGAAGCTGGTCCAACCTACCTAATTACTACTTATCTGCTCTAGCTCTCCCTAGCAATGGTTAACCCCGCCCAGCAAAACTTCCCCTCCAAGGCTGTATGGGCTGTGGGGTTCTGGCTTTGGCTGGAAACTCCCCTCTGCAGGGTATCTTCCCCAATAAACCCTGTGCCTCTTTTAGTTTAACAAACATTCCTTCTCTTATTCTGTGACCCCCCTAGAAAACAGTACGGCAGGGAGGTAAGGTTTTGCTCCTGTTTAGAATAGAAAAACCTAAGTACTTTTCCCTTATTACAACCCCACCATAACTTTCTGACCTCATCTCGCAGCTGCCTCTGCTCTGCAGGCCAAGCACACCACCTTTCAGCTGCTCATTGACAAACTTGCTTCCCTTCACAGGGCCTGCACAGGTGCCAGGGCCCCTTCCCTGTCCCCAAGGGCTGCTCCTCTGTCCCAGATTTCGGTATCACCTTCTCAGAGGCCTTCCCTGATGGCAGGCTGATGTACCTCCGCCCCCTCTGTCCCACCTCTGCTCCATTCCATTAACTTGTTTTATTTTCTCTACAGCACCTTAGGCTTTCTGAACTTACTTTAGGGAATCATTCATTTTATTTCGTCTTTTTCAAAACGCAGACTCCCCTACGTGGCAGGGAGCTTTGTTCATCATTCTGTTTCCAGGGATTACAGTCGTCACTGCCCAGGTCTGCGCTCAGTATTTGCTGAATGAATGCAGTCTGACGAAACGGCTTGGGAGGAGAGCGCTCCACTGCGGAGTGTTATCACTTGGAAAAGTAGGCGGTTTGTCCAACACATAAGACCACCCACTTTCTTTTTTCCCCTCTCCCTTAATATACAACTCCTGCCATTCATTCATCAAGTACTTAGTATTTTTGATCTATCAGGCAGCAGAGGGGTGGGGCTCGGCCCTGAACTTTTCATTTCGGGAGATCAGAGACACCACCCAAACAGCTCTCATACTTTCCTTCAAGGGCGCTCTCAACACCTCCCTTTTCTGAAACCCATCGTCTTTTACGTACACTTGCCTTCCTCCAGTTGCCAAATGAATCTGCAGCTGTAGGAAGGCCAGAGAAGTGTTGCCTTCCCTTTCTGAAAACCGGGTTGGATTTTACCTGGGGTGCTCGGTGGCGCGGTTCCTCCAGGGACACCCCATTCACCTAGAGTTAACGAGAGGGAAAGGAGGGTTAGAAAAGATGGAAAATGGAACTCAACGAGACCCTAAAGCACTACGACTTCCCAGGGTCCTCCCCTAGACCCTCTCCAGCAGCCTCGAGCCGGCTGGGTGACCGCGATCACCTCCAGGAAAACCGAGTGGTCCGCGCTCGGCCTCTCGACCGCGCAGCCGCTCACGTGGAAGCCGCGCCGGCCCCGCCCACCCCTCCTCCCGGGCCCGTCTCCACGTGACTGGCAGCTCCTGTGCCCTATCACTGCCCCGCCGGTTGCACGACCCCTCCCTCCCAGGGGGACAAACCCCCGCTCTGGACTCGCGCGGCCCAGGTCCGAGTGTCCTCCGGGTTACTCCTGCCCACGCGCCGGCTTACCGGGATTGGCCCAGCGCTGCCCTCTGCCCGACCACCCCCCCCCCCGCCTCGTTATGTAACGCGTCCTGAAGCCTTCGCCCCCGCCCACTCGCCGGCGGTTATGTAACCCCGACTCCCTCCCCCCCACCCCACTCGGGCCCCGCCCCCAGGCCAATAGGAGTGCGCAGAGATGGCTGAAGCGGCCAATCACATTGCCCGAGGGCGGTGCCGGGTCCCGTGGCGCGCGGGGGGTGCGGACCCGCGGATGCCCCGCACGCGGCCGGCCTCGAGACTGAGCGGGGCGGTCAGCGGGCAGGCAAGGGCTGCACCGGGCTGCTGGCGGTAGCGAGCGCTCCGCGCTGTAGGAAGCCTTCGAGTCCGCGCAGCCCTGGCGCCTCGAGCCTTGCCTCCCTCCGGGAGACCCCGGAACGCTGCGCTCTTGAGTCGCCCCCTCCGCCGGGCCCCTTTCGTCGGTGCACGCCGACTTTCCAGAACTGACCGTGGGAAAGTTGGTTGGGGTGAGGACGCTCCCCGAGGGCAGCGCAGGGGACCGCGGCCAGCCGGCTTCCGGCATCGTGTTGAAGGTGTCACTTGTCACCTTTGTCTTCTCCCCCCAGGCTGGAGTGGAAGAATCCGAGGAGATTTTACGGGCAATGCTGAGGGGGAAAGTGCCCCTCAGATGTCGGCCGGCGACTGCGGATTGTCGTGACCGATCGTTCTGTAACCCCATGGCAGGGACCAAAATGTGAAGTCACTTTCCTTCGCTGGCTGCAAAGGGAGCGAGAAGCAGGCGGCGGACCGAGGGCTGCCCGGCAAGATGGACCCCCGCGGAGACCTGGGAGGGTCCCTCGGCGACTGTCCCGATCCCGGGGGACCGGGACTCGAAGGGGTGCGGGGCGAGGACCCTGAGCAGCGGTGGGGCCCGGAGAGCCAGCTGCAGGGGACATACGCGAACAGCAGCCACAGGTGATGGCGGGGCCTCTGTCCACACCCCATGCGTGGTCCTTGGCTGGAGCAGGAAAAGGGAAGGCAGGGTTTAAGGCTCTTTAGTCTTTTGTTACTTATTTCACACCCCGCGGGGTGGGGGGCAGTGCAGGGGAGATTCAGATCATTTGAGTGCCACGATCTGGGCACTGAAGAAGAGCAGTATAGGAAGAAGGTCAGAAGTGAGCTGAGGTTGAAGTGGAAGTGAAGAAGGGCCGGGGGAGGAAGGAGTCCTGAACCCGTGAACTGAACGAACGACCTGACGAGCTTGAACGCACTAGAGAGTAGCATGCAGTTCCTGAATGTTGGGTGTTGTCATCGTTTCTCATTTTTTTTATCTTCCAGTGAACAACAGGACCGAAACAGGGTTTCCGAAGAACTTATAATGGTTGTCCAAGAGATGAAAAAATACTTCCCAACAGAGAGACACAGTAAACCAAGCACCCTAGACGCCCTAAACTATGCCCTTCGCTGTGTACACAGTGTGCAAGGTAAAGGAGGTGCAGAGAAAATAGGATGGCTGCGTTGCTCATACACTGTGGGGTTTTGGTCACAGGGATAGTTGGAGCTTTTGGTGTAAGACGAGCAAATCTATCACTGCTTTTATTAGTGCCTTAATTTTTCAAATTTGAAAGATCAGGAGAACATTATTTGTCTAATAGTTTTGTAACTGCAATATTTTGCTACTCTGTTGCAAGAATTAAGAGTTTAGCATAAGCATATTTTTAGAGAGGGAGGGGATTTACTAGGGATTGAACACAGGGCCTTGGGCATTGGTGGAGCACTTGAGCTGTAACCCTAACCCCCAGGCTTTTTTTTTTTTTTTTTTTTTTTTTTTTTTTGGTGGTATCTGGGGGATTGAACTCAGGACCTCCTGCTTGCTAGGCAGGCACTCTACCATTTCGCCAAGCCCTCTGAAAACTAGCTTTTTAAAAGAGATGTAACTCAGTGGTAGAGCACTTGCCAAGCATGTGTGAGGCCCTGGGTTCATCCTCAATACCACAATAAAAGAAAGAAAGCATTGTCTTCTATGGAGGTTACAGAAGGAAAGTATATTTGACTAAATACCTTTCTCTGTAATGCACATACTTTGAAAATGCAGTAATGATATATCAAGAATTTAGGAACTGCTTATTTTTGTTCTGAAGGGATTTTATAAAGTCCTGTTTTCTTTAGCACAAACCTCTGCTTCATCTGCGACATATAATTTCTGAATGCTAGATTACACACCATAAAGTGTGTATGTATCTGAAACATTTGCTTTCATTAATTTGTTTTAGTACATGAAATATATCTTCTTGTGATCTACAAGATTCAAAATTCATAAAATTCACAATCTTAAATTTGTACAACTACCAATATTTTATGTGCAAGCAGAAAATGATCTGGTTTTGAGGAAAACACACGAAGTCCTCATCCTAAGAAAATAAGCCAGCTTGATAGTGCTAAGAAAGACTCCTGAAGATATTGTCACTGGACTACCTGTTTATTTCCCTGTGTTCCTTAGCAAACAGTGAATTTTTCCAGATTCTCAGTCCACGTGGAGCACCTCAGGCAGATGTGACCGTATACAGCCTGGAGGAGCTGGCTGCTGTTGCTTCTGAGCACACTTCTAAGAACACAGTAAGAATTCATGAATTTTGCAATTTCAGCTCAGGTGACTTTTCCTGAGGTCCTTCTCTAATTGCAATTTTTAAACATAAACACCAAAAGCTTCACTAACAGCAATTGGTGATAAAGAAAGGAGAAAACTGCAAAAACAGGTACTGTGTAGTTTCTCCCGCCCTTGCCAGAGAAAATGTCTTAAAAACCAGAAGCAGCACATTGTGTGCTATATGGTGTTTTATCTGCTTCGGTTGTCAGGTGCTTCTATCCCCTTAGCATCCCTGAGTTCTCTCAGATTAAAGAAACAAAACAAACACTGCAGAGAAATTTCCTACATTTTCTTCTCATCTCCAAATTGTTATTTTCTTAGTTATCATTCTTAGTTCCAATCCCTACCACTTCAAGTTGTAACAACTGGATTTTGTAGAACAGGTGAGTTGAGATGTTGCCATTTTATGTGAAAATTTATGTGAAACAGTATATCTGTTTTGAATTTCTTCTTCTTGACAGTAATTAAGCCTCACATTTTATTAATATGGTGGAGATTACTTAATTTGATGTTTAGATCTCGGCATAATTGTAACAGTGACATTACAGTCTTGCAGCGTGAGCTGTGTAGTGTTAAAACAGCTTATTTATCTAACTGCTGTGTGCACAGTGCTGTCATAGGTGTTGTGGAGATTAAAAACGACTTACAAAAACATTTACCCTCTCATTTTTACAGTAAAGCTAGAAAGGAAAGCAAACACAAACAATGACTGATTACAAGAAATTCTATTTGTGTCTAATAGAACGAGTTGGAGCAGCAATTCTTATGTAACCAGGTCTGTCAAAGGCAGTGCCTTGAAGGAGTGAATCTTGAGCTTGGTCTTAACACATGATCTTAATACATTGCCAAAGAGAAGACCTTCCTTCCAGGTTAAAGCACACTTTGCAAAGGAGAGTGAATCAAGTTTATGTGCCACGTATGTGTCATCTGTGTAGAAAGAGCCAGTGGTCATTTTTAGCATAGGAATCAAACCTTCCAAGAAGGTACAATGCAGGTTTTATATTAAGCTGACAGAAGAAAGCTTCTTGGAGAGTTTTGTTGCCTTTGTAGGCTATGTCTTGTGTTTCAAGTTATTATGGTTGAAATCTAGAAAAAATTTACCACTCAGGGAATGCTGTTAATAAGTATCTTAATATCTGCATTTGTTTTGCATGTTTCTCTTAGGACACCTTTGTGGCCGTGTTTTCATTTCTTTCTGGAAGGTTAGTGCACATTTCTGAACAGGCTGCTTTGATCCTGAATTGTAAGAAAGACTTCCTGGAGTCTTCTCACTTCACTGACTTGCTTGCCCCTCAAGACGTGAGGGTGTTCTACGCACATACTGCCCGAGCTCAGCTTCCTTTCTGGAACTACTGGACCCAGAAAGGTAATGGGATCAATGTTTCTGTTTGTCTCTTGCCCCAAGATCAGCCTCATTCTTACAGAAATAGTGCAGAAATTAACACACTATTAGGGCATGAAAAACGTGCTCTATCTTTCTTTTTAAAAGTCAGGATATAATAGAACAGCATGTTCAGTGTTTCTAATAGCATAAAGATCCAATAAGTGTGTGCTCATTTAGTAAGGCTGACTTCATAGACTATATATAATAAATTGACTTTGATTACTAGCATACTGTAGAGCAGCTTAATTGCTACAAAGCCTGTTTCCTTTGAGTTAATAAAGTTAAATGTTTCTTCTCTTAATGATGACATGACTTCTTTGTATAATAGGTTCTTAGTTTAGAGATAAAATTCTGGTATGTAGTTCCCATTCCCTTTATTTTTCTTGTGAAATGCTTTGTTACCTGAACTGGGGATGCATCTCCACAGTTTTCTTTGTGACATTCAGTCCTGTATGTTTGTTGAATACTTCATTTTTTCTTTTTAAAGTCCCCCTTTGTTACTTACTTCATATTTTTTGTGGAATGTCACAGAGCTTAGTATATATCATGCACATTAGCCTTCTCTTTGATCTCAAGCCCTTTTATCTAATTTTTAAAAAGAAAAAGAACTTATTTTTTAAATTGTGGTTAAGTGAAACAAAAACCGCATGTAATAACTGGTTATGGTGGTACAGGCCTGTAGTCTCAGCACTCAGGAGGCTGAAGCAGGAGGCTCAAGAGTTGGAGGCCAGCCTGGACTACATAACAAGACCCTGTCTCAAACGAAACAACAGCAAAAAACCCATTTAACATAAAATTTGCCACATCTTAAATCATTTTTAAGTGTTCAGATCAGTAGTCTGAAACGTGTTTACATTGTTGAAAAGCAGATTGCACAACTTTCTCATCTTTGCAAACTCAGTATATGTCTTTTCTGATTTTTCAATCCAGTGCTTGGCCCAGCAAAGTCAAACTTTTCCCAAAATGCTTCATGCCATCTTGTTTGAAAATTTTATATGAGCTGTAGAAAACATGCCTCACACCCTTGCCTCCTAGCCGCATCATCTCTCCCTTTCTCATCTTTCAGAAACACTCTCTTTCCTAAATACACATTTTCAACCTTTACTTGTCCACATTTGTTTCTCTGCTTTCATTAGTCACTTATTTCATAAACATTTACTCAACAGTCACTTTGGGCCAGGAACTATTCTTGATGCTGAATACAACTAGGAACAGGACAGGCACAATACATTGTTTGTGTTCTTCCATGTTTTTCCTTCTACGTTGCCTGTGCAATGTCTTTTCAGTCCTTTCATCTTTGGTCATTACTGATTGCTATGATATTACTCTTCCATGTAAAAGCTTAATATATCCTGAAGTTAGTATCTTTGGACCTGAAATTTTATACTGTGAAGATCAGACGTGCGTCTCTTTTACTCTTATGTTGTATTTCTGCCATATAAATCTCAAGGATTCCAGCTCTGACTGAGAGCAGGTGGTGAGCCCCACAGCCATTCTAGGCTGTGCCCATGTTACTGCCTTCATTTCCTTCCTTTGTGTTTCGAGAACATAAGAGAATGCAGGAAGCTGCTGCTCAGTTGATGTAAGCCTTTGGTCCTGCATTAGAACATGTTTTCACATAATGTTGGTCGTATAACCCTCTCAGAAGGATCTGACTGCTGTTTCTTTTGAACACTTTCAGAAACAAGAATTGACACATTTACAGCCTAGGTATTGAATGCCTTGTGGGCTTATTTCCCCGAAGGTCACAATCTTGCTCGTGATGCTCCAGGGACCTGTGGTAAATGCAGTTGGAATTCAGGCGCCTCCTGTGAGCAAGTTTACGTGACAGTAGGGGCCATTTTCTGCAAAGACCTGGTCTTACTCTTTATTTCAGTTTCTAGGGTTCTCACTGTTTATGCAGTCTTCAGAATATGTCTTTAAAACTTCTCACAGCTTTTCATGGTTCCCGTAACAGGATTTTTGACGCAAATGCCCCAAAAGTAAATTCAGGGAGGTCTCTAGAAGAAATACAAATAATCAGCCAATTCTTAGACAGAGGTTCAGTTTAGTCTCTCTTGACTTGAAAACAGGCAAATTTGTTTCTCAGTTGCTCCCTCATGAATGAGTGATGTCACTGCACCCTGTTGACATGAGGGGATAAAACATAATGGCACTGTAAACTGGTTCAGTCTTCTGGGGGCTAGCAATACATGATGGTTGCTCTGTTTACCCTAGATCACAGCTTTTAGGAATTTATCCAAAGAAAGAGTGTAAAGTGAAGGAGAGCAGTCAGATTGACACATCACAGAACTAAAGGCTGAAGGTTGTCTACATTTCCAATTGTTGAGGAATGTCCAGACTATTAAAACAGTGGAATAGACTATTACCAGCAAAATAACTGTTGTCAGAGGATTGTTGGTGGTGACATTGAAACTGGGTGTGCTCAGTTACAGAGTAAGGAAAGGGGTATAGGCAGCCTTACAGGAAAGTGCGAGGCAGGTGCTTTCACTGTTTTGTCTGAGAGGTGCTGGGGCAATAGGAAAGGAAGCAAGTAACAAGTGCATTTTCTATCAAGAGCAGCTCAGCTCTCTTAAAAGAAACAGCTTGTTGTTGATTTGGTAGTGGAGCAAAATTGCTTCACTGAGAAAGAGCTACCTGGGAGGATGGAGAGTGACGGACTGTCTCTGTTTCAGCATCACAGTATGAATATGCTCCGGTGAAATCCTTTTTCTGCAGGATCCGGTAAGTGAGGGGCTACAGAGGCCAGAAATGTTCATTCATTATTCTGTGATTTTTATTCAGCACTTATGATTCAACTAGGTTCGTATTCAGCTAGGTTCTGTCATGGATAAAAAAAAAAAGGACCTGATTCTTCTCACAGGAATTTTTCTGTGGATTGAGAAGAACAACATATCCATAAGAAAATCAGATAATGTAAGAAAAAAGATTGGAAGATAATTGCTAACCCCAGTGGCCTGTGAGGATCACTGCATGTAAAGTGATTTGGGGTCCTGTTTTGTTTACTTTTTTTCAGTCCTGCCTAAAATTAATTTTTGGAATTGTTTCCCCATTCAGCCACCCTTTTTCAATTTTTGAATTTTTAATAGCTTTAAAGAAAGCAAGAGATTTATATTTATTAGAAGGGTTTAAAAGAGACAGTGAACTAGAAGAAAATTGGCCAAAATTTTAATAATAGTTGATTTCGTCTTCTAAATTGATTATAACATAAATAGAGAAACTTTTTGAAATGGATAGCTAATGTTAATATTGAAGGTGTTAACTGCTGCAGGTTTTAGAGAAGAGAAAATGCTTATAATGGGTTATCAGACATCCATAGAATTGAGGGCACTTGAGCTGATAGTATTTGGATGCACAGGAAGGGATACCCTGAGGAAGGATGAGCAGGCGGGAGGGCCATGCTGGTCCAGTGGGTCATTCACAACTGAATTGCTTATGAAGGTCTTAGAATAAAACCTGACATGCGGTAAGCGCTGCCTGGTTTTATTATGTTAATAAATATTTTTGGGTCCTATCTGAGCCAGACACTTAATAGTGCTGGGATCAGAGCAAAGTTCTTGCCCTTTAATACTTAAATTCTACAGGGAGGGGACCAGTAATACATAAACGTGCCTGGGTCCCCTGGCAATACGTTGTAGGTAGACAGAGCAGAGAAAGAGGTGTGAGGCAGTGGGGAGACTGCTGTGGGACTTAGGGACATCCTAGTCTGTTTTATGTTGCTATAGCAGAATGCTCAAGACTGGGTAATTTATGAAGGAGAGAGGTTTGTGCTAGTGATTGTCCTGGAATCCAAGGGCATGGGGCCAGCATCTGCTAGGTTCTCAAAAGGGCATCATGATAAATGGCAAATTGATGTGTGCCAAGAGAGGAGAGGACAAAGGGAGCCAGACACTTTAACAACCAGCTCTCACCATAAATTAACCCACTCTCACAGGAACTACATTAATCCCTTTGTGAGGGTGGTGTGTCCATAACATAAACATTACTTAAAAGCCCTCCTGCTTTTCAGTACTGTGTCAGTGGCAATTAAGCAAGAGTGGAACCCTTCTTTGAAGAAGCCTGGTTGCAGCCAGAGACCTGAAGGAGTGACGCCCAAAGAACTGGAAGTTAGGAAGGATCTGGGAAAGTGTGTTACAGGCAGAGGGAACACTGAGTACAAAGGCTTTGGGGTGGGGCAGGGCTGTCCTGTAGGAGAAGAAATGAGAAAGCTAGGATGGCAGGTGCAGAAGGGAAGAGAGAGGTTAGAAGATGAAGCAGGGGCCAGACTGTAGCAAGATTTGCCTTCTGGATGAAGTGTTTTGTTCATGTTACTTACCTGTTTTCAAAACTTTTTACTTTGGGAATTTTCTAACATAATACAAAAACAGAGAAAATAGTGTAATGAACCAGTATGTGCTAACCACCCAGCTCTAATAACTTCAACCCATGGCCAGTCTGTGCCACCTGTTCTACCGCCAGTTCCTCCCCTCCGTTCTCCAAGTTTATTTGAACCAAATCTCTGCTATCCTGTCATTTCCTCTGTAGGCATTTCAGAATGTGTTTCTTAAAGGTTAAGCTCCATTCATCTTTGTGGTGTTCAAATTGTCCCATCTTTGGACAGTAAAGATCCTTTAGGGTGGCTCCTGTGCCATTGTGAGAGTCCCGTGTGATCTTTGATGGCCTCCTTTGTTTTAGGTATATGAACCCCAGACTCAAGACAGTCATTTCTTATACCACACTCAGAGTTAGTCATTTCTCTGGGCACCCTGTCCCTTCTGGAGAGAAGCGCCAGTCATATTCAGGGACCAGGTCCGTATAGTGGGGATGGTTTTTACTACAGGACCGTCCTGGGAATTCTCAGTAGGCAGAACTGGGATATTTCATATTTTAGAAGGGAAGCATCACTTACATTATGAAGGATTATGCTGGCTGCCCAACTGAATATACTAAGAGGGCAGGAGGAGCACTGGAAGGATGGCACAAGGCCCAGCCAGCATGGCAGGGCTGGAGGAGAAATATTTGGATATTCTAGATATTTTACCAGGATTTATTAATGGATTAGATTTGGCACATGAAGTAAAAGGAGTCAAGGATAATAGGGGTTTTTTTGGCTGGAGTTACCATTTATTGAGGTTGAGGAAGTTGTAGGAAAAGCAGCTTCCTGGAGAGAGGCAGGAAAAATGTGGCACTTACTTTTAAACAAGTTAAGCTTGAGATCTAAGTCGAGACTCTGTGAAAGTCTAGTTTTGGAAGACATCCAGGCCAGAGATAGATATTTAGGACATAGTGTGTGTGTGTGGTACTTAGAACCCTTTGACTGGACAAGCCTGGAAAAGTCCCTCATAGAAAGGAAGGAAGCAGACAGAATCAGCCTGGATGTTTGTAGAAGGGTCAGGAAAAGGCCATCTTCTGAATGAGTGAAGTAGGAAGTAAGGTCCTAGGAGTAGAGGTGGGAGGAGAGGAGACGGAGGGAAGGCAGTGAGTGGACAGATGCATCTCTGGCAGCACTGAAACTGCCTTGGTTTAGAGATCACGGATCCAAATGGTGACAGGAGAGTAGAGCACAATTGGTAGAAAACAAGAGCGTGAATCCACTCTTGGACAGTGGACTCTAAGAGATGGGGCATGTCAGAGTGGCTGTGTCCTCTGGGCAGCTGGAGTGAAAACTTTTGTGCTTGTCTCTCAAGCACTGGAGATCCTCTGTGAGAGTTGGAAAGAGATGCCCATTTCCAGGGCACCAGGGAGGTGCCAGGGGCCTAGGGGCCAGGCTAGAGCTGGCTTTTAGCCCCTGTATTTTCTTTCCTTAGCCAGGCACCTTGAAGAACAGACTGCTTAACCTTAGGCCTGGTGCCTGCACCAGCCAAAGCAGTAGCTGAAGCTGTGAGACTAAATTCGCTCTTTGAAAGAGGGAGTGGAAAGGGATAACTGAGTTGACTTTGGGGGGGGTGTGATTGCAGGGGACAGTTTTCTGTTTGGTGGCACTTGATGTAGATATGTGAGGAAAGATTGTTATGCCTGTCCCTCCTCACAGAAGTGGAGGAGTCAGACTAGGAATTTGGGGCATGGAGGTCCCTCATGGTGGTCTGAGCAGATCTTCATAAAACCTCTTATTTGGTGACACAAATGAGTGTGATTGTCCTTGGGTGCTAAAATTTTAAGCTAACCTTCCCCTTCTGTGGAAAACAAATGTGTTTAAACATTTTAGATTTGGGTATGTGTGTCTCTGGAATTACCAATGACACGTTTCCCCAGCCTGTTTCACAGTGAACTAACTGAGTGCATCATGATCAGTCATCTTTGATCTCTTCAGTGGAGGCAGAGGCAAAGAACAAGAGAAGCACTACTCCCCATTCCGGATCCTCCCCTACTTGGTTCATGTGCATAGCTCTGTCCACCCAGAATCAGAGCCTTGCTGTCTAACGCTGGTTGAGAAGATTCACTCTGGCTACGAAGGTGAGTCAGGAGGACCTGCACATGGACAGAGACAGAAATGCCAGCACTCAGGAATGTGGGGAAACCTGACAGTGGGGGGCCTACAACAAAAAGGATTGCTTGAGTTTTCAGTTTGTTTCCTAAACTCTTAAGCATTTTTTACTGGTTTTTACTAATGCCTCTCC
Organism: Castor canadensis; assembly: GCF_047511655.1. NCBI lineage: Eukaryota > Metazoa > Chordata > Mammalia > Rodentia > Castoridae > Castor > Castor canadensis. The sequence goes on along the minus strand of NC_133392.1, from coordinate 157,694,744 downwards.
ACAGACTTTGACCTGTCATGCAACTGTCTCCTTCACAGACAGCATGGCCTCGTGGTCTAAGCCTAAATTATATAGTCGTCTAGTCCTTTCTCTACTGGAGACCTGGCATGTGGCCTTTTGGTTCTGTCTTGTATGAAAAAAAGAGTACCGAAATTATTGCAGAGAAGCCATAAGAATGAATTTTAACTTTTGGAAATGTCTTGAAAGTTCTGAGAAAGACTGTAGTTTGTATCTTCTGTGAGCAGAACAAAATTTCTAAATTCATATATAAATATGTAGGCAGCTTCCTTGAACTACCTGAAATTACGGTCAGTTCTTATGTAACATGACGTCCTGTCCTACAAATTACCATCCTATATGAAAATCGTACAATAAAAATAGGGCTATTGGGGGGAAATGGGTCCAGCAGCACAGCATTCAGAAACTGTGACACATGAAAAAGACAGAAATCTAATAAAGACAAAAACACAGTTTTATACGTGATAAATGACTAAGAAATACACCAAAACTACAGTAAGTGTGGCTCATAGCACGGTAGGAGCTGAGGTAGCAAATATTGGTGTGTGTGTTTTTTTATATTTCTTAGTGGCTCTGATTAAGTGGATGCCTTTTATGCATTCACTTAAGGTTTCTTTTGAATGAAATCACGTATAAACAAATGTTACATTAGCAGTATGCTCAACTTGTCACCTGCATTTTTCATTTTTTAGCACAAACTGTACATTGTAATACCTAACATGTATGCATATAATGAATCCTGATCAAATTCAACCCTCATCACTCTTTACCGCTTCCTGCTCCCCACTTTCAGTAGTCTCTAGTGGCTTTCATTATGTTCTTTACATACACAGTGTACTTTGATCATGTCCACCCCCGCAGCCATCTCTTCCCCCTCCCTGCTCCCACCGGCTCCGCCCCTCACTCCAGTCAGAACTTTTGTAGATCTAGATTCAGCATATGAGCAAAAATATGCAACTGTTTGTCTTTCTGAATTTGGCTTATCTTGCACATAATAATCTCCAGTTCCATCCACTTTCCTGCAAATGACATAATTTCATTCTTTATTGCTGAATAATACCCCATTGTGTTTGTGTACCACATTTCCTTTATCCATTCATTTGTTGTTTGGTATCTAGGCCAGTTCCATAGCATGGCTATTGTAAATAGTGCTACAGTAAACATGGGTGTGCAGGTGTCTTGATTGTATGTGGATTTGCACTCCTTGAGCTATATGACCAGGAGTGGCTTAGCAGGATCAGCTGACAATTCTATTTTCAGTTTCTTGAGGAACTGCCATACTGATTTCCATAATGGCTGCACTATTTTACATTGTACTTACATCCTCACCAGCATTTGTTATTTATTGTTTGTTTACGTTTCTCGTTTTGTTTTTTTTTTAGTGAGTCTCAGGTTTGAAGTTTGCACTTGGAAAGCAAACTCTAACACTTGAGGCACACCTCCAGTTCACTTTACTCTGGTCATTTTGGAGATGATACCTCACAAACTATTTGCCCCTGTTGGCCTCAAACCACAGTCCTCCTGATCTTAGCCTCCCAAGTAGCTAGGATTGCAGGCCTGAGCCATTGGTACTTCGCCATTGTTTGTTTTCTTGATGTTAACCATTCTGACTGGGGTGAGATGGAATTTCAATGTAGGGTTTTTGTTGGTTTTATTGGCAGCACTGGGGTTTGAACTCAGGGCCTCATGCTTATTGGTTAGGTGCTCTTACTGCTTGAGCCACTTTGCCAGCCCTGTTTTGTGTTGGGTTTTTTCATGATAGGGTCTCAAAAACTATTTGCCTGGGATTGGCTTTGAACTGAGATCTTTCTCATCTCTGCCTCCTGCTAGGATTACAGGTGTGAGGCACCGGCTCCCGGCTCAGTTTCCTTTGTGGCTGAGGATTTGGGCATTTCTTCATGCATTTATTTGGTATCTCTATTTCTTACATAGTGAACTATCTGTTCATTTGACCATTTACTTGGTCTTTTGGTGTTTAATTTTTTGAGCTCTCTATGTATTCTGGATGTTAATCCTTTGATGACTAGCTGGCAAAGATTTTCTCTCATTCAGTGGGTTGTCTCTTGGTTTTGGTAATTGTTTCCTTTGATATGCAGCAGCTTTATACTTTGATGCAACTTTCATTCTTATTTCCTGAGCTGTTGGAGTCCTCATCAGAAAGTGGTCGTCTATACCTAGATCTTCAGAGTTTCCCTATATCTTCCTGTAGTAGTTTCAAAGTTTCAGCTTTTACACTAAGATCTTCAACCCATTTGAACTGATTTTTGTACAGGTGAGAGATAGGGTTCTAGTTTCAGTCTTCTGCATGTGAATAACCAGTTTTCCAATAGCATTGTTTGAAGAGACTGTCTTTTTCTCCAAAATGTATTTTTAGCCCCTTTTGTCAAAAATAGATGGCTGTAGTTGTGTGGGTTTATCTCTGGGTCTTCTAATTTTATCCCATTGGTCTCACAGACCAATGTCATGCCATGCTGTGCCAGTGCCATGCTGTTTTTGTTGCTATGGTTCTGTAGTATAGTTTTAAAATCAGGTATTCTGATGCCTCCAGCATTAGCTCCTCTCAGTCACGCTTGCTTTGGCTATGCATGCTTCCATATGAACTTTAGGATCGATTTTTCTATTTTTGTGAAGAATGACATTGGGATTTTGATGGGGATTGCGTTGAGTCTGTAGGTTACTTTTAGTAATATAGGCATTTTTCACAATAATCAATTCTGCCAATTCATAAATATGTCCCGAGTTTTTCAAAGCACCTGTTAGAACAGAACTGACCTGACTGTGCAGATTTTATAACAAAGAAAGTCTCCATAGTGCCAATCAGCATTTCAGGTCGTTTTGCTTAGTTATGTACAACTGCTAGCTAGCACTAGAGTTTTCTTACTCTTGCTTTAACTATTGGATTTTTTTGTCATGAGAAAGTTAGCCACTCAGTGTGTGCACACTCCTCTCTCTGTTCAAAGTTAACTTTAGTAGGCATCACTACTAAACCTGATTGAAGTGTGGCTGATAACCCAAGTTGTCATTCAGTGTAGCTTTGGCACCTTGAAGGCCCTTAGGTGAGATTTCTGCCATTTCATACAGAGATTTTGTCTCCCTTTTAGCATGTTAAACTAATGATTAGATGTTTGCCTTTAAGTGAATCTTTCTGTTTTTTTCTTAGCTCCTCGAATCCCGGTGGGTAAAAGAATTTTTACCACAACACACACTCCAGGATGTGTGTTTCTTGAAGTAGATGAAAGGTAGGTACTTCTTTTTTAACCCTAAAAGAAATTTGTTTCTATCTGATATTTGTCAGTTGCACTGAAATTTGTGTTGTCTGAATTGTAATATAGTTGTCTTGCATGTTATATTCAGAAAGAGGTACACAAGGTATGGTGTTAGATCTCACAGCACTGTGCGTTAGGTAGGTAAGGTGACATAGCTCGGTTGTACAGAAGAGGAGAGTGAACCAGAGCTTGGTCTGCTCCAGGAACATCTCTAGAATACCTGGCTGTACTTATTTGGGACCACAACTCTGTCACCTGTCATCCATCACAGTTATTTCCACTTGATAGTTGCTCCTCAAATCAGTTTATGATAAAGCTTAGCTAGTCTGAAGTGGGAGGAAAAAAATAAAGAACAGATTTTTTTGGCGGGGGGAGGTGGACACCTAAATTTATTTAAAGGATTTTTTTCTTCATTTTGAACTTATGTCACTCTTCTTTGGGGGGTGGGTGTTAAGATGGTTTGGTATTTAAAAGACAGTGATGGCAGATCGTAGTCACTGCTTATTGCTGTTTTTTGATATCTTTATTTGGAAAAAGTAAATATTGGCATCACATCAGTGATGTATTTATATTTATTTTAAAATTTTAGCTATTCATGAGATTTAAAAGCCTGGGAATGTACCACATATAAATGTGTCACGCAAAAAAATCTCAGAAACCTGGGCACAATTATGATAATTAATTTTGATTTTAAAAAATCTTAATGTATGAAAATGGGTTTACTTAATAATAATTATCCTGAAACCAAATGGCAGTTGGTGAGATATTTTGTATAAAATAATCTGTTTAAAGTAACAAAATTTAGTTAAGGAAAATTCTGAAAATAACTTATTTCATTAGAAAATATTTTTGGATTTCTAGCCGGGTGGTGATGGCTCACATCTGTAATCCTAGTTACTTGGGAGGCTGAGATTGGGAGGATCATGGTTCAAGGCCAGCCAGGGAAAATAGTCCCTGAGACCCATCTCCAAGATAACCAGAGCAAAACGGACTGGAGGTGTGGCTCAAGCAGTAGAGTGCCTGCTTTACATATGCGAAGCCCTTTCAAACCCTGGTACTACCAAAAAGGAAGGAAGGAAGGAAGGAGGGAAGAAGGAAGAAAGGGAAGGCAGGGTTGGAGGAAAATACGGATTTCTAGACAGTAAATGTTTATGGAGGCAGCTTTGTCTAAGTTATCCTTACCCTTACCATTACAAGTTTCCTGTGAACCTTTATCCCAAAAATGTTTGTATACTAGTTTCTGTTTGATATTACATTGTTTTTAAGTATTTTTAATCATGCTGTGTTAGCTTTCTGTTACTGTAACAAAATACTCAAGATAGTCATCTTATGAAAAGAAAGGTTTATTGGCGCTCTGGGTTTCAGGCATGATCTGGTGCCTGTTTCTTTGGGCCTGTGATGAGTCTGAATATCATGGCAGGAGTGTGTGGTAAAGCACAGCTGCTCACTCATGGAGCTGGGAAAAAAGAAGAGAAAAAAAGGCCAGGTCCCAGCATCTCTTTGGGGCACACCCCAGTGACTTGACTTCTTTCCCCTAGGCTCTGCTTATTAAAGGGTTCACCACCTAGTAGCACTATGGGCTGGGGACCAGGCTTGCAACATAGGGACCTTTGGAAGACAGTCAGGATCCAACATATAAAAATACTGTACACATAGCCTGCTTTATTCATTTACCACCACATCCTTCTGTTACGTGGTCTTCGGAGAGAGGGCAGCACTGGGGTTTGAACTCAGGCCTACTTGAACCACACCCTGGCCCTTTTTTTCTTTAGCTAGTTTTTAGATAGGGTCTCACACTTTTTGCCCTGGGCCAACCTTGAACTGCTCTTCTCCTGCCTATGCCTCCCATATAGCTAGAAGTACAGGCATGAGCTACCTTCCCAGCTTGTTTATTGAGATGCTATGTCACAAACTTTTGCCCAGGCTGGCCTCAAACCATGATCCTCTGACCACTGCCTCCTAAGTAGCTGGGATTATAGGCATGCTCCACCATGCCTGGCCCATGATGAGATCTTTTTAAATAGCTGCATAATAGAGAGCATTAGACTCCTCTGAACACCATGCTGAAAATACAGGTCTTACCTGCAGAGGTTCTGATGAAGTAACTCACAGTGACTTCAGATCTGTTCGTAGTGTATTGCCTGGGTGATTTTGATCCAAATGTGAAATGACTGCCATCATTTCCTAGAGCACCCAGCCATCTCCCACAGTGCATACACTTAGGTCTCTTCCTTTTCTAAAGCTTTAATGAACATCTTTTGCTTCATTTTCCCTACTAGAATTAAGTAAATCTACTTTTTTCCTTCTTGTTTGGATCTGGGAATGGAACTCAACACTCTACCACTGAGTTACATCACCAGCCTACGAGCATTTTTCAAGTATATAAAGTCTAAAATTCACTTGCTATTTGTTGTGTGCCTGTATCCCAGAGCAGTGCCTTTGCTGGGTTACCTACCTCAGGATCTGGTCGGCTCATCGATCTTGACATACTTGCATCCAGAAGACCGTCCTCTGATGGTTGCCATACACCAGAAAGGTAGGGCCTGCACCTTTACAGGAGGAGTCTTCTTTACCATGGATTTGTTCTGATTCTTCATTTTCCATTAGAGTTCAACTTTAACCAGATAATCAATGCATTGAAACTGCTAAAAACAATGGTTTCTTATATTTTAATATAGCAAAAAAATCACAAATAAATGACAGGACACGTGTAATCAATGTCTGTGTAAAGTCTACTTTTGTCTTTTTGTTTTATATAGTCTTGAAGTATGTAGGCCATCCTCCCTTTGAACATTCACCCATTAGATTTTGTACTCAAAATGGAGATTATGTCATATTGGATTCCAGTTGGTCCAGCTTTGTGAATCCCTGGAGCCGGAAGGTTTCTTTCATCATTGGTCGACATAAAGTTCAAACGTAAGTTAATCCATTTGAATACTTTGTAAAAATTCTGTTTTGCCTGATGTACACCTTAGCTCATTGAATGCGCCTTGAAGCAGCTACACACAAAGTAAACAGAGCACAGATTTTCTTTCATTGCTTATGACAAGTCTGTCAATAACCTAGCAAGAGCCTTACTTAAACTATAGTCAGACTTAAAGTAGCTTCAATGTTCATCTTTAAGTAAACTGTGGAGTATTTGTTTGATACTTTGTTATAATGGTCAATAAGAATTTTTGTAGAAAATTGCCTAACACAATACCTCAAATGATTTGCATGCTAGATACAAAAAGCAGCATAGTCATTTATTTATACCTATTTGTATGTTTAATGCATTCACATTAAACATTTGTATGTTTAATGCAGACACAGATTATGGTCATGTGTAGAGAGGGGACTGTGGACAAAAAGCTCTTTCCTGTTTGCCTTTTCTGTATTTTAAAAAGATCTTTTAGTGAGCGTGGAAAACATCACCCTCTGTCGTCAAATTCCACTTGTATCTGTTTCATTAAAATTTATTTTTGAAAATCCAGTTCTTCACTGTTTCTTGTTCTACCAGCATGGCTGACTGCAACTTGTTTGATTGCTGTTCCTGTCCATGTCACATGTCATGTGAAATGCAGCCAGGACAGCCCGGCCTGCTACTTTGCAGCTGAGACACTCCTACTTACTCCTTGAATTTTTGCTCCAGTTTTAGTTGACCTGTAGAGTTTTTGACCAGGTCATAGTTTTTCTTTGATGTCTTTTTCTTTCTTTTTACTTCCTTTCTTTCCTTTTTCCTTTTGCTTGCTTAAGCATGGAAATTATACTATGTCTTCACTGTTACGATGAGATTGAGGAATTATGTTTTGGGTTTTTTTTTGTTTGTTTTTGTTCTAAGACAAGGTCTCACTATATAGCACAGGTTAGCTTTAAACTCAAGAGTCTCCTGCCTCAGCCTCCTCTAGAGTGCTGGGATTACAGCTGTGCACCGCCAGACTGGCTGCTGGTTTTTGTATTTTGTTATACAACTATATATACATAAGCATAAAACTAGAATAGTAGATCTTACCAATAAAACATATTGTCCCATCTTCATATTACAGTGGAACTGGTACACATTCAGGGTGAGTAGAGGTCTCAAGGTGTTCTCACAAATTTGTACGCCAGCATCTGGCCTTTGCAGAGCAGGTCTAAAACATTAAGGGAAGAAATGGACTCCTCAACACCCTAACTCATGGGACTGAGTCATGGTAGAAAGCTAACTTAATAACTAAAATAAGAACTAAGTCTGCCGGTTAAGTGCTGTTTATATTGGGCAAAAAAGACATTTTCCCCCGGTCGGAAGCCTACTTGCAAATGCAAATAATCAGATGGTTACTTAATGTGAGTAAAGGGCACCTCAGAGCAAATCTTCTCAGGAGTCATCCATCTGGAGGGTTGGTGGGTCTGTGTCCCCTGCCCCAGGCAGTTACATAGATAAATATTAAATTTCCCAAGTTACCCTTTCAGTTCTTTGATTAAGTGTATTACAAATTACCGGACATATAATGAGTATTCAAAATCTTGTCACGTTTTAAAGATTGCATCACTATTTATATCTCAACATCTAAGATTATATAAGGGAACTAACTTAGAATGTACGAGGTTTTTAATCTTACATAAAGTAATGGCTGTCTTTTATATTTATCAATTATTTTTAGTGCATTTATTCTTTCAAATATTTGTGGATTGCCTACCCTGGTGAGGTGTTGTGCTAGACCCTGAGAGAGAAAAGGCAAATGTTCTCTTACTTTCTCAGAACCCACATTGTAACGGGAGAGGCAGTGAGTGAAGATGGTCTTGTCAACCAGAAAGTGGCACGTATTCAACTAGAGTTCTGACGTATTCGACTAGAGTTCTGACGTATTCGACTAGAGTTCTGACGTATTGGACTAGAGTTCTGACGTTTTCGACTAGAGTTCTGACGTATTCGACTAGAGTTCTGACGTATTGGACTAGAGTTCTGACGTATTGGACTAGAGTTCTGACGTATTCGACTAGAGTTCTGACGTATTCGACTAGAGTGTGACAGTGTGGCAGTTGAGATGGGAAGGGAGCAGTGAGAGTGCTGAGCACAGAGCCCTGGCCATGTCTTCTTGGATCCCAGCTTATGGTGCCATTATCTACCATGTCACCATCAGATCCACACAAGGTGAAAAGGAGCAGCCTTCCCAGGGATCACTTGGGAGTGGAAGTTCCCTCTACGTGTGCAGCAGCCTCATACTTGAGGGCATCGGTGCTACCGTTTGATGAAGGCTGTCTCTCTCTTGCCTTACCAACTAATAAGTTTGGTTAAAGATAGTTTAGGTTTGTAGAAATTTTCACAACTAGGAATATCTAAACATCATCGTATAAAACAATCTCACTGTTTCCATTTCAACATTTCACTCAAAAAACAAACTCAAGTGTGTGTGAGAGGTGTTTAAGCTCATAGAGGATAGGAAGTGCTTAGGTACTCATTCTTTAACAAATACTTGGTGTGTGCCTGCTTGGATGAGGCGCTGTTCCTGGTACTGGCAATGCAGGAGGAAGCAAAGCAGGCAGAAACCTGAAGCCATGGAGCCTGAATGGTCATGAGGAACAGGCAGGGGCAGATGACCAGCACTTAGTTCTGTAGAGTGCACCTGTGTCAGGTTGTGAGACAAGGTGTTTACACAGAATACCTGTGCTACGCTGTGCTGAGAAGTATTGATTGCACCTATGGGACGTAAAGGTGAGCAGGGCAGCTGCTATGCTGTCATGGGGACACACATGATGAGTGCATGGTCTGCTTTATGACTGCCAGTATGCTAGGATTTTCTGATAGTTTTCTGCCTTTGGGATAGTCTTTCAGTTTTTAGGTAATTGAACTGCATGTGTAAGTTGTAAGAAGCAGCAGATTGGTGTAATTGGAAAAAGGAAAGCACTGGCTCTGGGCTCAATGTGTATTCAAATCTGGCTCTGATGCTCACCTCTTGGTTAGGTGAACTTGAGCAAGTTCCTCAAATGCCCCAGTCCTCTCTGTTTGATACTACAGTACTCAGGATTGAACCCAAGGCTTCACACATGGTAGGCAACCACTCTGCCAATGAGCCGCATTTCAAGCCCTTCTCTCACTCTTAATGCCAGGGGTAACTCCTACTTCATAGGACTCAGCAAGATGATGTATCTGACTCAGTACACCTCACTGGCACTTGCTCTGCTGAGGTCCTGAGAGGCAGTTAGTTTCATGGTGATAAAGGCGTAGACTGGGTTGTGGTCCCTTCATACATCCCTGCTTTCCTGTTAAAAGCTATGGGACCTAGCTATGCATATGTGTGTGTATGTATGTATTTTTACATGTGGGTGTATATGTCCTTATATATGTCATACAGGTGAATATGTGTGTGTGTATATATAAAATCAGTGACAGACAGATAACCTTAGTGCCTAAAATACCTTCAACAGGTTTTAAACTTTGATACACACACACAACACACTTTTTTTTTTTTAAGTGTAACAGTTACATAAAGGTTAGTATTGCAGAGAATCTTAGTCCCACACCTATAATCCCAGCACTTGGCAGGCAGAGGTAGGAGGATCACAAGTTCAAAGCCAGCCTGGGCTACATAGTGAGACCCCCACCTCAAATAGCCAAGGGCTTGGGGATGTAGCTCAGTGGTAGAGCACTAGCCTAGCGTATATAAGGCCTGGGTTTGACTCCCAGCACTGCAAAAGAAAAAAAGCCTGTTAATGTTTCATTTGTTTCTCTGTATTTTCTATACCTCCATGAAGAGAAATTTAGTTTTATGTTTTCTGAATTTAAGATCAAACAGTTGCTTTGTAAGAGCATGGATGTATTATTTGAATAGTCTATTAAGATCACTTTGGACTTCATTTTAAATGAATCTTAAATTGCTTGGTGTTTTGTAGGACTCCACTAAATGAGGATGTTTTTGCCACCAGAATAAAAAATGCAAACAGTAGTGACAAAGACATTACAGAATTACAAGAACAAATTCACAAACTTCTCTTGCAGGTAAAGTGAGAGCTTTTAAAAAACAAACACAGACTTCCCATGCTCGTGTTTTATGTGAACATTCAGTCCTAGAAAGTACATCACAGAAGTAAACTATGAAAGGGCTCTTTACCCTCTACCTTCCAGGAATGGTTGTCTTTATCTTTTTGCCTATGAATGAAATTGTTCAGTGTATTCTATGTGAAATACACAACATTTTTAGAACCAAGTAGACAGCAAACTGGAGGAACAAGACAGAAAAGCTTTCTGCATGAGAAAAAAATTCTTCTTGTATTCTGAACACCACCAGAGTACTCACCCTCTGAGTTTTTTGCTTCAGTATTGTTTAGAAATAATCCCAGTTTTAAAGGCAAAGGAGAGGGATGGTAGGGCTCTATACCTTTAGTTACTATAAGGTAAAAGCAAGAAGCCTTAACTGCTGAAAAGCAGTATCAAAAGTGGATTCTACTAATATAACTGTTAGCCCAGTGGTTTCCAACATGTCTTTTATAAAATCTCTAGGTTCAGGAAATATGCATGGAGTTCTTGAGAAAATATGACATATATTTCATTTATTCTCTCTATTCTAAACTCAGAATAAGGAACTAGTTTATTTTCAGGATTTTAAAAATGAATTATACTGAGTCTCTAACTCCCCATTTCCTGCCTGGGGAGCATGAAATGTTTCTCCCTTTTTTCCCATGTCTCCCCACTTCTATCCTGTTTATATTTAACTATACTATTACTTTTCACTAAAAAAATCAATTACTATGGCATTTCAAAAACTGGCAGTTCCAGGCTGGGCTCTGGTGGTTTGTGCCTGTAACCGTACTTGGGGAGCTGATACCAGGGGAATAGTTTGCAGATCAGGAAAAAGTTTGTGAGACTCATCTCAACCAATAGCTGGGCACAGTGGCAGGTGCCTGCCGTCTCAAGCTGTGCTGGAGGCTGAGATTGAGAGGATGGTGCTTTCATGCCAGCCCAGGCCAGAAATGTTTGTGGATCTCTTCTCAAGGGAAAACTACGGCATGGTGTATATACCTGTCATCCCAGCAACAGTGGGAAGCTTAAAATAGAAAGATCAAGGTCCAGGCTAGCCTGAGCAAAAAGTAAGAGGCTGTCTCCAAAATCACCAAAGCTGAAAGGGCTGGCAGAGTAGTTCAAGTGATAGACTGCCTGCCTAGCAAGCACAAAGCCCTGAGTTCAAGCCTCAGCATCACCAAAACAAACCAAAACTTAATGTTCCAGAAATGCTACCTAGACTAGAAAGTCTTACTTTCTAGTAAGACTGCCCTTGAGAATTAGGAAATGACCAAGGAGTGTCTTTTACATCAGCATCTGGGCTAAATGCATCAACCTACACCTGATTTAGGATTTGAGAAGTTTTCATTTCTGGTGGTTCTAGAGAAGCTCTGAGCTGGGTAATTCTGTGGTTTAGACAGCAGTGTCTGATTGGCCCTTCTCTCTCCTCCCTCAGCCAGTTCACATGAGTGCCTCCAGTGGCTATGGGAGCATGGGGAGCAGTGGCTCCCAGGAGCATCATGTCAGCATTGCCTCTTGCAGTGAGTCCAGCGGGCCCTGCGTGGAGGAAGCACAGAAGCAGCCGGTAGGTGCCGATGTGCTCTTGTGTGGATGCTACATCATCCCTTTAGTTCTCTGTGATGTGTCACTGCTGGTCCTGCACCTGCTGACATCTGCAGATTTGTTCTGGACTTGAAATCCTTATCTGATAATAGACATTTCAGTCTGTTTTGATTTAGAAAAGGAAACATCACATTTGGATTAATTGTATGTTCTAAAAATTGGTATGCTGTGAAGAGATTAAAGTTTTGTTGGTACCAGTGTACCTTGGCACAGTAGGAAGCTAAACTAAAGTGAGAACTAAGGCCAGGCATGGTAGTGCTTGCCTGGAATCCCAGCTGTTTGGGAGGCAGAGACAGGAGGATGGAGGTTCCAGGCCAGCCCGGGTGAAATTAATGTGAGACCCCTTTGAAAAACAAACTAGAATCTGACCATGGCAGCTCATGTCCGTCATTCCAGCTGCTTGGGAGGTGGAGGTAGGAGATGGCAGTCCAAGGCTGGCCGTGGGCAAGACCTTGAGACCCACCTGAAAAACAAAGTAAAGTAGGACGTGCTGGCAGTGTGACCAAGCAAAGTAACAACTGTGCTTTTAAACCTTCCGTCTTTAGGCAACCAGAGTTAAGTGTATGCTGTGAATCTTTTAGTGTACATTTCCATAATTTTTAAAACCTGTCTTATGATTCTTTCCCTAAGATGACCTTGCAGCAGGTCTATGCCAGTGTAAACAAAATTAAGAATCTGGGTCAGCAGCTCTACATTGAGTCAATGAGCAAATCGTCAGCCAGGCCAGCAGTGAGACCGCACCTGGAGCTGCGGGGCAGGGGTGAGTGAGCGGCACCAGGTCCCTCCCCAGCTGTCCTTCTGCAGGAGCCACGCCAAGCCCTGGGCCCGGCTGGTGCAGCTGCTTTTCATCTTTCTTCATTTGCCCAATAAGAGTAGTAATATTAATAGTGGCAGATGCTACCTTGAAGGCTAAATGGGATTAGAATGGAGTTCTACTTTGCTTTTATTGAAGAAGTAGCTTTGATGATAATAGCAGCAAATTCATAGATTTTCTCCTCTAAGCTGTCTATAAACCAAAAGAGTTTATTTTAGAATACATTTCAGATTGTAAAGTATACTGAAAGAATAATACCTTTCTGTCACTTCAAACAAGTGGAGAATATTAATGATCTAAACTGAATGAAAAGCATTGGCCTTTTTCCTTTTCTTAAACGTGAAGTAAGGCCCATTCTAAAACAGTGTGATTGTTGTATTAAGCACCATTAGTTAACCTAGGTACATAGCAGAAGAATGAGATCAGACTAGAATGACCTTTTTTGTTGGATGGATGGATGGACAAACAGATGGGTGGACAGGTTTAGTATACAGATGTATTCATCAGTTCTGACCATTGAGAGGACCCACAGGCAAAGCAAGCAGATCTTTGTTTCTAAATACATTGTTCCAACAAAAGGAACCAGGGCCAGAAAGTAACGAAGTGCCAAAATAGAGACGGGCATGCCACAGGGGCTCAGGAAACAACCTGAAAGAGCTGCCAGCAGCCCAAACTAGAGCAATGTCAGCAACAAAATACATGATAGCATTGAATATACATACCCCAACAAACAAAATAAATATCTGTGTCTCCATTCCGATAGCGAATGAATGAAGACTAAAGACATGTGATAACCAAATTTAATGTGAGATACTGGACTGGATCCTGGAACAGAAAAATTGGTGTTGAATTGGCAAAAATCTGAAGAAAGTCTTTAGTAGCATTATACCACTGTTGTTAATTTCTTAGTTTGGTCATTTTATTGTGTACATTAGCAGAAGCTGGGTGAGAAGTAGTGGGACTTCTCGATATTATTTTTACAGGTCTTCTTTAAGTCCACATTTATTTCAGAGTTAAAGTGAATGAGTTAGCAGAAGCAGGCTTTTCTCCATGATGCCCTCTGAAGCTACACAGGCCTCTCCAAACCAGCTCAGAATGGCCTTTCTTAGTAACAGCTGCAGATCGCACTCATTGCAGAGCCTGTCCTCAGTACTGACAGCTCAGTCACTCCTTCCTGAAGGCCTTTCCAGGCTTGGTCTTCACAGCACCATTCTTCCTAGCTGCCTGCTTTTTGGTTCCTTTACTTTCTCATTATTCTCTAATTCAAGGAGGTTCAAGTTCTTTCTACACCTATGCTGTCTGATTTGTGGATGTTTACTCTTGATTTCATTCTAGCCACACTTGACAATTTAATTCAAATTAAATACAAGTAAATAAAAGGTATAATGTGTAAATACAATGAAAAATTTATATTCCTTGGTTGCTCTCGCCATATGTCAGTGCTTAGTAGCCACATGTGTTATTGGCTACTCTATACTCTATAAGATAGCTCAAAGAAAGAGCAATTCTGTCAGGTTCTGTTGGACACAGTTTGACCCAGGTAATGCTATGTGCCCTACATGGCAACACCTGAGAGGTGCGCAGTGTCTAAGCATCCCACTCCCGTGATGCTGACAGCTCAGGCGTGAAGGTGGTGGGTGGTGTGCACTGATGGTTTAGCATACAGTGTCTAGGTATGCTGATTACATGTGCGGGTAGTGTCAACTTGACATTGGGAAGTACCCCACAACTTCCACCTCACATAATCTTTACCTGAACACTTGTTTCACTCTTGTTCTTAAATAACATTGTAACCATTCTATGTAATGTGCTCTGTACCTTGTTTTATTAAATACAACATTATTATACATTGTGGATATCTGTACTCATTTTTAATAGCTGCATAATATTCGGTTGACGTGTATATCATAAAGTGCCATGATTTGATTCGCTAGATGTTTTCTTAACTGCGTGCTAAATGTAATTGCACACCCTTTCTCTTTCAGATGAACAGAAGGCCTTTTCTTCCTCCCAGACCTTGAAAAAGAAAGGCATGTTCTCTGAGCCTTGTGAGGACTTGAGGAAAGGCCAGCATAGCCCATCCTATCAACAAATAAACTGTATTGATAGTGTCATCAGGTACAAGACACAAAAGCAGACTTAGTCACTGTTGGGACTTCATAGAATTTTAATACATGTTTGGTTTTGACTTTGAGGTTTATGGAGTGCCAACTACATACAGTTCACAATTTATTGAAGGGTATAAAAAATTAGAAGATGGATCTTTTCTCTGGAGGAGTTATGGGATAGTTGAGAAGGCAAGACCTAAGCTTGTCAAAGTTACATGGTGAACGATGTGAAGATGAACTCAAGACTATAGTAAAAGATTGCAACCCAGTGATCCAGCCAGATGAGCTGAGCGGGAAAGAAAGTACAAAGTCTCCCAAACACAGGGGGACATGGCATGGGAAGGCTAGGCAGGAAAATAAGGCCTAATTCTGTTGTCGCAGATACCTGAAGAGCTACAACATCCCAGCTTTGAAAAGAAAGTGCATATCCTGTACAAATACAACTTCTTCATCCTCAGAAGAAGACAGGCAGCACCACAAGGCGGACGACGGCCATGCACTGCAAGGTAAAACACTGTCTGCAGAGCTGGATTAGGAGTCACCACATGCCCATCATGCTCTCTGTTTCTCTCAGATTTCTTTTCTCTTTCAAGACAGGGTCTTGCTGTCTCACTGTGTAGCCCAGGCTGGCCCAGAACCTGTGATCTTCCTTCCTCAGCCTCCCGCATGCTGGGGTTATACACATGCACCACCAGGCCCAGATGTCTCCAGTTTCTTGTCTTTAGTTACGTCATTGTAATCACAGAAGCCTAGTTTTATATCACCGCTTTATGGCCAGTAGACTTTAATTTGTCAGTCAACAACTTAGGAAAACTATTTGCATCTTTAAACTTCCTGTTGGGAGTTTTCTTCTCACAGTCAGTTTCTTATATATCACCAGCTGTTGCCCAGATCCCAGCCATACCTAAGCCGGAAATACCAGCACATGGACGGTCCACAGATGCTGAAGGAGGAGGCCCTGCACGGACCCTGTCCACCGCCGCACTGAGCTTGGGGTCAGGCATAAGCCAGCGCAGTTACAGCAGCACCATTGTCTATGCCCCCCCAGAGTCAGGTACCACCTTTACCTTTCACTGAGAACACGAACCATTAAGACTGCTTGCATAGTTCTAACTTCTGAATTATAAAAATGTTTTCCTCTCTTTAACTCACTTTCATTGGTTACATATTTAGACCGTTTCTTAGTTGTTTGGTGTGTATACGGAACTGAGAATGTTACCTCGGCAGGAGTGGGGATGCCCTCAGTAGCTTTAGTCATTATTGGTGCAGTTCTTGATGGGGCTGCATGAGGTCATTTTGTTGTTGACCTTTAAAGAAGGTGTGCTTGTGTCTGGATCTCTCACACATATATTCACGTTTTTGTATTGATCTGATAACAGTGATTCAATGATCTGATATAAAGAGAGAGTATACAACTCTCTTCCAAAGGGGAGACATGGCTCAAGTGGTAGAACACCTGCTTAGCAAGTGTGAGGCCCTGAGTTCAAACCCCAGTACTGCCAAAACAAAAGCCTAAACAAAGAAACAACCAAAACCCAACTCTTTCTTTACTTGTAGTAGTCTCGTCTTACTTTCCTTTTTATTTTTTCCTACGTAGCAGTGCAGTGGATGAAATGGTGACACATCTGTTAAACGGGGTTTTCGGATCCCTCTTCAGTGGTAAATTGGCCATGTGCATTGAGGAATTACTATGGCCCCTCTGTCCTTAGTTCCTGATAGTCTTTATTAACTCATTCCATCCTCCCAGCATCCTTATGAAGTGGAGTGTTGACTGGAGGATTGTGGATTGGTAGGGAAAGACCAGCGACAGCCACTTGGAGATTAGATTATGTTTCTGATTAGCCAAACATAATTTTATTGGGGGTGAGCCAGGACCAGGACAGGAGCATGTACACCTTGTGTGTTTTGAGAGAGTCTCACTATGTAGCCCAGACTGTCCTCGAAACTTTGATCCTCCTGGCTCTGCCTCCCAATTGCTACAGTTACAGATGAGTACCGCCATGTGTGGCTCCGATGCCCATTTTTAATATGTGTTTTGACAGTGTTCTGAGCTCCTATAAGGCACGTAGCTGCCTAGAAAGCAGCCATGCAAGGGAGAAAGAGGGTTTCAGCCATTAAGGAAAGCCATGCCATATGTTTTCATACTCTGCTCTTATATTATCACTTTGAAAGAATCTGCACTAGAAACTAATGCTTTAACTTAAGGAAGTACCTAACTGATAATAGTTTCTCCTGACCTTAAACCAGTTTCAGCATCTGCAAATCCACACTTTATTCACAGTGCAAATGTTCTTAAACTGTGTGCTACCCTGTGTCTTGCTTTTAGAAAGCCCATATTCCTGACACTAACAATGAAATTGAGTCTGAAGGCCATTGTCACAAATGCGTTTCCTTGCAGACTATCATTTTCATTATATATGTGGAATAACTAAGACACAACAGGTGAAGTGACTTAATTTGCCCAGAATCAACAGCCATGAGTGGCTGAGTAGGGAATCAAAATAATTTCTACGAACCATTGACTGTCTGTAGCAGGGACTGATTAAGATGGAAAATGAGATACAAAGATTAACTTAAAAGCCAATCCATACACTTAGGTGAATTTTTTTTAAATTACCCCAGTTCTGAGCTGGGACATGGCTCGAGGGGTAGAGCACCTGCCTAGCAAGCACAGGGCTCTGAGTTCAAACTCCAGTGCAAAAAAAGAACCCAGTCCCAAAAACAGGCAGGAAAGGAGGAATAGAGCAACCAAAAAAAAACAAAAGGAACAAACCAAACACATAATAAAATAATAGCTCTAAGTCCAACTATATTGACAATGCCCTAAAATGAACTAAATACTGCCAATAAGGCAAGGAGTGTTGGAACAGATACCTCCCTTGTGGTGTCTGCGGCATATAATTTAATACAGATTCATGAATGGATTGAGAATGGATGGGAAAAGATGCGCAGCTTAAACAGTCAGCATTAGAAGGCGGGGTGCTTCTATTAATATGGGTAAAGAAGAGCTCAAGACAGTCTGGCCAGAGACATTTCATAATGTTAAATGGTCAAAGCTGGAGGTGTGGCTCTAGTGGCTGAGTACCTGCCTAGCTTAATGTTAAAGCCATCAAGTGAACCCACCAGAAAGACCTAACAGTCATGAGTGTGTATTCACTATTAGTAGAGCTTGTAAAGATAGGAAGCAAAAATGGAAAGAGTCCAAGAGAGAAATAGGAACTGGGAATGCAGCTCAGAAGTAGAGTGTTTGGTTAAGCACTCCTGAGGCCCTGGATTCAATCCCCAGCACAGAGGTAGAGGGGCAGACAGGTGAAGACAAAGAAGGAAAGAGACTTTCCATAGTCTTGGTTGGGAAATTGAATACACTTTCTCTGTTGATAAAACATCTGAACAAAAAAAGTCAGTGAAGAAATGATGGGCTGAACCACACTGTCAGCCACTTTAATCTAACTGATCTCCAGAGAGCATGATACTCAGCAACACAGAATGATCACTGGCGCAAAATTTGTTGGCTGTAATATAAGCCTCAAATTTAAAGGAAATGATGATAGATAAAATGTGCTTTCTGGCTAAGTGAATTAAATTTAAAAATCAGTAATAAGGCATTTAAAAACCAAACATTTAGGAAGTAAACACATTTCTAAATAATCCATGGTTCAAAGATATCACAAGGGAAATTTTTTAAATATTTCTAAGTCCATAATAATAAAACTACAGCACACTAAAATTTGTGTGATACAGCTAAAACAGGGCTTATAAGGAAATTAATAGCCTTAAATGCTAATATTAGAGAAGAAATATCTGAAATCAGTGATGTAAAGTTCCAGTTTAAGAAGCAAAAGTAAAACCAAGATGGAAAGAAGGAAATAATAAAGATAAAGGCAGAAGTCAACAAAATAGAAAACAGGTAATAGAGAAGATTAAAACTAAAAGTTGGTTCTTTAAAAAGAACAAAATTAAAACCTGTATGCCATAGGACATCTATGATCTTACATAGAGTAAGTCTCAAAGTCAGTGTAAGTCCTCCAGCTTGGTATTTTTCAAGATTATTTTGAATATGCTAGTCTTTTGTCCATACAAATTGTAGACTCAGTTTCTCTTTTTTGTTCTTATGGTTGTATTTTCCTGTTTATGTGCCTGGTGATTTTGATTGGACATCAAATATTGTGAGTGAGTGCCAATTTGTATTCCTGTGAATATCCTGGGCTGCATTTGCGACCCCGTTAAGTTACTTGGAAACAGACTGAGCCTTTCAGGGTTCGTTTTCAATTCAGAATTTACTGGGCAGGACCAGAGCAGTGTATGGTCAAGGCCTGAGTTTTTCCTGCTACTTTGTTCACTGCCACATGAATGACGAAGCTTTTTCCCCTGGCTGATGGGAGCAGGTACCACTCTGGGAGCTAGAGTTATCATTCCCTCTCTTTTTAAGGGGTTCTTTCCACACGTGGCTATACTGGCGAGTCTCTCCTGAATGCCCTGAGGGCTGTCCATGGCTCTTAAGAGTCCTTTCTCTGCTGCTGTCTCCTGTCTGCCACCCCCTGGAAATTGGCCACCAAGGTCTCAGCAGCTTCTCTGCTCTGTCGTCAATTCATGGAGTTCATCAGACTCCACCTGCCCCATTCCCACCCTGGAATCCCTCAGGCAGTAAGCTGGAGCAGACCGGGGGCGTACCTCATTTTCCATCTTCAGGGCTCACTCTCCTTTGTCACCCGAAGCTCAGGGCTTTGAAACCTACTATTTCCATATAGTTTTCCATTGTTTTCCCTGTGTCAGACAGGAAGGTCAGTCTGGTCCCTGCTGTTCTGTCTTGGCTAGAGCAGAAGTCCTCTGTCTGCCAGGGTAATTCAGACCAGCCAGAGCCCACTTGTGGAAGTGGCATGGGGTCAAACCCACCCAAGCTATCGGGATATTGCACAGCCCAGAAAGGTGGGTTGGGGACTGGAGGAACCCACCACAGTGAAATCTTTAGAAGAAGTAAGTTTTTAGAAGCAAAAAGTCCATGTACACACACTTGCAACTGTGGATTATCTATAAAATGGGTCCTATGCAGTGTGTGAATAGTATGAGAAAACTATGTAGGTAAAGTTCTCCTAGGGATACTGTTAAAAGGGAAAAAAGTGAGTTGCAGACTAGAGTACATGTGTGCCTTCTCGGTGAAAACAGGATCACCTAGAGGGAGGTGAGTCTTTCTTCACATCGTTTACACATGCATGAAGACTTGAGAGATGTATCAGAGGAATGGCTCCTATGGGTGTGAGTAATGCTGGGCAGATGGTGGGCAGGGATTGTGAGAATTTATTAAATGCCTTTTAATACTTGTTCATTTTTGAACCACATGAATATATTAACTATTTAAAAATAAATTCATTTGGATGCCAGTGGCCATGCCTGTAATCCAGCTACTCAGGAGGCATTGATCAGGAGGATTGCAGTTCAAAGCCAGTCCGGACAGTTTCCAGACCCAACACAGAAACAGAGCTGGAGGAGCGGCTCAACCGGTAGAGCACCTGCCTAGCAAGCCTGAGGGCCTGAGTTCAAACCCCAGTCCTGACAATAAATTAACTAATTAATTCAAAGACAAAATTTTTTTTAACTCATGGTCATAGAAAATCATTACAATAAAAGCAAGATTTAAGTAAGTGTGTAATTATTTACAGCTGTAAAGTGCATATCTATGTTTGATATTTGCACAAAAATATCAAGAAAAATAAGGAGGATTTTTGTATAAGACTGATGGAGTTTTTCTTCCATAAGTTATAATGCTGTTTATAAAAGTTTATGGAAAGCAGTTTAAAAAGTAAAGTCAAATACAAGTGATTAATGGGAATTTCAATTAAATCTCTTTCACCTCAGCAGAGGATGCCGTCACAGCATGTGAGCCCTGCACCCTAAAAACTCAACGAGCTCCTCTGACCACAGAAGAATTTAAACACGTAGGACTCACAGCGGCTGCTTTGTCAGCACACACGCAGAAAGAAGAACAGAATTACGTTGACAGGTTCCGGGAAAAGATCCTGGCATCACCCTACAGCTGCTATCTTCAGCAGGAACGCAAAAGCAAAGCAAAATACTCCTATATTCAAGGTAGGCACATTTATGAAAATATATTCTGTTTATCTAGGTAGCTGTGAAAAGTCATAAACAGATTCATTCGTCCTTCCACACACTAGTACAAAAATCCACGGGTGCTCGTGTTTCTCATAGAAAAGGCATAGCATCTGTACGTAACCTGTGCACACCTTCCCTTGTACTTTCACGAAGCTCTTCATTATTTATGATAGCTAATACAGTGTAAGTGTTTGTTATACTGTATTGTTCAGGAAATGACAAGGGGGAAGTCTATACACATTCAGTACTGACGCACATTCTTTTCCTGAATATCTTCAGTTGTGATTAGTTGACTCCTCAGCTGCAGAACCTGAGGATATGGAAGGCTGACTGTATCAGGAGAGAAGGAAGGAATAATAGGAGTTGTACTTGCAGGAAACTGACAGATGCTGAAATAAATTCCCATTAGTGATTTATCTAGGATCTTCACTAGTTCCTGGATCTGAGAAACTGTCTTTGTGAGAAACTGATTGACATGCTGAAATTAGTTCATTTTATAGTGCTGACTTTGATCTAGAATTTTGTTCATCACTTTAGAACTACTTTTTGCCATCTTTGTAATAGACGTAGTTAATATTGGCAAAGGTTTATTCCTTTGTAATCTACTTACTATTACCTATAAATAACACTCTCTTCTTTTTGGGTGTTTAATTTTCATACAATATGTCTCCATTTTTATCCTTTCAGGAAATTCTACTTCTAAGCAAACCAGATCAACTGGTTGCAAAAAAGGAAAACACAAACATAAGAAGCTGCCAGTGCCACTAGACACCCGCAGCTCTAGTGGTGATGTCTGTGCCCATGTCAGGGGACTCCTTCAGGATGTACAGCCGTGGGGCGCTTCTGCAGTCTCCTCCCCCCACGCCTTGGGCCTGGCCTTCCCATCTGCAGTGATGGCTCCCAGCCAGGTGCCTTACCTCCTCCAAGCTTTTCCCCTGCCAGCCATGACCCCTCTGGAAGGAGGAGACTCTGCAGCCTGGGGAGCTACACCTCAGCATCTGCCTTCATCCAGTATCCTGCAGACACTTCCAGCGCTTCCTTCTCCTCACATGGATACTTTCATGACCATTTTCCTGCCCAACCCCCCTATTTATCCTCTGTGGCCACCATCATTCTTTCCATATCCATTCTTGGGGGCCACAAACTCTTCTGAAATGCCACCCTCAGTACCAGCCCCAAATCTGGAACCACCTTCTTCATCCAGTAACCAAAGGAGAGTGGAGGAAAAATGGGAGGCACAAAGTGAAGAGCACCCATTTATTAATTCCAGGAGCAGCTCACCATTACAGTTGAACTTACTCCAGGAAGACACACCCCAATCATGTGACTCTCCAGAGCCAGTGAGAAGGGAGGTTTGCCCACACACTGAGTGCGTAAGTGATGCTGACTGTCAGCACATGTGGGAAGTAAAGGCATCCTCTCTTGGTAAAGCTCAGGGTCATGCATGTGGGCTTGCCACTGACAGCCCAGGTGGGCTGAGATTGGGACTAACAAGCCTTGCTCCGAGAAACAGTCTGTTTCCCCGGCTCCATGAAGGAACTTTCTATGTCCTGCTTCCTAGAGAAGTCCTTCCCAAAGTGCCATCTTTTAGATTTTCTATGTGAACTAGGTTTTCTCTGCCTTTCCAAATTTGATATCCAGATATTAAACTTAATATGTTCATTGCCTGTAAAGCATATTTTCTTACAACTGAGGTTTTATGGTCTGGTAAGAGGAGAACAAGCCATATGACAGGGTAGAAATTTAGCACTCAATTTTTTGGACATATTTGTAGGACAACAGGTGTGTGTAGAAGAGGTAGGAGCCACTTTTTGTTATTACAGAAAGTAGGCAATTTGTTATTTCATGCTTATATGTGTCATTTTTTAAAAAAATTGCCAGGTGCCAATGACTCATGCCTATAATCCTAGCTACTTGGGAGGCTGAGATCATGAGGATTGTGGTTCAAGGCCAGCCCACATAAACAGTTCTCGGGACCCCCAACTCCAAAATGACCAAAGCATCATGAACTGGAGACATGGCTCAGGCAGTAGAGCACCTGCTTTACATGTACGAAGCCCTGAGTTAAACCCAGTCTAACAAAAAAAGACCCTTTTTTGGGTCAATTTCTTTTGTCAAACTCTACCTAAAAAGGTATTCTCAGATTTATTTATGAGATTAAACTTTGGAGTCTGGTACTCTTAAGTGTAGAAATGAAGATGAGTGTGAATATTTACACAAGTTTTTCTTCCATCATCACTCAGTCTTCTGTATTAGATGTTCAAAAGAGTGATGATCCGAGTCCACAAACACATTTGCTTTTGCAAGCCTGGCATCAGTGTACTTGCTCAGTTTAGGGCAAGGCCTTGCATCACAGTGAACAAAGGCTGGGTTAGGGAGTAAGCCACTGGTTCAAATCTCAGCTCTGTCACTAGTTAGATGGGTTGGCTTAGAAGAGTATTTAACTTTTCTTTGCTTTTGTTTCCTACTAGAAAAGTGGAAAGCTGCATACCTCCGTAGCTTATCTGAGGATTAACTGTTGCGATGTTTATACAGAACCTCCCTAAAACTCTCAGAGAACTGGGACTTTGATCTGTCCACTGTTGTACTTCTGGAGTTTTGTACATGATGATTGGAACATGTAAAATTCAATATTTATTTGCCAAGTGACAAAAATAAAGCACAGACTTGCGTGATGCCTGGCATGTAGTAGATACTCAGAAAACAGTGGCACCTTTTCTAGCACACACAAAGAAACTGACCACATTCTTGGAGACAGGCTGAAAGTCTCTGCTTCTAAGTTATGTATGTGAATTTTATGCTGTTCAGCATGTGAACTTGAAGCTGCCCTTTATCTGATGTGTGGAGTGATAAAGTGCCTTTTCTTGTGATCTTCCTGTGCAGCGCTGTGTTGTAGACCACAGTGGCAATAGGAACAGTCTCTGTGCTACCGGAAAACTGCTCACTGCACCGCCGCACCACGAGCCTCCATGTGGGACTGCAGCCCCAGGTAGTGAACCAGGAAAACCAACTCCTCAGACTATTGCCAGGAGGTCACTGTGTCCAGATCATCTGGTTTGGGCACTGGTATAGAAATAAAGTGGTTTTTTTTTTTCCTTTATTCTTTTTGTAGGCTTTCTTGGGGGTAAATTTACATACGATAAAATTCACAATTTCAGGTGTTCAAAACAAGAATTCTGACACATAAGTATATTAGTGTAGCCATCACAGTCACCATGTAGAACGTTTCTATCACTCTAGAAAGTTCTTTGCTCCCTCTTTACAGTTAATTCCTGGCCCTGGTCCTCTGGGCTCCTGGCAACCCATTGATTTACTCTCTGCTACTTAGCTCTGCCTTTTCTGTAATCTCACATAAATTGAATGGCAGTATGCAGTCTTTTGTAGGATCCTCTCAGATACAGAGATGCTGTTGAGACTCACCCATCTGATCAGTAGTTTAGAATTACATTGGATGTTGGTTCCTGGATTGTTTCTGGTCTGAGCCTATGATCAGTAATGTTGCTATGAATATTTGAATATGGGTCTTTTTGTGGGTATATGTTTTCATTTTCCTTGGCTAAATAGCCAGGAATGAAGTTTTTAGGTCATGTGGTTAACTTTGTTAGAAACAGCTGAACTATTTGGGATAGCTGCTGGGCTGGTGGGGAGGAACACTGCCAGCTAGTTATCAGAGCCATTGGGCAATCAGGGTCCATGTGGTGCATCAGGTTTTAAAGGTGCTTTCTAATCTGCTGTTGCTGTTTTTAAAGGAAGCCGTGGTGGCAGCATATGTTTCAATAGTGAATATTCTTCAGAAATCTCCGAGAGTGGGCAGCAGTCTCAGGATGTACAGAAAAGAGAAGCTTTTCCCAGTTTAGCTGAAGAGTCCATCTGGAAAATGATAGAACAAACACCAGAGTGTGTTCTGATGACATACCAGCTACCTGAGAGGTAGGAAAGCACTTAAAAACCCGTTTTTTTACATTTTATGGTTTAGGGACTTAATACAAAATGATTTTTAAGTGTTTTAAACATACTTGTAGAACCATTTTTTTTCAAATTCGCTTATTGAAGTCAAGCAGCAAATGGTTTCTTTTTAAAGCAAGGATTACAGCGATGGATCCAGACAAAATGACCATGTTACTCATCACAAGATGAGTAAACAAAGGCAGGCTGCACAATGCGTGATGGCAAAGCTGAGGGAACTCTGTTTCTTCTGTATGCTTCATTAAAATGTTACACATTTGTTCTCCACCAAGAAAAAAAATGTCTGCTGTACGACCTTGACAAGGAAATGATTGATTGTTCTGTTTTCAGTGTGAAGGTCATATATTACCAGGCGATGTAAAGGATATTACCATCCAAAAAGAAATGCTATTCTTACATGACTTAAGAGAACCCTGCACCTTATTCAGGACTGTTATGGTTTTGTATGCTTGTTTTCAGGGCAAAAGAAATTGTACTAAAAGAAGACCTAGAAAAGTTGGAAAGCATGAGGCAACACCAGCCCCAGTTCTCTCACGGGCAAAAGAAGGAGCTCGCTGAGGTGCATTCTTGGATTCAGAGCCACACTATCCCTCAAGAAATACACATCCAAGTAAGCACAGAAATAATAACCATCACACTGACATATTTTGTGCCAGTGTTCTTAAAATAGGTAATACTTTTGCTTGATTCCACTGAAAATTTTAGTCCTCATAATTACCTCTTATGGTAGGTTATCCCTACTTTTCTGACAAACAACAAAGTAAAGCAGGCAGATGTTAAATAATTTGTATGAGGTTATGTAGTTCAGTGGATTTTTAACACAGGTCTTTTTGAATACCACCTTTTCTTCCACCAGTTGGTATGTTTTGTGTCAAAGAATAAAGGTGCCTACTTTGATGATTGACTGGAAAAGAGAGGTATGCAAGAGAATCATTTCAAATGCACATGTTTGAAAAGACTTAAAATTCAAAATTCACAACAGAGGGAGTATTCATACCTGGCAACACTTTAGTGGGGCCCGGACAGTCCCTTGTAGTAACAAAGTCTTCTCAGTGAGGTCACCTGTGAGCATCTTGAGCAACGAGGCTTTTGTTTACCAGTGTTCCAGCTGGTAGTGGTGGCTGTAGTAATGGTGGCTATGAGTACACTACCAATGAGATCTTCATCTAAGTGTGAAGCTGTGGAAGGGTGAAGAGGTAAGTTAAAAATTATAAGAAACCTCCAACTTTTCAAGTGTAAAACTTGTGAAAGAAAATTACAAGAGAATCAAGTTGGGTATTCAAAAAAGTATAAGGCTTATGAAGTAAGCAGGTGAAAATCTTCCTTACCACTTTAAAAATTTAATACACTTTTCTTAATTGTGGTATAATACAAAAGTTAACCTTCTTAACTATTTTAAGTATGCAGTTACAGTGCTGCTAATTGTACATTCGTATCATTGTGTAGCTGTCCGTCTCCTGAGCACTTTTTATCTTGGAAAAGGAAAACCTATACCCATTGCACAATAACTCCCCATTTCTCTTTTCCCCACTCGTTGCAACTGTCAGAGTATATCCTCCCTGTGAATTTGATTGCTCTAGGTACTCATATAAGTGGAACTATACACTGTTTGTCTTTTTTATAATTCACTCATATATCGAGACCCCTGCTCTTTTGGTTATTATTTATGTGATACAACCTTTTCATTCCTTTCACTTTCAGCCTATTTTTCTCTAGATCTAATGTGAGTCTTTGTAGACAGCAGATAATTAGATTGTGTTTTTTGTATTCTCTTTTTCAGTCTCTTTTGATTGAAAAGTTTATCCCATTTATACTTAATTACTCCTACGAAGGAATTGCCTTGTGCCATTTTGCTGTCTGTTGTCAATATGCCTTTAATGCTTTACTGTCCCTCATTTTTCTGAATTACTGTCTTTTGTGTTTAGTTGATTTTCTGCAGTGAAACGTTTTAATTTCCTGTTACATACGTCCCGTAGTTATTTTCTTTGTGGTAACAATGACAGTTATTTTTTATATCCTGATGTATCGCTCCAGTTTGAATTTTGAATTTTGAAGCTTAACTTCAAAAGCATAAGAAAACTCTGCTTCTACAGAGCTCCATTCCCATCTCCTTTTAGTTACTGATGTTACAAAGACCAAAAACAAATTAATAATTGTTTTTATGCATTAATCTCTTAAATTATGTAGAAAACAAAAAAATGGAATTATATGTCATTTTCAGAATAATGATAGCTTTCATAACTGCCCCTGACTTGCCTTTGCTGAGATCTTTATTTCTTCATATGGCTTCAAGTTACTGTCTGCTGTCCTTTCATTGCATACTGCAGGATCCTTCAGCACTTCTTACAGAGCAGGTCTGGTGGTATCCACTTCCTCA
This sequence comes from Castor canadensis, assembly GCF_047511655.1. Taxonomy (NCBI): domain Eukaryota; kingdom Metazoa; phylum Chordata; class Mammalia; order Rodentia; family Castoridae; genus Castor; species Castor canadensis. Next base: position 157,667,506 of record NC_133392.1, on the reverse strand, counting down.
GTGTTCATTTATCTAGGAATATCTAATTTCTCCCTCACTTTTGAAGGAATTTTGCCAGATAAAGGATTCTTGGTTGAGAGGTGTTTTGTTTTGTTTCTTTAAGCACTTTGAGCAGAGCCCATTGCCCTCTGGCCTCCTGTTTCTGATGAGACAAATGCTATAATCTTGCATGTGATATGTCTCTTGCTGCTTTTGACTGTTCGTTATCATGTGGGCCTCTGAGTTCATCCTACTTGGACTTCCTTGAGCTTCTTAAACGTTTATTTTCACTAAATTTGTAGAATTTTCAGCTATTATTTCTTTGAAGACTCTCTTCCTTTCTGTCTATCTCCCCTCTTCTTGTTTGGCTCCCAGAATGCTTATGCTGGTCTTGAGGTGTTCAACATGCACATTAGCTCTGTTCACTTCCTCAGTCTTTCTCCTTTCTGCTCCTTAGACTTGACAGTTTCAGTTGTACTAGGCTCAAGTTCACTAGCCTTTCTTCTGCCTGCTCAAATCTGCCTTTGAATCCACTAGTAAATTTTTCATCTCAGCTTTGTCCTTTCCAGGTACAGAGCTTCTTTTGGTTTCTTTTTACATTTCCTGTTGCTTTACTCAGGGTTCCATTTTGCTCATACCTGTTTTCTTGGTTTTTCCGTATCTTCCTTTAGTTCTCTGAGCATCTTTAAGGTGAAGGAAGCTTGCTTAAAAGTCTTTGTCCAGCAAGTTTGCCATCTGGTCTTTCTCACACACCATTTGCTGGGGGTTTTTTTCCTGCTGAATGAGTTGTAATCTTTTGTTTCTCTGTGTGCCTTGTAATTTTTAGTTGAAGATTATATTTTAATCCAGTCACGTAGTGACTCTGGAAATCAGACTCTTCCCTTCTCAGGGTTTGCTGACTTTTGATTTGCCTTTTTTTTTTCTGTTTTGAGTTCTTTGTTGTTATAGACTGTGTCTTTGCTGAAAGTCAGCAGGAGGTATAAACTTAAGGATTTCTCAAGGCTTTTTAAAGTCTGCACCTTTCCCTGAACATGTGTGGCAGTTTTCCAAATTCCCCATATATGTGGTTGCTTTTGAATATCCTTTACTTTAAATGTCTGCCTCCCAAAAGTAGGTGAGAGAAAAATGAAGGTGGGTGTGAAGGTGGTTTAAATGCTAAACGTTTAAATCCCCTGGAAGTTATTCCAGCCTGACCTGAGGGAAAGGAGCTTGCAGCAGTGGGGTGAGGGGCACAACAATGGCTGTTGGCTTTTGTATCAGTCTGCACCTCCACAACCAGAAGCAACCTGCAGTCAGAACCTAGATCCACAATTTTGGGAGGACTGAGTCTTTATTGCCCAGTCCGCCTCTCATGAGCTGTTTGCAAGCTGCTTCAGGAACATACATATGTATGGCTGCTGCCCCCCACCCCTGCCTAAGTCCCCCAAATTAATCACTGTTAACTTTCTAAGCCCTCCCCTGAAGGTTGCAGACCTTTAAGTACACTCTAGAGTTCCAAAATAATTACATCAGACTGATTCTGTCAGCTCTAGGTGGGAGACAGATTCCCGACCTTCCTGCTGTATTGTAGCAAATCCTCTCCCTACCCCATTTTCAAAGAAAAGAATGAGTGTCTGCCATTTAAGAATGGTTAGATAAGGTCTTGCCAAAAAACAGATGCTTTAAGTGTCAATGTTTTTAAATACCATTTTTCTGGTTTTTTTAATAGAAGGAGATCTGAAGAACAGTAAGTTGGGGACTTAGAAATACGTTTCTTGGTCAGCCTTTGACTGATTTTCAGACTCTTCAGGTGACATTAACATCAAATAATTCACCTGCTTGTGTTCTCTTTTGGAGAGCTGTGTTGCCTGTGAAGACAGAAGTTTGGTTGATGACACTGCAGAGTCCCATGGGCAGCAGCCAGCAGAAGACATCAGTTGAACAACCCTGAAGATGTCCCTTCACACCGCTTCCAGGACATGGGGAACACAGACTTCTCTGTGTATCTCACTAAACCCCAGCTCTTAAAGACCATGAAGTCATCATCAGCATTAAGACTTTCCCTCCTTGCTTTAATAGACATTGTATATGGAATCTCCTTGTTTCTGATATATTGAAATTGTCAGTTAGACTCCTTTTCTAGTTTAGCAGTCTGCTAAAGAAATTTGATTGCCTCTAAAGAGGTTTGTGAATGACAAAACTATTTCAGATATTACCCCAAATAAATCATTACTAGAAGTATAGCTGCGGTGAGCCCCAAACCTTAGCCTCATTTATTGTGTCTTATTGTTACGTAAACCATTTTCCCCGTTAGAGTCCTTGAGGAAATCCTGCCTAGGGGTCATGTACTTCTCGTAATGGTTCCATAAGTTTCATACATTTGTCTCGGCTTTGTACAGCTTGGTGCTTCTGCCTCACAGTACATTGAAGTACGTTATCCATTAGTGGATCTGGAGATGCCTAGTTTTCAGGGTTGAATTTTGGCCTTCATTCTTCATTATACATTGCACATGTAATGTTAAACAAAAGAGCTTCTTGCTCAACCAACTTTTTCATGTTTTTGGTTTTAAAGTAATGATTGTAAAAACTTTCAAAAATTACACAAGGTAATATTGTTTTTATATGCTTATGTGTTTAAATGTTGTTTTACCAAAACTAACACTTAACTCTTTCTTTTTATTAAATTTACACAAAAAGGTGTCTCCAGGCAGATCAGAGGTCTGATTCTGATTGGCACTGCCTTTTGTTTTCCTTTGCACAGGGTAAGTGTTTGGAGCTGCACAGGGAGAACAGTGGTGGAGGGAAGCCCACTGACGCTAGCCTTCGGGACTGCAGATTCCCCATGTGTCTGTGCGTTAGGCCACGCGCAGTTTGTGTCTTTCAAGAAGTGAGTGTGGTTGTTTACTTGACAAGTCCACTCACCCTCTGGTGCTCTTTTGAGAAGTCTACAATTCCTTCTTAAAGTGGGAATGATCTGTGATGTTCACACCCATCAGATCAGAAAACAGAAACAGAAGAAAGTGATGGTTACAGTAACCTTTCATTTTTTTATATAACTCATTTTTCTTCTCATTTGTTTTGTTTTAGGAAAACACTTCTTTCTCTTTTGAATTGAAGTTTTATAGCTTTTTATAAATGCATCCTCACAATTAGGAGAATTGGCCTTTTTATCCACGGTGACTGCTAGACCTGATTCTCCAACTCTGTAGCTCAGATTTTGTTTCTGAAGTAGTAATTTTATGGTCAGTAATTCTATCTTAAGGTGTCAAAAACATTTTCAAATGCTGCCTTGACATTTCTTGGAATTTTCTAGTATTAAGCAGTTCCACTCAGATCTTCCTGATTTATGCATAGAGATCTCTCATATTCTACTCCATCTTGATAGTTAAGTGATTTCTGAGGCCTTTCTTTATTGGTCAAGTTGTGTGGTATTTTTCTATACACAAAAAATTAATCAGCTTGTGTATTATACACCGTGAGCTTCTTAGTGACAAGGTCTTTAGTTTGTGTGAGTCAGAAAGCCTTACTCAACGCTCTCGGGACTGTACTAATTCATGCATGCATATTTTAAGCCTGTGCTCTCTACTAATAAGCTCTTCTTTCCCACTGCTCTGGACGATTGCTATTTCTTTGCCTTAGTACACATTTTATGAAGTGTGTATTGTGCTAGGCTTGATTCGGAACTGGTGCTTATAGACAGGTCTGTAAAACCATTTTTCAGGTCTTCCTCCTTTGGTAGGAAGATGAGCCAGTGCAGTTAGAGATTGTTCTGCTGCTGGGCAAGGGGCTTCAGCAGTAACCGCCGCCCCCCCAGGGGGGCCTTACCCAACAAAAACTCACACCCACCTTTTTATTAATGACCATCAAAACTGGTAATAAAAGTGTATATGATGATAGGCCTCATTGTTTACATCAGTATTATCTAAAAAGCTTTATTTTCTTGGGGCAGAGGTCAAGATTTATGAAAAGTGATGCTGTATGAGTAGAATTAAGTAAAACTTCATTATAATTCACAAGGTAAATTTAATCCAAATTGGAAATTCAGCTGAATTTATAACTAACTGAATTTACTTATTTTTAATGTTTAATATTCTAATTGGGTATCTTTTTAAAGTAACTACAATAAACAGTGTACATATAAGACCTGAGAGTTTTCTTGCATTTTATCAGTAAGCCTTTGTCTTCAGTGTGATTCCAACCAGTTACAGCTGTCAGGCTCCACTGAGGTCCTCATGTCAGGTCAGTATGCCCCTTCATGATGCTGTGCTTACGTCCACGTGGTCATCTGAGTGTCAGATCCTGTGGTGTGGGAGATTCAGGCCTTTGCCAGTTTGTCATGATGTTTAAACCTCACTTCAGCACTAAAGAATTCATTCGGTCCTGAATGTGAATGCGTGCAGAGTGCATGAGTGTGTGTGTGTGTAGTTAATACTTGACTAATTTTAATGCCAATTTAGTGAATTCAGGTATCAGGATTACTCTTAGAGATTCTGTAGGGTCAGCCCGTATTTTACAAAACCTGACTGTAACTTGGCAACAATAAAATCTAGAAATTAAAACATGGAACAAGATCCTGAAGCCAACAGGGCTTTTAAATTTTACACCTTTGAAATTGTGTGCATCTTTCTGTAACAAGTATCACAATAGCAAGAAGAAAACTGGCTCAGCATTTGTGTGGGGTGCTTGGCGGGCCTGGTCTAAGAGCCTCACATACACGGTCTCACTTTGTCCTCACAACTGCCCATGAAACCAGCCTTTTACCCTCACTTGAAAGAGGACACAGAGGCAGGTGCCACGTAACTTGTTGACTACAGCTGGTCTGTGGCAGTAGCGGGATTCCCGTGTAGCGATCTGGCTACAGGGATATGAGGTAATTGCCCAGTATCACTAAAACAGGAGGAAATTTGGAGTTTTATACACTGGAAGCTCACTTGTAACCTTTTTCTGTGACATCAGAGAACTAATGTTAGTTTGATTTTGGTAATGGGAGAGACCACAGGCTTCTCGTAGCTGCATTTGATGTCACCATGTTTCTGCTCTTAATTTTAAAATGTCTTTCCCAACAGATTTGTCCCTGATGTCTTAAATCAAGAAAGCTTTCTGAAACCTGTACTCTGTAAGGGACTGGTGGTGTTTGCTGCCAAGCCCAGGACCAGTTGTGTGGTGCTTCAGGGTTGATGCAGACCTGGCACTGTGTGAGGTGGAATGACAGAGCCCAAACAGGAAAGCTCCTCCTGAAACTTCACTGCCCCACAGGTAGCTCTGTGCTCACTGTCAGGGGTCTGTACACCTATAGATGCACTGTGAACAAAAGTTAGCATTTATACCCATTTAGTTTTTACAGACAAGTAACCGGGCCGTTTCCTCCAGTTTTAAACCCTGCCTCAGCCCCTCTAGAACCATTAAGGTATTTTATTCTGGAGTAGGTGAGTTTTGATACGTGAGTTCACAGGAACTTCAGCAAACAAGTCCCCGTGTTAGAAGTGGGACTTCCAAGTGTTCTGCACCGTGGCGGCTGTGAGAATCAAAGTCAGGTCTTTTCTATCAAAGGAGTTAATGTATAGGTACTGGCTAACCTCCCCGAATTACTGCCTATGTGCTTTGTGAAAGGTTGCTTGACCCTGCAAGGTTCTTGTGAACAGACAAAAGAGCTGTTTAGTGCTAGATGTCCTAATCTCAAACTGCTTGATGAGTAAATGTCAGCCCCCATCCCCGATCATCAGGGAACCTTGAGAGATCACTTTGTCACTGAGCTGTAAAAATGTCACCGCATTGGAAAACCTTGCCCGTCCCCCAAACAATAGCTAGCCAATCGGGAAGATTGTGAACCCAAACCTGTCCATCAGGGTGAGGGGCAGAGAGAGAAAAACAGCTGACTCCCAGCTCAGTGTGTTCTGCCTGTCAGACTGAGGCTGAGACGGCACCTTCTGCAGAAGTAAGCCTTTTCTTTTTGCCTTGCTGAGTGACTCATGAGTGTTTCCTTGATCACAGCGGCCAAGGGAGAATCTGAGCACATGAGCAGCCTGTCAGAAACAGGAGAATTGAGTTCAGACCGTCCCCAAGCCTTCATCTCCAGGTGCCTTCACTGTCAAGATTGGCCCAAACTGAAGATCCTGCTTTTGTAAAAAAGTTGTCATTTTTGTTCTCATTATCAGGTGGAGAGGACGTCAGCTGTGATGAATCATTTATTTGAATGGTTTTGACTAAATCTTGTTTTTATGACTTTTTCTTCTTACTGTTTGTTTACTTCTGCTCACTTATTAGCTTTACTTTTTCCTTTTAAATTTTCTTTTTTTTTTTTAAATGCCAGGGATGGAACCCAAGTTTTCACATACGCTAGGCAAGTGCTCTACCACTGAGCTACATCCGCAGCCCAACAACCACATTTTCAAGAAATTCTCTAAGAATAAACTGAAAGAGAAATGTCAGGTTTGCAGGATGTGCTTGTAAGTGAAATAGCCACTCATGGTGCTGTGAAACATAGAGGATTTATTGCCCACTAATTACGAAGAGTATGGTTCTGGTTTTTACTTCACACTGTTGTCAAGCCAAGTGTTCCTGTTTGTGGTTTTCTAAGACGGGTGTTTCTGAGGTGCCTAGCGGATGCTCTTGTCATTTCAGACACAGTATTTCCAGAAGCATTCTGAGGGGGTCCCGTGCTGCTTGTGTTTCCTGGCTCTGGCCAAAAGGTGACTCAGCACAATGTTAGGATCCTGTCCAGAGAAAGTCTGAAACCAGAACAGTACAAAACACCAGATCAGTTATTGTCGAATTCAGAGTCCTGCCAGAAAGAGGAACCTCTGGGGACTTGGGCCTCTGGAGGGCCAAGCGCTTGCTTGTTCTCTGGGCTACAGATACGCAAGCGTGTTCTCGCTCAACCTGGGCTCTGTCCCAACTCTCAGGAGACCCCATCCGGTCTGCTTCGCCCTCTGGTTGCCTTGCCTTTTCCTAAACCCTCTGTGACCCATTTCTATGGAACACATCTGCCGATAATATGGTCTGCACACTTGTTATCTTCCATGGATCTTTTGTCTTGAAATGGGCTTCTTGCAAGGCTAGCCCTTAGTCCTCTTTTGATTCTAGAATTTAATGAGCACATCCTAAAGCTACTGTATGATTTCAGGCTTTAGTGGTGATCCTTCTATTGAGAAGAAAAACATAGTTTTTGACTAACCACAGGCAGAGGCCACCAGCTAGCTCCGGGGGCTTCAGGTGGTGAACCCTGTCCCGGGATTTACTGTCAGAGTTTTTTTGTTGTTGTCGGAATGCTTATGGGTGTTACAGAAAAAAGGGTGCCTGTGGTCAAAGTGTTTGGGAAAGGCTTAGTCAAAGTCCTGCAAGTCTCTTGATTTTGTGATTTCCTGGGAGGCCCTTGCATGCTTGGGTACATGAGTAGACTGGCTTGCAGGTTGGCCAAGCCAGGACACTCTACAGGAAACACGAATGGAGAATTTCTGCAGGTTGAGAAGAATAAACACAGACCACCACTAGCTGTCCTCTCTCTCGAACCATTCTATTGCGTGATTCACCAGTGCCTATGCCAGCCTGTCCATCATGCCCAGAGGACTTTCTAGACGTTTGCCTCCCACCCAGTCTGAGCGGGTCATTCTTACGTGTTGTTCCAGTGGGCGCTGCAGTGCTTTTCCCACTAAGGTTGGCATGCATCCGACCTGGCTTTTGGTGAGCCGAGCTCCTGCATTCCTCACAAGCTTCCACGGTTCCAGTGCTGATGGGCTGTACCACTTGTTGGTACAAGTGACCCCACACAAATGGATGGCAACCGTGGGAGCAGGGCCCTGCCCTAAATTTTTATAATTTTACCACTTGGTATAATTTACCCAGAACAGGTACTTGATAAATTCTTGCTGCATTGATATTTCATATGAATCAAAATGTGGGAAAATGAATGCCTCTAACCAGAATTGACCAATTATTTTAGGCTGTGGCTTCCACCAAGAGCTCTCTTCCAGCTTCTGAACCTGAGATTCTATAAAGTCAGGGAGAGAAGGTTCATCTTTTCTCCCGAACTCATGAACACTTACCTTTCTCAAGTCTCCGCTGGGGTTAGGAACTTCAGTAGTAGGTTCTAGAAAACAATTTTGAAACCACTTCACATCTGTTATTTCTGTTTTGTACGTATTTTGAACATGCAAAATAGATTATCATTAAGTTCTGCCAGTTTCCAGTCCTCACTCTGTGTCGATAGTTACTTGAATACAGACAAGAATTCTGAGACTTTTGGCATTGCTGTTTACTGATTAGGAGACTGAGGTACAGAAAGATTAAGATTTTTTAGTGGAAAGCCAAGATTTAAATTTGCACTCCTTGCAAACTGGGATAATCACCACTGCTCCACCCCCAAATAAATAGTAGCAGTCCATACCAAGAGTGACAGAGTCACTGAGAGCCTGGTACTTGCAAGGAGTTGGGGGTTGATCAGGGGATCGGAGGTGGCAGAGGGAGACGGGACCAGGCAGGGAGGAGTGTTGGGAACTAGTTACTTACAGTTTATCTTTATACCCCAGAATAGGGCTTTGTCTCATCCCGTAGCTGACACTATCAGTGACTGAAGTCAAACAGCCCGTAAGCCCAGAAATCCCTTACCTGCTTCCTTGGCCCCATGGTGCCTCTCTGCACCCAGCACCTCCAGCAGCGCCTGGAGGAGGGAGGCAGCGCGTCCCAGCAATTCTGCAAGTACCTGACCCTCTTCCTGGGGCGCTGCAAAATGGAGACAGACAGCAGCCTCGTCAACCACAGGGAGCCTTCCTCTGTCCCCTACTGTCTTTGGAGCAACCCAGGGACTTGGAGACAAACGCTAGAAAAATGCAAAGTTCACGGTGTGTCCTTAGTGGTAGTTGAACAGAGAGGTGAATTTGCAAGCCAGCAGAAGTCCAGAGGTGGGCTGGCACCACCAGTGGCCCTCCACTGCTCCTGTGGCTCAGAAAGGCTGACTGTCACTCATACTCATCTGACTCTGTTCTCACCTGTCTGGGGGTTCGACTGGGTGGAGGCCGAGGGAAAGGCTCCTTCCTGTAGCCGAGAGGGCGGAGGCACCCTTTGCTCTCCCTGCCCTTCACAGTGGAGAGACGCTTGGTGCTGTACCTGAAGAGCAGCGCCAAAGCCTTCTGTAAGGAGTGCCACTGTGGCTTTCCCACGGTGTGTGGTGAGTGCGCCTGGCGTGTGTGTGAGGCGGGTACAGACAGTGGCACTGGCAGGAAACAGGCCTTCTGGGCAGGTGCCAACATCACCCATTGGACTGGAGCCCTGGAGTGGGCTGGCGGCACCCCCCACTGCAGGCTGTCAGACGCTCAGCTGTGACCTTGATCTGGAGACAACGAAGGAAGCCTGAAAGCCCTCCAGGCACATTGTCAGTATTTCTGAAGAACACTGATGACACCTGTCAGACCTGATCTCGTGTAAATGTTATGTCACGAGGGCCACTTTCAGAGAAACAAATGGGAGACCAAAGCCCTAAATTAGCTTCCACCATTTCGAGATGCCACCCTCTTTCATCTGGTGTCTGTTTTTATTATAGTGATTATATGTAAATTTTAAAGTGACAATATCTGAATATTCATTCTTCTTGCATGTGTACCATCCCTTTTCATTTGTTTTCATGGCATAGTACACTCTTCTCATAAAATGAAATAGAATATTACCTAAAAGAAATGACCTTTTAGATGATATTTTTGTATTTTTCCCACTATTATTAGGACATGCTCGTTGTACAGAGGGCTTCATTGTGACAATTCCAAATAGCCTTACACTGTGCATTGCTTAGATGGCCCCCACCATCCCCTTTTAATAGCAGAGATTCAGTTAGTGCCTGGTCTTCACCAACAAGATGACCACCAGTTGTGAACTCTGATTGTAGCAGCTGCTGACTGACTGCAAGAATAATGACCCTTGGAAGTTGTCAGAAAGTGGGGCTGGAGGTGTGGAGCAGCTGCCTAGCAAGCATGAGGTCCTGAGTTCAAACCCCAGTTCCCCAGGAAAACTGCTTAGGAGAAACATTTAATAGAAATTATAAAATCACTGGCTCAGAAAAGTTTTTACTTAAGAAAACATCTAAAAGTACTCAAAATTAAAGACAAGATTAAGGACTGGGGATGTGGCTCAAGTGGTAGAGTCCCTGCCTAACCAACATGAGGCCCTGAGTTCAAACCCCAAATACCACAAAAAAAAAAAAAAAAAGACAAGATTAAATCCAGTCAAGTTGTTTTATGGGACCCAATACCCAAACTGATACCATTTCTAAAACTAAATTAAGAGGTAGTTGCAAAATAAATTTCTATTTAACTGATACATTTTTAAAAATTCAATTTGTACTTGAACAAAAACAAATGAAAGGAAGAGATAAATATGCCTGAAGCCTATGGGGTCCCCTCTAGGTTATCACCTCTCTGTTTTATATGTGTCATATAACATACGACAGACAACTTTTAAGCTTAGAATGACATAAAATAAATGCATTACTAATTTATATTTGAAACAACCAATTCAAAATTCAACTTTATTTTAAATTTAAAATAATTTTAAATGTGCAATTTTTATAAATGGACAAAGCAATTGACTCCCACAAAAGTTTGAATTATAGGTGACATAAAACAAGCAATGCCACTCTTCCACACTTACTAATCTAAACTGTACAGCCAGGGTCCTCCAATACGCTTTCCAAAGCAGGGACCATTGATCCAACAAGGCTCCCTCCAGCAAGAATCCCATCCTTACCTCTCAAGGGCATCGAAGACTAACAGCAGGGGTAAATCATCTCACCTGGGAGCTGAAGAGACTCATCCCTGGAGTCAGTGACAGGAACAGGAAGAGACTGGAGAGGGCTTAAGGATCCTATCAAAAGCAAGCAGCAGAAGGCCAGCTTATCCATGATTAGAGAGAGAGAGAGAGGTCTTCCTTCTCTTGTGGAGAGAGAACCTGCTCCTCATTCTGTGATCCCCATTATATATATATATATATATCATCCTATGACGTCATATCATCCCCGCCAAAAAAATGAGTTTATTGGCCAGGGAGCCTAAAAGGCAATCACTTTGCATTGATGTAATTTGTCGAAGTAACAATTCATAGGCAATAAATTTTCTGTCTGGTTGCCTTGTGTATAAAATAGGTATTGTACAAAGAACAGTTGAGTTTATAAATTTGGCAAAAGACATAAGCCAGCCGTAAATCAGGAGTTAGGGAAGGGTCAGCCATGACTTGACACGGATTTATGAGTCCTTGCAGAAGCCACGCGGTGTGACAGGAAATAAATGTTGGTTTCTTTTCCATTCAATGTTTTGTGAGTGGACAGGTGATTTGTTGTGTTGTTTGCAAGGATGCCAAAGGCTGGCAATCTGTGGATCGAAGCTTAAAACCAATTATTTAAACTCATGCGGGTCAGTTAAATAAATACACAGCAAACGCAGCTCCGGGCTCAGGTTTGTTGTGCACGCTTGGCCTCGTGTGAAACCACAGCGCTTGAGCCTCCAGGGAAAGCAAAGAGCTTTCCTGCCCGCGGTTCTGCTCATCAAGGAGGGACAAAGAACATCTGAAAACCTTGCTGATGACCATCTCAGAAGCCACCTGGCCCCCCACCTCCCCTCCGCCCCCAGCCGGGCCTGGCCTTGTGTCCTGTTTCCTGGGGAGCAGCCCAGCCCTGCTTTCTGGCCACCAGGCTCAGTGCAGCACAGCGAAGCCAGCCACGTGTGCTCCTCGTTCAAGACCGTCTTCTGACTGAAGCGTGAAAGTTCAAGCCACAGTGTTACGAGAAAAACACGGACATCTTCACAGCCGTGGCTTAGGCAAACATGTCTTAGGACACCAACGACATAAGAAAAAATTCAAGCCGGGAGGCCAAGCAGGGGACGGCGGTCACAGTGACTCATGCGTCTCCCGCCGGAAAACCAAGTCTCCTCACGCATGTGGGGCATCGGCGAGGCGACGCCCAGGTGAACCGGCTTGGCTTAGCCATCCCACTCCATGGTCACGTGTCAAAGTGTCACGCGGTACGCCATGCATGTGCACGGTTCTAAATCTGCCAATAAAGGAAGCAAGTTGGGAAGACCCCATCAAAATTCAAGGCATGGCCCCTTGAAAGACACAGCTAAGGAAATGAAGAAGCCAGACATGACTGCGAGGAAACAGTCACGAAACACGCGTGACACGCGTGACAAGACACTGCTTTCAAACAGCCCCACTCGGGAAAGGCAAGGGAAGGACAGAAGCGCGCAAGCGACCATTAGGCAGGTGAGCAGCACCCGGCCTCATCCAAATCAGGGAAGCAAGTTAAGGTCCCCTGAGGTCCCCGCAGCCTTGGCGGGAAGGGAGGACGTGCGGCCCACCCGGAAAGCAGCCAGAACTTCCTCGAAGAGCCAGACACGCTGTCCTAGGAGAGGCCCACGAGAGCCACAGCGGCCACGGGCACACGTGGATGCAAACGTTCACAGCTTTGTTCATCCTACCGGAAAACCAGAGCGACTGATGTCCTCCCGCAAGCAATGGGCGAACGGCTGTGGCCCTCCGCGGGGTGCTGCCGGGCCACCCGGGGACACTGCTTGTAAGCACAGCAGGAATGGCTCAAACACTGTCACCAAGCAAACTAAGCCAGACCCGGGGAGCACGAATTACCCGATTTGTTCAAATGAAATTCCAGAACAGGCAAACTTGATGGAGTCACAAAACTGCCTGGGATGGGAGGAGGAGGGATTGACTGGGGGGAAATGGGACCTCAGGGGTGATAAAAATGTTCTGTGTTGGGAAGGCCATGGCCACATGGCCACACACATTGGCCAAAGGTCACCATGGCTACATTTCATTGAATATACACTCATGAATAATACTTGAATGAAGTTGGTTTTCAGACATCTTCACTGCTCCTGATTTTTTTTTTTTTTGGGTGGTACTGGGGTTTGAACTCAGGGCTTCATACTTGCTAGGCAGGTGCTCTTACTGCTTGAGCCACTCCACCAGCCTGACTTCACTTTCAATTCTTCTAACGCTATTCTCCTTCTTGCACACTCTGCTGCAGCCATTCTGAGCGCCTTGCTGCTTCCTAAACACATTTCTACCTCAGGGCCTTTGCACCAGCTCATCTCTCTGCCCGGAAGGCCCTTCCCTCGTCTCTTTCAGGGTGGGTTAAGATGTGACCTTCTAATGAGGCCTTGACCACCTACCCAGCACTGACCCATGCCTTGCTCCTTCCTTCCCATGTCCTGACACCCATGAGACATTGAGAATATTTTTTACACAAAGTGGGCTCTCAGTGCGTAGCTGCAGAGTCCGTGAGGGGGCGCAGCCTATGTCCATCCCTCTTTAGGAGAAAGTAAAGGAGGACAGTTTTGACTCTCAACGCCCTTCTGACTGGGGGGACCGTGATGACTTGGATCTCTGTGAAGAAAAGTGAAGTAGGAAGAAGCCAGGCGGCGGGGCAGGCAGCCAGGGACACACGGTCTCGGGACGGAGGCCTCTGGGAGGGGACACTCAGGCAGAAGCCCATGTGAAGGGACGGCCATGCATCTAGAGGGTAGTGACCGTGAAGCAGCCGGGAGGGAGGCCGGGCAGGTGACCTGCGACTCGAGGGCCCGTGGAGGAAGTGAAGAGGCAGCGGGCTGTAGCTGCTGGACTATAGGGTCAGGAAAACATTCCCAGAGACCCCTGGGGTAGGTGGCATGGGGACCAGGGGCCACCTTGATAAGGGACTTCCAGGGCTTATGCTGTCACCCTCCTTGTGGGATGGCAAGTGGCCAAATTGCTTAACTCTCCTCAGCTCGCTCACACGCAGTTCTCAGAGGCTCCTCAGGGCCCCTGTGGCCTGGTGCTGTGGACGAGGAGGCCGGGATCTGGTCCTTGGGACTCAATGGCCCCCGGGGCCCAGCCAGACCGCTGCCGTCCTGCTTAGCCCGTAAGGGATGGGAAAGACACAAGCTGCATCCTGAGGGCAAGGGAACAGGGACAGCCAGAGCTGGGACCCCACTGGCCTCTGACCTCTGACCCCTGACCTCACCCTTAGAGACTAGGCTCCCCACTTTTCCCGAACCCCTGCAGTTTCTTGCCTGGGCATCTCTCTGTCCATATGTATCTCGTTCTTTTTTTTCCTTTGGCAATTTTTTTTCTCTTCCGCCAATTTTGGCCAAATTCACCTCTCCCACAGTCAAAATTGACCTTTCTTCAGCAAACGCAATCAGCTCAGGCCCATTTCATCTTTAAATCCAAGAGACGGTCTCTGCAGGAGGGCAGACGGGTGGCTGTTTGCAAAAGAGAGGGTTGTGGCCCCGAAGGTCATCCCAAAAAGAGCGCCATGTGCAGAACCCAAAGGCACTTCTGCCCGGTGAGCCTGAGCAAGAGAGCACCAGAAAATTACCCGACGGCATCGCCTGATCCGTGGTGGCGGAGACCTCAAGTCAGAGGTCACACAGTCAAGTGCACAGACAGGTGAGGTTGCAAATGAGCAAGGAGGCCTGGTGGCAGTGAGGGGGCAGCGGTGACTGCGGCGACCACGGCGAAGCTAACGTGCCAGAACACGGCACTCAGTCGCACCCGTGGTTTCCCCAGACAGCAGGGTGCTGGGCACTACTGGGCACCGTGGGAGAGGCGCAGAACATAATTCAGCCTCCGGGCACCTAACTTGAAGCCTAACTGCTCAAACTAAACCTGTAATTTAGTAGGGGGCAGAGCACGTCAACAAAATAGTAACTAAAAGCCAGGCATGGTAATGCACGCCTGTAAGTCCAGCACTTGGGAGGCTGAGGCAGGAGAATCTCCAGTTCCAGGTCAGCCTGGGCAACTTAGGGAGACCCTGTCTCCAAAACAAAAAGTAAAAGACATTAAAGAATTGAAATACGGGTGGTTGCTCCCCTAGGTGCAAAGCCAAAGCTAGCTGTGTCAGGATAAAAGGATTTTTTTCTTTTCCTCTGACCCTATTGCTGCATGCACATGTATGTATGCGTGTGCGTGTCTTTGCATGTACACGGTGTGTGCACAGATGTACATGCAGTGAATCATGAAAGTCTTGCTGGGAGGCAGGAAGGACAGGACCCAGGCTGAGGCATCTGGGGGTCTTTGGTGACCCTGAGGACAGTTGCAGTGACTGTCAAACTCCTCTCTTCCCTGGGGCAGCTGCTTGCCAAGCTTTGTCATCCTCTGGTGACTCAGGAGTCCTGACAGTTATTAGTGATGGTTTTACCGTGTGGCCTAATTAAGTTAGTAGCAAATGCTTAAGTCTCAGAGAAAATTAGCTTCCTTCCTTCAACAGGCCATCAATGGCAGTGTCACCTTGGCCCAGAAATGCACTGAGCACGTCATCCAACCCCCATGGTCCCTGTGTGAAGCACGGTGGCTCCCAGCTCTGTCAGGACTGTGAGGTGAGGGGCGCCACTAACTCGTTGGCAGGGTCTTTCTTAAAGCAGACAGTGTTTTTCTGTGAATCGTGAAGAAGCAAGCCACAGATGTGACATGTCCTGGGTGGCTTTTGCCCGTGTGGCCCTGTGTGCAGTGGAGAAGCATAGATGTCACAGGCCACTTTCAGACTTTGTGGGGTTTTTGGTTTTTGCTTTTGTTGTTTTGGTGGTACTGGGGTTTGAACTCAGGACCTCACCCTTGCCAGGCAGTTGCTCTACCAATTGAGCCACTCCGCCAGGGCTTTTACATTGGTTTTTAAAATAGGGTCTTGCTTTATACCCGGGCCAGCCTAGACCGCACTCCTGTTTACACTTTCCCACAGGTGTGGGATGACAGGTGTGCAAAACCACGCCCAGCTATTGGTCGAGATGTGACCTCACTAACTTTTTGCCCAGGCTGGCCTTGAACTATGATCCTCTCAATCTGTGCCTTCTTGGTAGGTAGGATTATAGGTGAGAGCCACCACACCCGGCTCAGTCTTCGTTTTGAGGCAGACCCAAGTGCGCCCTCTCTGCTGCTGCCACCTTCACCTCTTCTGGTATTCTGGACAGGCACAGCGGTGATGTGACTGTCCCCAGCTTGGTCACATGGCCCGAGGTGTTGCCATTTAATCGCTGCAGGAGACAATGAGGGGTTTTATACAGGGGAGTTGTGTCACTCAGCAAACGCTTATGGAAGCACCTGCTGTGTGCCAGATAACCGACAAGGTTTGTGCATCATGAGCCAAAAACCGTGTGGAGTTTGCATCCAATGTCAGGAGGTGATGAACGCCACCAAGAACCAAGAAGCTGAGGAGAGTGACAGGCTGAAAGGGCTACAAGGTCAGCCAAAGCTGAAAGAGATGAGCAGAAAGCTACGTAGCCATTGGAGAGGGAGAGGAAACTGTGAGTGCAAAGGCCCTGGGGTAGAATTGTGCTGTGCTTGTTTCAGGAACACCTGGAAGGCCAGTGTGGCTCAGTTAGAGTGATCAAGGAGGAGGACAGAGGGAGTCGAGGACAGAAAGACAGTAGACCATACGGTCTCTTGAGGGTCACCCTGAGGACTCCCTGTTTCAAAATGAGTGGGGCAGGAAACCTATTTGGAAACCATATGGCAGTATCTCAATTATGTCTTAAAAGGTAACCCGGGCCACGAGTGAGGAAGGACCCTGCGGGCAGGGCCAGGCCGGGAGCCCACCCGCTGCAGCTGCTGCACACGGTGCCGGTGCGGGGGCGGTGAGGGGAGAAGGGCTTGTTGACCCTGACAAACAGGTGTCCGTCAGGATGACGCCATGTTTGGGTTCTGAGAACCAGGAAGGGGTGGAGTGACCCGCCACCCAAGTGATGGAGCAGTGTCAGGGGCCTGGCAAGGGCTCGGTTTAGACATGTTGGTTTTGGGGTGTTTGTTAAACACACCTGGGGGAGACCAAGAAGGCGGCTGAGTGCACGTGGGGTCTAGGGGAGAACTGGGGGTCACCAGATGGTATTTAATGCCGTGAGGTGGCATGAATCACCAAGGGACCAGGGTGGAGAGACAAGAGGAGGGCCAGGCCTGGGGGACCCACAGGGAGCCTGGAGGGGCAAAGGGCCAACCAGGAGGGGCCAGGAGGGAGGGGCCGGAGCTTCTAGAAGGAAGGCGAATGGACCAGGACAAAGGCTGCAGACCACGCTCACTCGTGCGCCTAAGGTGGCCACCTGGGCACAAACCACTCAGACCAGAGCCACGTTGGTGGCAGGGAAGGCTAAGAGGCAACAGATCAGGCTCAAGGAAGAAAGGGGAACTGAGGCAGTGACCAGGAGTGGCCTCCCTCTTAAGGAGCCTCACTGCAAAGCAGGTGGACCGAGCAGTGGAGTGGCTCTGGAGGAGCAAGATGGGAGAGAGAAGGGGAAGGAGGGTGACATCGTCGCCAGGTAGTAGATGCGGCCAGATCTGCCCAGGATGGCATCGACAATGAGTATGAGGAACTGACAACTGCCAATTCTGGTCACTTTTCTTTTTGGTGTTTTGAAGCTTGGAATTCCCCCTCTCCCCTATGTGGCGCCAATTGACAGAATATTGAATTAGAGTCAAAGACGTCTTCTGTCTGAGTAAAGTCCTTCCAAATTGCCTGTTAGTCCATCCTCATCTCTGAGTCCCTGATTAGATTACACCTCCACGCTCACTTTTTTTCTACCCCAGGGCCTTTGCACTGGCTGCTCCCTCTGTCTGGAATGCTCTCCCTCAGATAGCTACACAGTCAACTCCTTAGTCACCTGTAAGTCTCTGCTCCAATTCTACACAATACAGGTCCTGCTCTGATAATCTTTATTTAGATTGCAGCCTGCCACCTCCTGCCCCTGTTTTTCCTGTCTTCTTATTGGTCTATTTTAAATATTTCCTATATCAGGTATCAAATTTTATTTACTGGTTGGGTCCCTAGGACCTGCCACAGCCTGGGGGCAGTACAGCACTGACTGTGTCACAGCTCACATGACTGTCTCCCCCTCCCAGGCAGAAGCTCATGGAGAGTGTTGGTCACCAGTGCCGTGTCTGTGTGTCAAGTCCTCCTCCCCCAGGGCTGACCACGGCACCTGGCACAGAACTGAGCTCTCTTAGCAATGAGCTACATGGGTTTGAAGCACGCCATTGACTCAACTTGCAAACAAAAGGAGAGTCCCAAACTGGGAGCAACTCCATGCAAGGAGGTGTTGGGGGCTGAATTGTGTCCCCCAAAATTCAGAGGGTGAAGTCTAGCTGCTAATACCTCAGGCGATCACCAGATTTGGGGTGAGTCTAGAAAAGGGACGTTAAGTGGGAATGAGGTCATTAGAGTGGCTCTGAGCCAGTGCGACTGCTGTCAAAATCGACGCAGGAGGATTGTGAGTTTGAGGTCAGCGTGGTCTACATGTCAAAACTCTATCTCAAAAAAATTAGAGAAACATCAGGGATGCACACCCAGAGGACATGGGGAAAAGAAAGCTGTCTACAAGCCAAGGCCAAGGCCTCTGGAGAAGCCCACCCTGCCAACCTTGACCTTGGACTACAATAAATGCCCATGTGTCAGCCGCTCAGTCTGCAGTACTTTTTATGGCACCAAACTCATGCAGCTGCTCACAGGAACCACGTATGGAATCAGACCCGAGGGACAGGATGGGGACATTCGGAAGAGGGGTGGCACAAAATCACCCATCTGTACAAAACTGGGCCTCTTTCTCTACAAGATGAAAATGAATTCTTAGCTCAGCCAGGACATCTCCAAATGAACTTTCTTCCGCAGTTCTGGACTTTAGCAGTCTTATTGATGAGGGTCACTTCGGGGGTGGCTTTCTCCTGAAGTCTGCAGTGCGATGTTCTCTCCCAGCTTATTGCAGATGGGAGGTGGCTGCCCTGTGGCCCCATGTTTCATGAAGCCATGGAGAACCTTAGTCAGCAGTGAGGCGAGTCTGGAGTTCCAGTTTCCACTTGGGACTCAGAGGGACTCCCACAGCATCTGCCGAGGTGGCATACCCTTAGGGGGTAGGGGAGCACAGCCATGAGGGAACCCACTCCACAAGGACATCCACAAGGGGACAGCCTGTCTTCTCCACTGTAAGTCGGAAAGCCCGTGTCCCCACCTCCCTGTGTGACAGTAAGCAGCCCACCTACGTAGTGTTGGAGTTTTCTCTATGCAAAGAGCAATGGTGGAGTCTGCACAGCCTGTGTTTGTGTCCCCCCACCATCACCAAATTCCTATTCTGAAGCCCTGATCTTCAATGAGATGCTGGCAGGAAGTAGGGCCAGGGGAGGTGATCAGAGTTCAGTCAGGTCATGAGGGTGGGGCCCTCAGAATGGGATTAGTGCCCTTATGAGAAAAGGAAGAGACACACAGACTCTCCACCATATGAAAGCAAAACAAGATCACTGTCTACAAATCAGGAGGTGAGCCCTCACCAGACACTGAGTCCACTGGAACCTTGAACTTGGACTTCCAACTCCCCACGCTGCAAGAGAATGTCTGTTGTGTAAGTCCTCACGCTGTGTACACTGTCCCGGCAGCTAAAACAGAATAAGTCTGCACATGCCCATTGTCCCTAGGAAGGAGGTGTGGAGCTGTGGTGACAGCCCTGCTTCTTAGATGACCGAGGCTGGCCCTGCCTGAGGTTCTGCAATGGGAACTGAGGGCAGGCAGGTAGGATGGTTAGATCTTTGCTGTATTTGACGTCCCTCCATAACCTTGGCCATGTTGGTTGAAGGTGTATGACGGAACCCTGTCAAAGGTAGCCAGACCTGGGCCCAGGGTTCACTCCCTTGTGAGGAGCACCTTGTGACATTGGACCATGTGGCTCTGCCCATCCTCTCCTTGAAAGAGGGTGAGCACATATGAAGGTGACATTCCAAGGGCTCTGAGTGCTGATCCTAAACTTTTGCAAAGCAAAAAGTCTCATTGCTGTGGTGTCGTGGGAGTCACGTACGTGGGCTGGTGTGTGGCTTCCGGGCATCATTTTATAGCAGAGGTGTCCGCGGCTGCCACTTCACAAAGGATTAGCTGCCAGAGGAACGATATTCCAGCAGCGATGCGTCACACACCAGGAGTGACGGCCAGTGCGAGGGGAAGGTGATGTACAACACACATCCGCTCCATTTATTGATTTGATTCATCCCATTACCTTGGAGCTCATTCAGCAAAAGGTTTGGGGAATGACTCAAGTGTCACCTGAGTGATGCCGCATGGCTTCAGCCAGCATTTTGTCACATCACTGATATTAAAGGGGACTTTTAGTCATAGAGGATATTAATTGCTATGGACAGCTGCCTGTGAAGGTAAACAGAAATGAACAAACCACAGCACACACAGCTGTGCCACAAATGATGACTGTGGGGAGCTGAATCTGGCTGATCTTATTTAATGACATCTGTCTCCCATCTTGAACTCATATACAATGGGAGGGATGGGATGAAATGTGTCCCCTCATCCCCAGCCAAAGAGAACCTCAGAATGTGACTGTGTTTGGAAAGGGAGTCTTTAAAAGTCATTAAGTTAAACTGAGGTCGTCAAGATGGGCCCTAAATTAGTATGACTGGTGTCCTTATGAGAAGAAGAGATGAGGACACAGACACACAGGAGGACACAGGAGAAGGTGCCATCCTCAGAAGGAACCCGCCCTGCACCACCTTGACCTTGACTGCCAGCCTCCAGAACTGGTAGAAAACAAGGTTGTTAAAAGACGCCCAGTCTGTGGTACTTCCTTCCCGCAGCCTGAACAGACTAACGTATCCTTGCTAATTTTGTTTCATTTCAAACCTCATCATCCAAAATTATAAATAAATAAATAATAAATCCCCTCCTTTCCCCTCCCCTCCCCTCCCCTCCCCTCTCCTCCTTCCTTCCTTCCTTCCTTTCTTTGGACTAAGTCTTCATTTACCTAATTTAAAGTTTGCCTATGATAAAATGTCTACTTTTCCCTAAACATTGCTAGTGTTCACAGATCCATACTCACATAACAGCCACCTTGTAAAAGAGTTCCACCCAACCCCCAAGTCCCCTCCTCTGACCCTTGTCATCAGCTCCCCCCCGCACACACAGCCCCTTCTCTGTTCTTCTGTGTGAACATCCTATAAATGGAGACATTGCCTAGTCTTCAACCTTTCCAGCCAGGCTTCTTTCATTTAACATAATGCATTTGAGATTCTTCTGAGCCAGTATTTGCAGGGTCTTTTTATTCCTTCATAATATTGCATGTAATGTACCACAATTGGTTTATCCACTCACCATTGATGGGTGTTTTCTAGCAATTAGTAAAATTGCTACAAACAGCACCATGGGTCTGCATGGATCTGAATCAACTAGGAGCACAGAATGGCTGGAGGCAGAGCTAGTGTGTGTTTATTCCATGGTTTGGACAACTGTCCTCAGAAAGCTCATGTGGTAAAGGCTTGGTCCGCAGCCTAGGGTGGTATGAGGAGGTGGTAGAACCTGCAGAAGATGCACACTTGTAGAAGGAAATTAGAAACTGGGGATGTGCCCAAAGGGGATATTGGGACCCTGGCCCCCTCCTTTTTCTCCATTTTTGTGTCCCTGCAGCCTGTCCTGATATGTTGCCTCACCACGGACCCAAAGCTATGAGGCCAAAAAAATAAACAAATGAAAAGCAAATGTGTCCTATCTAAGAACTTTCCCAATATCACCTATTTATGTGATTATATTTAAAGTGGGACTCTTTAAATAGAGCACATATTTCTGTCTTGTGTTCTTAATCCAATCTGAAGGTCTTAGTCTTTTAATTAACACATGTAGATCATTTATATTTAATGTAGTTATTGATATGGTTGAATTTTGGCCTTCTATTTTGTAATTTGTTTGCTATTTGTTTCCACTGCTTTTTATTCCTTCATTTCTTATTTGTTCACTCTCTTGGATTATTTGAATGTCTTTAGCACTTTATTTTAATTTATCTATAGTATTGGTTTATTTTCTATGTCTCTTAATATTAAACTATAGTGGCCACACTAAGAAGAACAACATACATACCTCCTGTCTCGCAGTCTACCTGGATTTAACATTTTACTGTTCAAGTAAAATGCCCGTCTTATACGCATAGAAGTTCTTTTACCCTACCCATATATTTTCTATGTATGACCTTACAATTTTTCTATGTATGGTTTTATTCCTTGAAAAATTTCACCAGACAATGATATACATTTTTCTTTCAGTAACCAATGTATATTAAAAACTTAAGAAAACTGGTTATTCACACATGCACAAGAAATTAATGTGAGTCAACTCCCTGTATAGCTATCCTTATCTCAACTAGCAAAAACCCTTGGTCCTTCCTATTATTGCTTATACTCTCTCTTCAACAAAATTAGAGATAAGGGCAAAATAGTTTCTGCTGGGTATCGAGGGGGTGGGGGGGAGAAGGAGAGGGTGGAGTGGGTGGTAAGGGAGGGGGTGGGGTGGGTGGTAAGGGAGGGGGTGAGGGAGGAGAAATGACCCAAGCATTGTATGCACATATGAATTAAAAAAAAAAAGAAAACTGGTTATTACATTTAGTAAGATGTTTACCACTCCTCTTCTTCTTTCATCCCTGGGGTACCAGGCTCCCCTCTGATTATCTCTTTCCTTCCAGCCTGAAAGATGTCACCTAGCATTTTTTAGAGTCATTCAGCTGGCCACAGATCTTAGTTTCCTTTCATCTGAGAATGTCTTTATTTTCCTGTCTGTTCTCAAGAACGTCGTCACCAAGTCTGGGCTGTTGTCCCACTCCTTTTGTCCCCCATGGTCCCCGATGAGAAATCCATAGTCATTCTAACCATCAGTATGTACTGTGTCACTTTCCTCTTGTTGCCTTAAACAGCTATTCCTTTATCTCTGGTTTTCACCCTGGACAGTTTCTTCATCTCTCTGTGCTGTTTTCATTATTTGTAAAAGGGGGAGGGGGAGAGGAGGTGGGGGAGGGAGGGTGAGGAGAAGGAACAGTGAAAATAGCTTAGCTCTGAAGGGCGGTTGCTTTTGTGGGGGTTGGGGGGCTAGGGGAGGAACTAAATAGTTCTTTGCTGTGCCCTTATGAATCAAGATGTGTTTTAAAACATGTCCACACACTTTTTCCATCTTTCCCATCAAGACATGGGGTGTGTGCTGTCACCCTGAATCTGCTGCTTTGTGTATCATTTAGCTCTTGCTGCATAACAAGCTATCCTTTCACTTAGTGACTTGAAACAACAGGTTGTTGCCTCCCAGCCCCTGGGCATCGGCAAGTGCCGATGGTTTACCTGGACATTTCTGGCTTGGTCTCTCATGCTGGAATCAAATGGCAGCCACTTGGAGACTCCATTGGCTTCCAAGATGGCTTACTCACATGGATATAGCAGGAGGCCTCAGTGCCTTACTACATGGTCCTCGATACCCAGCTGAGTGTCTTCAAGGCATGACAGCTGGCTTCAACAATCACAGAGAGACAGAGAAGCAGCACTGCCTTTTATTGTCATGTCTTAAGGGTCACAAATCATTTCCACCATGTTCTATTGATTGCAAGGGAGCCCTGAGTGAAGACTTTTCTCAGGAGGAAAGGCATTCAGTGCCACAAGAAGGGAACCCTGTTGGAGAATCTGTGGGCAACTTCTTAAGTCACTCCACCTGTGACTGCAACAGCTACAAGACAGGAAAGTGACACTGTGTGACACTGTGACTCCAGAAGCTGAATTATCAAAGGTGATGTAGTTGTCCCTTATCCCCTGAGAAATTCAGCTTTGGAGACCCGAGTCTCATGTAAGAAGCTGACCACCCTGAAGCCACTGAGCTATAAGGGATCCCAGGTCAGATGCAGAGGCCAGCTTAGGTGTCCAACTGACAGCCAGGGTCAACTGCCAGATCTGGGAGCAAGGAAGCAGCCGGGTGACCCCACATCACATCAGCCATGGAATCGTCCCAGCAGAGCCAAGCCATCCCTGTCAGAATTCCTGGCCACAAAGCTCATGAGCATTTTCAACAGTTGTCCTACGCTGCTGTCTGGTGGGGCTGTTCGTTACACAGCCATGGGAGCCGGACGCCGTCAGTTTCCATCCACTCGGAGTCAACGTCCCAAGCTGACTCCTTTGCCCACCCAGCCTCTCCATCTCGCCATCCCTCCCTCAGCACTTTGCTTAGTCCCGTCAGACGTTGGAAGGCGAGAATGACATTAAAACAATGACATTGCTTCTACGTCCATCAGAAGAAAATCTCACAAACACCGATGCTGACATTCTGCTTCTGACGGACTCTGAATGAATATTGCTGAGAGACTCAGGTTGTACAAGATTTGGAAGCAGCTCAGATGATTCAAAGAAATCCTTTCCTTTTTTAATTTATTTCTCTTTTTTTTGGCGGTTCTGGGGTTTGACTCAGCCTCGTGCTTGCTAGGCAAGCGCTCTACCACTTGAGCCATGCCTCCAGTCGTTTGTTTTTTTTTTTTTTGTGGTGGTTTTTTTTTTTTTGAGATAGAGTCTCAGGAATTATTTGTCTGAGCTGGCTTTGAACTGAGATCCTGCTGGTCTCTGCCTCCTGAGTAGCAAGGATTATAGATGTGAGCCACAGGCGCCTGCCCTCTTTTTTTTTTTTTTTTAGCCAAACCCACACCACCTTCTTTAGTCTCAAAACCCACGTGTAACAGCTGTGCAGGTGAGATGCAAAGGAGACCAAAGTGTACTCACAGAGAGCCGGCCCAGGGCTGGTGGAGTAGCTCAAGTGGTAGACCACCAACCTAGTAAGTGTGAGGTCCCAAGTTCAAATCCCAGTACTGCCACACACACACAAAAAATCCAACAGTGCGCTGGCCCAGCCATGGAAGCAGCACTGACATTGTTGAGTTCTCCCTTCAAAGAAAGAAAAGCAGTAGCGCTTGTTTTCTTAAAGATACAGAGAAGTCGGGGCTGGGCATTGTGGTGCATGCTTATAATCCCAGCTACATGGGAAGCAGAATTGGAGGATCACAGTTAGAGGCCTGTCCAGGCAAAAGTTAGCAAGACCCTATCTCAAAAAAAAACCCATCACAAGAAAAACGACTGGAGGCACGGCTCAAGTGGTAGAGCGCTTGCCTGGCAAGCACGAGGCCCTGAGTTCAAACCCCTGTGCCTCAACCCAACCAAAAATACATACATGCCAGCAGCCTTTGTCACCTGGCTTTATCGTTACAAGGTGGCTCGGGAGAGGGGTCCTCTGGGAGGAGGCCGGTGGCTCGCGAAGGAGCTGCTGGCAGTTATGAGATGACGAACTTAATCTCAAAACCTTGGCATTGAGCAGACAGCGCCATTATACTCACCCTCCCGTCCCTTCGTGCTGCAGTCTTCTGTCATCACGGTTGTGACGTCACAAAGACACTCTTCCATGATGGTTTTGGACAGAAAGTATTTATAAAAGAACGCTCAAGCGTGCCAGTCGGCATGCCTTGCTCTCTACGTTATTCAGTCTTTACTGCCCGCCCCATGGCATGGGCTGGGGTTTTGTCACTGTGGACGTGACAATATCTCAAGATCTGTGGGGCTATTTTATACCATCCTTAAGAGGTTCCACGATGGGTTTAAGGTGCTGGGGGCCGTGGTGGGGGTGTATCCTGGTGGCCTTCGATGCGGGGGACACCTTGCAGCATCTCTGTCCACACCATGCCTGAGCGCCCAGACGAGCCCAGCGTTACCCTTGGACCAGGTGTCCTTACAAGCAGGAGGCTGAAGCGGGGGACACGATTCTCCTGACGGAGAAATATGCAAATCTTTGTCTGCAGCAATGGCATTGGCAACAAAATAGATACACCTGGAATTTCAAGCAGGTGAGAAGTGAACTTGGGACCAGGAATCATGTTTTTAAAATGAAGCCACTTCAGGGCTGAGTCTGGGGCTTAGTGGTAGAGGACTCGCTTAGCATGGGCACGACCCGGGTTCGTGCCCAGGACTCCCCCCACACAATAATAATAAATAATAATAATAATAAAATCAAAGCCAGTGAGGCTGAGTCGCAGATTGCTGCATGTCAGCTCAAAGGCAGAGCCATGTCCCCCAGGAGCAGCAGGGCCTCTGTCCAAAGCTACTCAGGAGCCAGGGCTATGCAGGAGCGTCACCCGGCTCTGGCTCAGCGCTGAAGACAGCAGGGATCAGACCGGAAACCGTGCATTAAAGGACCCCAAAAGGTAAGCCTGTGCTCTCCACCCCCTCACCCCACCCCAGGAGAAGAGTCAAGGGCACAGCTTCCCGGCAAGCCACGCTTAAGCCAGTCTCTGACACGCATGTCACCTCTCCTCATTGGTGTCCCTTTCCCACCTCACACTCATTTCACATTGATGTCACTGTCCCCTGAAATGCAGCAACTCCAACAGAGCAGTTCTGCCTTTCTCTTCCCCTTGCCCCTCCCCTGCCAGCTCACCGGACCCAGATGACCCCATCCGGGTTCAGGCTCAGCCTCTGATGTGTCACCCGTGAGTCACTGCTCTCTGGAAAACTGGCGTTCATTCATTAGCAAGCTCAACAGCACAGTGTTCCCGGAAGATACAGCCTCCACTTCATTCCTTGTCCTCGTCCAGTGCCACCTGCACTCTGAGCTTTCCACTGTCTGCTCCAGCCAGTTTGGGGACCAGGCTGTGGAAACTCCTCTGGCCATCTCACCAAAGACAGGATGGCTTTGGCGAGGGAGGTTAAAATTCCGTTCCTATGCAGATCACGTGTGAAGCGTCCATGAAGCATGACTTTTGACAAATCCAGCTGTGGGGGGAGGGCTCCTTGGATGGAGTGGCCAAGGGCAAATGAGGACAACTGGCCAGAGGGAGGGACCCGGGCCATGTGTGCATGGTGAGGGCTCACCTGGGCTCCAGGGTGGGTCCCAGAGGCTCCCAACAGATGTCTCCATAATTCCCCACTGCCCCATGGCCAGCAGTGGAGCTTGGTCCAGCAGTTGGGGGTGATAATGGGTCCCCTGGGGGCTGGTGAGGAGATTGGGGGGTTTATTAAGGGGAGCACCCAGGGTTTGTGAACTCTGATAGTGAGGGTGGTAGATGAGGAGTTCCCTGGCTAGGAAAAACCTGGACAGCACAATGGGCCAGTGAGAGGAAGGTGTGGGGAAGTGGATTTCAACTCAAAATTCATACCTTGCTAGAGGACAAGGGCACGTTCTGATAAGTGTGTCATTGGGCAACTTCCCAGTGCAAACGTCACCCGGCCCTGGAGGTACTCAGGGTGGCCTCTTGAAGTCATTAAGATGTGAAAACAAGGTACGTGTAGCAAGAGCCAGGTGTGGTGGTACAGGTCTCCAATCCCGGCACTCAGGAGGCTGGGGCAGGAGGACCAGGAGTTTGAGGCCAGCCTGGGCTTCATAGTAAGAAACCACCTCAAATGATGATGCTTGAGGCTCAGTTCGGCACGCTGCTGTACAACGGGTTTTTAGTAGCAGTAGTATTAAGTAGGAGCACACTCCAGAGTGACAATTAGAAGTAAAGGCATCAACAAGTCACCTGGGTGTTTACTTCCGTCATCGGTGTGCTCGGCTCTGCACGATCCCATGTCCTATGAGACTGCTAGTGCAGTGTCGTCACAAACGCGTGAGGAACATATGGCGCCGTGATGTCACGATGGCTATGATGTCATAGGCGATGGGAATATGTCACCTCACTATACTTTTCCAGGACCGCCTGTAGTCGTGGGGCCTGTGACTGGATGGGAAAGAGCTGCCTTGAAACTGGAGCTTCCTCTCCACACACCACTAGGTGTGCAGCAAAAATGACAATAACAGAATCAACCGTGGGACAATTGGGGCTTTTAAGAGTCCTCAAAAATCTCCCCCAAATTCTTTTTGAGCTCAGCCTCATCACCTGCTGGGCCTTCCTGACTTACCTGACACAGGTTGATTCAGGTGTCTTCTGACCGGGCGAGCAGACGTCTGGGGCTCTCCCCCAGGCAGTGAGCAGGGCACTAATTCTGGGCCAGGTGCATCTTCTGTCTTTGTGCCAAAAACTTGGAAACAGGGCTTAAGTGTCTTTAAATGCAAAAGGATTGAAAATTTATTGTTGGGGTAATGTCATTTTATTTTTATATTTTTATAGTGTTGGCGGTTGGGAATAGGGCTAGGGTTGTTGAGTAGATCAGTCGTATGTGGAAGTAGAGGTTTAGTAGGGCCAATGTAGCTATACTGGTAAGGATTAAGACTAGACTGTTTTTTGTTAATTCATTGATAATAATTCATTTTGGTAGGAATCCTGTTAGTGGTGGGAGGCCTCCAAGTGATAAAAGGGAAATTAATAGTATAAGAGTTATTCCTGGTACTTTATTTCAGGAGTGAGTTAGGGGTAGTGAGTTGGCGCGTGAGTTAGAGTTGACTATTGTGAATATGGTAATAGTTAGTAGGATATAAATGATTAGGCTGAGTATAAAAGCTATAGAGTTATATGAGATAATAGCTATCCATTCCAGCTCAAGGAACACCAAAAGAGGATAGTCAGGACTCGTGCAGAAGTGTACTCACAAAGCCTGGGTAAATGAGGGGAATGAAATATTGACAAAGAAAGAAGCTCCCAACATATTATTGAGAGTAAAGGGTGGAGTTGGCGCCATGCTCACGCCTGTAATCCCTACTACTTGGGAGGCAGGGGATCACAAAGACATGCACGCCCATGTTTGTGCCAGCTCTACTTGTAATCACCCCAAGGTAGAAAGAGCCCGAAGGCCTACTAACAGATCACGGCCAAATGGTGGCACAGCCACCCAATGGGCATCATCCACCATGGAAAGGTACAAACTACAGACACAGGCAACAACACAGATGGGTCTCCAATCATTGTGAGCACTCACAGAAGCAGAGAGCAGAATGGGGGTTCCTAGGGGCCGGGGCTGGGAAATGAATGGTACAAAGTGTTCCCTAAACACGAGGAACAAGCCAAGAGCTGTGTTTTTTGACGTGGTGACTGTAGTTAACATGTCACATACTTGCACACTGTGAAGAGTGTAGGTTTTGAGTTCTCACCACCAAAACAAATTAACCAGCTTGATTCAGCCATCCTATAATACATGTGTATTTCAAAACATCACACTGAAATTTAAGATCCCTCCCAAAAGAGTATATACGGTTTTGTTACATTTACATAAAATTCTAGAAAATTCAAGCTCATCTCTATGTCTGTGAGCAGGCCTGTGGTTGCTTGGGGAAGGGTGGTCGGAGGGGATGAACAGTACAGGGACCTCGGGGTGGGCACATCTGGGGTCTCCATGATGGCTAGCCTCCCAGGACACTATGGGAGTCCCTGAGCTCCGGCTCGCCATTGGGGTTGAGTCCTGTGTGGGTTCCTCTGTGAGACCTTCCCAGAGGCCGTTCTGAGCTGCTGCCTCACTCTATAACAGGTTGTAGCTCCTTTGTGCCCTCCCAGTGTCTTGGGCCCCTCTCTGGGGACACTGTCACGCTTCAGTGTTGCTGTTGGTGTATGAGTTTCCTCTTGCTGCTGTAACAAACACCACAAACCCAAGACCATATTTTTTCATAGTCCTAGAAGGTGCAGTTGAAATGGGGTTGGTTGGGCTGAAACCCAGGCATCAGCAGAGCCTGCAAAAGGAAGCTCTAGGTGACAGCCTTTTCTCGGTGACTTCTGGAGGCCACCTGCCTGCTTGGGCTCCTGGCCTCAGGTCCACTTTCACAGCCAGCACAGAGGCATCTTCAGATTTCCTCTGGCTCTCAAACCCTCCTTTCTCTTAAAAAAAACCCTTGTGACCACATGGGGGCCTCAGATAACCCCGGCAAACCTCCTCCTCTCTAGGATTTAATCACATTTGCGAAGTCCCTTTTGCCACACAAGGTAAAATATTCACAGGCTCAGAGGCTTGGGTCAGGGACCTCTTTGGGGGCCATTATTCCACCTGCCGTTCTGGTTTAGCACTTATTCGTGAACTCTGGAGTGGAGTCCACACCACTTACTCTGCGGGTCCCAGCTCCTAGCATGGTGGGCAGAGGAAACTCCTGTCGGCAGAATAAACCAAAGAGAATGGTGTTCAGCCTGACTGCACCTCATTGGCCACTTTTTCTCTCTTTGTCAGAATTTTGAAGTCCATGAGGGAACGCTGGCCCGTGGCAGAAACAAGAAAGGACCCAGGGGTTGGTACTACAGAACACCATTCCTGCCACGATAGGACAGGAAGACAAATGATGCCTGAACTGAGTGTGTCCTGGCTTGGTCACCTCAGGGCCTGCTTCCTGCTGGTTCTGGAGGGAACAGTGGCAGAAGCTCAAGCGAGTGACAGAACCAAACACTGTCCTGGGGCTGTCTCGCCTGCCCCTTACTTATACTAGAAGTATATTCTGTTCCCCCATTATACTAACTTACAACCCACTAGATCACAGATCCCGTGACCTTTCACCTTGAGAGGATGGAAAAACCCACACGATTATTCACCACAGGGCTTTTGGGAAAGCAGAGGATCCTTCTCTGTCTAAAACCATCGAGTGAGTCAGAGAGATCAATCCACCTCTGGCTGTCGTGCCAGGCTGGCTCCGGCCCCCTTCCTTGTGGCTGAGTCAGCCTGTGGCCAGCCAAAAAAGATGGAGGTACTTGAACCCTCTCCCTCCACTGGTCCCCCTGACTTTGCACTTGGTACAGGGCTGTAGGGAATGACAGGATGCTGGCCCTGCTGCTGCTGGGGTAAGGACAAACCCCACAGTTTGGAGACTGTATTGATCTGGAGCCATGAGCACAAGAAAGGTGCTGGAGCTGGGGGACCGGATGGTCACCCCTAAAGATTGATTCGAATTTGGTCATCCATATCTTTTGTTGTTACACTGTGAGAACAGCACGACTGTGTGTTTAATAAACACTGAGTCTAGCTCTGTGAATTCCCAGGTGATCCCAGGGCTGGGGTTCAAGGACCCCACTAGGAGAAGACAGTATGTGTTTTTTGAGACAGGCTCTTAAGTAATCCAACCTGGCCTCAAATTCAACTTCCTCTTGCCTCAGCCTCCCAAGTGCTGGGATTACAGGGGTACACAACCACGCCCAACCAGCATGTGCACTTTTGCAACAAAAAATATGTGCTTGTGTGTTTGCAGACAGAAACTTTCCTAGACTGAAGTGAAAGGTTGTCATCTTTAAATGGGAGATCGTGTTCTTTCCCTCTCTTTATTAAACCATTCTATCTTTCTCAAAGATTCAATACTTAACAAGTAAGGAAAACACTTTAAACACAATACACTTTATTGACATGGGGAAGAGAGAGAACAGTCTGAGAGCCGCTACAGGCAGTCAGGTGTCAGTGCACTGTGCTGAATGTTGCCCTAGGAGGCCAGGAATGGAATGTGCGAGAACCGTGAGACTGGGTCTGCTCAACTGAGATGGTCAAATGCTTCTCTCCTGTGTGACCTCTGACACCTGGGAAGCCCTACCTACTTGAGGGAGGAGTGGGCCCCAGAGCCGCAGGCCTGGCCATTGGACTTTAGGTGGACCACTGGTGTCTTAGGAGAAGGCACTGTCCCAGAGGTCAGAGTCATTTCCTATGGATGAAATTCTGTTACAGTGAAGCTAGCTGCCTGAGCAAGTTCTTCTTTTAAAATTGATTTAATCAGAAAGTGGAGCTATAGATAGGTATGGTGGCTCACACATCTGCAATCCCAGCTAGTCAGGAGGTAGAGCTCAGAGGACAGTGGTTTAAAGCCAACCGGAGCAAAAAGTTAGCGAGACCTCATATCAACCAACAAACTGGACACGGTGGTCATGTCTGTGGCCCCAGCTATGTGGGAGGCGTAGGTAGGGGGATCTCTCTCTGAGAAGACCCACCCTCTCTCCCTCTTCGCAGGGTGTATTCCTACTTCTCTATAATCCCGCTTCTCTGAATAAGCACTGATATTGCTTTTGTTCTTGCTAAGGGAAAAAAAAAAAAAAAACAGGGGCCTGGCAAGTTTCAACTGGTACAGTGGGAAGCCCTGAGTTCAAATCTCAGAACCACAGAAAAAGTGGTGTTAAGGACAAGTTTTCTAAATCTGTACCTTCCAAACTAGCTTCCTACGATAGTGTGTTATCACTTGACCTGACCTTGTACCAGTAAGCATCCACCACTGTAACAAAATCCCTGAGATAACTAATTTTAAAAAGGTGGTTTTGGTCCATGATTAGATGGCCCCATGGCTTTGGGCCTCTGATGAAGCCACAGATCATAGGGAGGGAAGAGTCTGGGAGCAAGGGAGGGAGCTGAAGAATAGACTGGGGTCCTACGATGCCCTTCAATGGCACACCCCCTAAGTGAACTAAGGTCTTCCTGCTAAGCTCCTTCCCCTAGCGGTTCCACCATCTCCTAGTTCTCCTCCCTGGGACCCTTGAACATGTGGAGCATGGGGGGGCGCTCATCCAAACCATAGCTGAACTGTAGTAATTTTCTTCAGGCATATCTAATACCATAAACTTCTCTAGAAACTTCTCTGGCATTTGCAGACCCACTAGGTCTCAGAGCAGGAAGAGAGATGTGACTTACCCAAAACTGGCTCTCTGAAACCTTTTACTAATTCTGAACTTTGAATAGAAGCATTTTCAAATAGCCAGAAAGTTGAAACAGACAGACACACAGAAGTTGGAAGGAAAGCTTCCAGCTGTCCCAGACACTAGTACCTAAGGCTCTCCACAGCTCTCCTTATGTAGGTGGACTTGCAGAGAGCCTAGGTTTCATTTTCTTATCATTCCAGAAAAGACTTTTGTGATCAGGCTGGTTTTCTTCTTAGGGAAACCCGGTATCCACTGTGAAGCATTTGTTAGGACAAGGTCAGTGACAGTAGTAATGGCCTTGTGGCGGGGGGATCACCCTCTCCTGCTCCCTACAGACAACAAGTGCTCTGAGCCAGGGGTTGAAGGGGGCAGAGGTGCCAGGGTGCACCCAGCATTGAGCAGCCACTAGCCTCCTTCTCCCTGGTGGTGGCTGATTAAGGACAGGGAAAGCTCAGATGGGTCCAGATGGAAAGTGGTGGTAGACATCAGGGTCCCCGTGTGTCACCACAAAACCTGTGCACAAACCTGCCACCATAGAGTTTCGGGAGCATGGTACTGTGAGGAGAGAGGGGATATGGGGAGATGAGGGTACTCCATCGGTCACTGACGGAATCAACGTTGACTGTCAGGTGCACAGCACGGTCCAAAGCAGCAATGAGGGCAGCAGTGTGTGCTGTCACCGTTGTCCCTTCTCCCTGGTGTCTCCTGCCCATGTGGGATAGCCTGCCTTTGCAGGCCTCCTGTTTTCCCCAGGAAGCCAAGGTGGGACCCCGAATAGGCAGGACATGAGAGCCACAGGTCACCGTTTCTCCTTTTGCAGAGCAACCATGGGAAACTGGCTGGCACCTCTCACTCCGCTAAAGGACAGGCCAGCTTCCTGGACACCTGCTGCGGACATCAGGGTCCTTCAGCACAGGGCAGGCCCGAGGAGCCTAGCCTCTCCTTCACTCCCATGACTCACTCCTCACCCTGACCTCCCTGCCTAGCCACTGTCTGGGACCATGACCTTGGTGACCTTGAACCCTTGGCACAGTCAGGATGCAGCCAGTGGTGGAGCTAATTTTAGGGGGCAGGTGAGCCAAAGCCGCCTTCATTGCAGAAGAAAACCCAGGAGAAAGGTGTCTGCGACGGGAGGACCAGGAGGACAGCGGTGTTAGAGGAACCAGCTTGTCCATTATTTATTTGACATAATCGAAACTGAAAAATTGTCCTTCCTTATAAGAGGCAGAGAGGCTTGTATCACCCAATTTTCTCTTCCTATTCAAGAAATCAAAGGAGTTCATTCAGGAATTTCGCTTCGTAGCCAAAAGAAAAGAGTTGGCTCTCCCTGGTGAGTGGCCTGGGAAGGTACCTCCATTCCCAGGCCTGTGCTTGGCATGTCAAATCTCAGACACAATGCAGACTTTTCTGTCAGTACTTGAGGTCAGCGACATTCTGTTTCTGTTACCCAGACAGGAGGATGGATGTGGAGAAGGAAGAGTGTCCCTTTTCTCGTTTCTGACAATTCTGAAAGTGCTCTCCAGGGAAAATCTTACAAGTGCTGAATGGAATTTTTTTGCTAGGTGTTAATTTTTAATGTGTTAATTAAGTTCAAAAACGGTGTCTTTACTTCATCTGTAATTATATACTTGAGTTTTCAAAAGTTGCATCGTAGATAAGTGGGGATAGGAAGGGTTACCCATACAGGCAAAAACCAAAGCAGCATCCCTACCTCACACCAAACACAAAATTGGGTTCTAGATGGTTAATTGCAACCCTGGGAGAAATGTCATCAAATTAAACTTTAAGCCCAGATGACCTTACAGGTGAATTCTACCAAACATTTTTAAAACTAGCCATTCTTTATTATTATTATTATTATTATTATTTTGAAGGTTTGTTTTGCTTTGTTTACTGTGCTAGAGACAGAGTCCAGGGTTTTACACATGCAGAACAAGTGTGCTACCACTGAGCTTTACCCTTAACCTCACCACCATTCTTAAAATAGTATAAATTATAGCTTTTGAATATAATTCTAATGTGTCTGTCTCTGTGTGAATTGTTCTTGGTAGAAAATGTTTCTGAACAAAGAAATGATCAATGTTTGAGGTGACAGATAATGGCGTCTACCTTGATCTCATTACACGTTGTATACATGTGTAATAAATAAATATGTATAATCACTGTGTCAGTTAACAATGAGATATATGCTGGGTGTGGCAGGGTACAGCTATAATCTCAACACTCAGGAGGCTGAGACAGGAAGAAAGGAAAGAAAGGAAGGAAGGAAAGAGAGAGAGAGAGAAAGAAAGAGAGAAAGAAAAGATTGGGGAGGGAGGAAGGGGAAAAGGAGGGAGGGAGGGAGGGGAAAGGGGGAGGAAGAGAAAGAGAGAGAAGGAGGACTCCCGAGAAAACCCTTCAAGGTGTTTTAAGATGCTACTTACTTTACATTGTTTTGGGAAAATTAATTATCCTAATACACAAGTGAAAACAAGTTGTCATGATAAAATCGAGCTTTGCTATACTAGATATTAATTTTTTTCAGGTTTTTCTGTGTGAAGTAGGTTCACCCGAACCTATAAATTGAGAAAGGAGCTTTGTGAATGAGGCCTAGAATTAAATTTGAGTCATTTCACTTTCAGATGTCATGTTTCCTCAGGCCGGGCATGTTTGAGTGTGTGCATTGAATCACTGCAAAGCTTCTGAGAATTGGTGCATTTTTACTATTCCAGGACTGAGTTCTAGGGAACATTCCCGATGCAAAATCTCTGTCTTATCCTGTTTTGTGTGGCTGTAATGGAAGAGCTGACACTGAGGAATTGATAATGAGCAGATGTTGGCTCACAGCCCTGCAGGCTGGTAAGTCCAAGGTCAAGGTGTAGCCTTGGCAAGGGCCTTCTGACGGCGGCATTGTCACTTGAGGGGGAGGACTTGCCCTTTATAACTGTCCCAATAGAGAATAATCGCTTTTCTTTATTTCCTGCAAGTTTGTGTAAAATAAGTGATAGTTTGGGAGAACTTACCTGCACAGTTATCTGCGTCTCAGGTTTAATTTGACAAAGATTTTTTACCTCTGTGTCAATTTCCCTGATAATCTTAGGAATAGTCACACATTTCCTTTCTTCCTAGGATCCTTTCTGCACCTCATGCTTGTGTGGGGCAGGTGGCCATTTTGTCTGTCTCACATTTATTGGCAGAAACTTGCTCATAGCAATCAGGTTTCATTGGACCTACCAAGAGGAACTTGAATTTGAAGCCGGCTGGGGGACTGCTGCTGTGATTATCGAGGCAAGAAACAACGTAGGCATGAAGTGGTGATGGTGAAAGAGGGCAAAGCTGAAAGATAATGTGTTTCCTGACTTGGGGGAGGGTGGGAAGAGCTGTTTATGGAGGAAGAGGGTGTTATTTGGCGAAAATCACCATTCACTGTGAAGCCCCACAGCTCTGGCACCGAACTGCTTTCTACATTCTCATTTGATTATCACAAAATACCTGAGATTCAGGTGTTAGTGTCTTCATTTTACAAATAGAGGAACAGACTTGGAGAGGTGAGGGAGCTACTTGGCCATCACGTGGGGATGAACTCTTTTATATATTTATTTATTTTTGGTGGCACTGGGGTTTGAACTCAGGGCCTCATGCTTGCAAAGCAGGTACTTTACCACTTGAACCACACCTCCAGCCCAAAGAGGATAAAGTCTTGACTAGACTGGAGCCTCCTGACCTTAAGGGGCCTGTGGGTTGGCTCTGCAGATAACTGAACACCTGAGTCGGAGCCATGGGGACATAGCTGTGGGGAAAGTCTCAGGCAGAAGGAGCACCAAACAAATGTCCCATAGCAGGTCTGGGTTCAAAGAACAAAAAGGAAGCCAGTGATGCTGGAGGGGAGTCAGAGAGAGGGAGAGGGGATGGAGGCAGTGGGACAGGGAGGTCACAGTTGAGCACAGGGCCAGCTTGGTGCTGATGACAACAGGTTGGGGTGAAGGCCGTGGGGCTCGGACCACCCCCCCCCCAGGGTAGAGAGGACTGAGTGGGCTGCAGTCCTCCGCCAGGTCTTACAGCAGTGTGAAGGCCAGGCAGAGCCTGTGGCCTTGGCTCATCCACCTGGGGACTGTCCTGACCTGGCTCCTCCATGTGGCACTTGCCCCCTGTGACAGTTAGAGGTGACCGGGCCTCTCGGGTTATGAGCAAGGCGCCATCTCCTCGAGGGCCCAGCCAGTGGCTGTCCTAGAAAGTGGATCGTTCTCTGGTGACTCAGGGTAAGTGCCGAGAATTTGCCATTTTGTTCAAAACCAAAAGTTGTTTCCGCTAACATTAAGTCATATGGACTTAAAAATTGCCTTGGTTGTTAGTGCTGGTTTTCTCACTTTTATCTGCTGCCCAGATCACATATCTTCTTTTGGGGCATCGTGCAGGGTGGGTGGACACTGGACAAAGGCATCCCCAGCAAGGTTCCTCCTGTTCCATTGTCTGTCCTTTCAGGCACATCAACCTGTGAGGATAACGGACTGTAGGCCATGACCATGACTTCAGGTCAGTTCCGACTGGCTGTTTCCCTGCCCATCCCTGAAAGGAGAGGCTGGAGGGAGGCCTCCCCGGGCTCCCTTCCCACCCGGATCCCTCAGCACACACAAGTGGTGCTTAGCGCCCTCTTGTGGTGGAAGGATTTTGTTGCTGTGGTTCTTTCCAGATCTTTGACAAAAGTGCCCAAAGTTTACAAGTGTTAACAAAATAAATGCATGTCTGGGCATAGTGGTGCACACCTGTAATGCCAGCACTCATGAGACAGAGGCAGGAGGATTGCAAGTTTAAGCCCAGCCTGGGTTACATAGCAAGACCCTATTTCATAAACCAAAATAAAAGAGAGGAGAGAAGAGGGGAGGGGAGGGGAAAGAAGGGGAAGGAAGGGGAGATGAGAGAAAGGGATTATGGTATAATCCAATGAGCAGACAGTGTATCTTACAAAATAAGCATTATCAACACAGTTAAACACCTGTGAGGTGGCCCCTCCCCAATTGGTTTGAGTGGCTGCTGTGGGGTGGGAGGCATGCACCTTTGATCCCCCCTGCCTCTCCCATTTAATCCTTTTGCCTTTCCGGATTTGACCTTGTTATGGGGAGTGGGCTCCCTAGGATACAGTACCATTACGTCACCACTCGCCCAGGTATGTGCTGTTTCTTAATCGTAGGTGCAGGTGCGGGCCAGCAGGGTGTTACAAGTCTACCTCTCTGAAGTTGGAGTCATTTCTTCCTTCCTCCATGTCTACCTAGCTGCCTGCGCTGACAGTGGGGCTCTTATCAGGCATGCAGGAGGCTTGTCCATCTGCTGGGCATCCTGTTGAGTAACCAGGCCCACGCATGTGGTGCTGGCTTCCCCTGACCGCTCCTTCTGGGACATGTGTCACCGGAAGGTAAGTTGCAGATAATACTGAAGAGGGTATTGTTAACTTTCCAAACGCTCCCTTCCATGTTCCTGCGAAGATGCTTTAACAGTCTGCACCTGAAGCACTCACCTGTCCTGTGTCATACAGACAGAGGTCTCCAGGGCAGGAAGGGACCTTATTGCCTGCACATCTCACTTCACAATACAGTGGGAAAAAAAGATGGAGAGATACTTGTAAGATCACTGCATATTTGCTTCATGACTTTCCTCCCTACCACCCCTGTGAACTTGGCACATAGAAACTCATCAAACCTCTCTGTCTTGAACACAGTTTTGACAATAAATAAATAAACAAACCTAAATAATACATTGTTACCAACCAAACACAGTCTCAAAACCAATGTCAACCCCATACCAGCATCATGTGCCCAACACCAGCATCCATGAAGACAACAGCAATACCAATTAAACAACAACTGAATCCCAACACCACCACCCAACACCACCACCAACACCACCAACCCAACACCACCAACCCAACACCACCAACCCAACACCACCACCCAACACCACCAAACCAACACCACCACCCAACACCACCACCCAATACCACCACCCAACACTACCAACCCAACACCACCAACCCAACACCACCACCCAACACCACCAAACCAACACCACCACCCAACACCACCAAACCAACACCACCACCCAACACCACCACCCAATACCACCACCCAACACTACCAACCCAACACCACCAACCCAACACCACCACCCAACACCACCAAACCAACACCACCACCCAACACCACCAAACCAACACCACCACCCAACACCACCACCCAATACCACCACCCAACACTACCAACCCAACACCACCAACCCAACACCACCACCCAACACCACCAAACCAACACCACCACCCAACACTACCAACCCAATAGCAATGCCATGAACCCACACCAACATGCATGCCAATATCCACCCGTGCTATCAATACCAGTACCGACCCAATACCAGAACCATAAAGCCAGCACTAATGTTAGTATCAACACCAACACGATGATCCAGTACCAACATCTGTACCAATACCAACCCAAGGCCACCATGATTGTCAGCAGAGGGATGTCGAGGGTGGATATTCAACACAGGTGATACCAGTTCACTTACGGTGCCACAGAGCTGCTATACAGCCTGGTCAAGGAACACACGTGTCCAGGATCTATAAATATCCCGTGATTACCACCAGAGTGTCATACATGGCCGAGATTAGCCTTTGTGAGAGAAGCTGAATAATCACTGCAAAGGTGGCAGGGTTCTGACTATTTTCTGAGTCTCAAGAAAGAATAAAGAAATGGGCAAGTGAACTAAACAGAACTTTCTCAAAAGAAGAAATTCAAATGGCCAGAAAACACATGAAAAAATGCTCACCATCTCTAGCAATAAAGGAAATGCAAATTAAAACCACACTAAGATTCCATCTCACCCCTGTTAGAACAGCCATCATCAGCAACACCACCAACAACAGGTGTTGGCGAGGATGCGGGGAAAAAGGAACCCTCTTACACTGTTGGTGGGAATGTAAACTAGTACAACCACTCTGGAAAAAAATTTGGAGGCTACTTAAAAAGCTGGACATCGATCTACCATTTGATCCAGCAATACCACTCTTGGGGATATACCCAAAAGACTGTTACTCCAGAGGCACCTGCACATCCATGTTTATTGCGGCACTTTTCACAATAGCCAAGTTATGGAAACAGCCAAGATGCCCCACCACTGACGAATGGATTAAGAAAATGTGGTATCTATACACAATGGAATTTTATGCAGCCATGAAGAAGAACGAAATGTTATCATTCGCTGGTAAATGGATGGAATTGGAGAACATCATTCTGAGTGAGGTTAGCCTGGCTCAAAAGACCAAAAATCGTATGTTCTCCCTCATATGTGGACATTAGATCAAGGGCAAACACAACAAGGGGATTGGACTTTGAGCACATGATAAAAGCGAGAGCACACAGGGAGGGGTGAGGATAGGTAAGACACCTAAAAAATTAGCTAGCATTTGTTGCCCTTAACGCAGAGAAACTAAAGCAGATACCTTAAAAGCAACTGAGGCCAATAGGAAAAGGGGACCAGGAACTAGAGAAAAGGTTAGATCAAAAAGAATTAACCTAGAAGGTAACACACACGCACAGGAAATCAATGTGAGTCAATGCCCTGTATAGTTATCCTTATCTCAACCAGCAAAAACCCTTGTTCCTTCCTATTATTGCTTATACTCTCTCTACAACAAAATTAGAAGTAAGGGCAAAATAGTTTCTGCTGGGTATTGAGGGGGGGAGCGGGAGGGGGTGGAGTGGGTGGTAAGGGAGGGGGTGGGGGCAGGGGGAAGAAATGAACCAAGCCTTGTATGCACATATGAATAATAAAAGAAAAATGAAAAAAAAAAAAAAAGAAAGAAAAGTATACATAAGACCCAATTCTGGGGCTGGTGGAGTGGCTCAAGGGGTAAGAACGCCTGCCTAGCAAGTACAAGTCCCTGAGTTCAAACACCAGTACCACCAAAAAATCAGCTTCAACTCTTAACCAAATGCCTCCCTGGGTTGAATATAATTTACCTGGACTCTCACAGTTTTCTGCTCATTTCTTTAGGTAGACAGTTAGGAATGAATTAATTCCACAGCAGACAACTACCAGCAATTTTCCAAAACAACTCAGAATTTTATCTGGGAAATAAACCCTTTTTCCCCTACAGTGTTGCTTAACACAAAGTGTAAGGTGTTTGTCTCTGTTTCAAATTCGGAATACTAGGAAGCACTTATGAGGCACCACTGGATACCAGGCCTGAGTAAGCCACGGTTCTGGTCTCAAGGGCTTTATGGTAGGTGAGGAGAGTGCACACAGACACACATGCAGACAATGGGGGACCCTGAAGCAGGGTCCCAGGGCCTCAGGACACACGCAGGAGGGGCAGATTGTCCTGTTGAGGGCAGTCAGAGTCACAGGGTGAAGGAAGAGCAAGGTTTTGTCAAATGACTTCTCATCTTTCTTACTGTGTATGACTAGTAACCTGTCTTTTCCACACTGGGGACGATGGTTTATTTCACAGTGGTGTTAGTCAGGCTTTTGCATCACTGTTACCAAATACCTAAGAAAAGCAACTTAAAGGAGGAAAGATTTGTTTTGCCTTACAGTTTGAAAAGATTCAGCCCATCACGGTGGGGAGGGCATGGAGAACAGAGCAGTTCACACCAGGGTGGACAGGGAGCACAGTAAAGCCATATGGGAAAGGGCGAGGGGAAGGTACAGCCCCCAGGGACACGACCCCAGAGACCTACTTCCTCCAACCCAGCTCTTCCTGCCACAGTTCTATCACCTCCCAAATTCTATTCAAATTTTGAATCCATCAATGGATAAAACTAGTCGCTGGGTCAGAAACTTCATGATCTAATTGCAGATACACCAGAGACTTGCTGTGCTAATCTCCTAGGAATTTCTTAATCCTATCAAGGTGACAAGATTGACCATTACATGGCCAGGTGCAGTGGCTCAAACCTGTAATCCCAGCTACTCCAGAGGCAGCGATGGGGAGGATTTCAGTTTGAGGCCAGCCCTGGCAAAAAGTTCTTGAAACCCTCCAACTCGACCAATGGCTGGACAAGGTAGTGTACACCTGTCACCCCAGCTATTCCGGGAAGCACGAGCAGGAGGGTCACAGTCCAAGCCCCTGCACAAAGCAAGGCCCTCTCTCAACAATAACTAATGTAAAAAGGGCTGGAGGTGTGGCTCAGATGGCAGAGTGTGCTTACCTAGCAAGCGTGAAGAGACCCTGAGTTCAAACCCCAGTACTGCCAAAAACCCCATCACAGCACTAAACTGCCAACACCAAGAGCAGAAACTGAAATTCCATCCACTTGTCAGAGGTGCTAAGCAGAAGCAAAGTAGAAACAAGAAAGTAGCAGTGTGCTTCCCAAATGAAAGATAAAATCCCCCACCCCAAAGAAACCCAAAGCGGAAAATAACACTTAGATTGTGCCCGGCCTCCTTATCAGTCCCTCTCCCCAGTGTGACCAGCAATCATCCTCGAAGCTAGAAGTGTTCCTGGAAGCCCGAGCCAGAGAGATCTGACTCTGGGGCTCTCAGTGGGCCACACTGGGCTACTTGCCATAATTCCAAACAGCAGAGCTGAGAACGGTGAAATAAGAAAGGAAGGAACAGGAGACGAGAGTCCTAGCCCCTGCCAGAGTCACTGACAACAGCTCCAAGATTACTGGTCAGCCTGAGGGCTGGTTGACCACTACCTGGCGTGTGGCTCTGCCAGGTCCTGCTGGCACCAGGGAGATTGTTATTGCTTAAGGATACAATTTAGGTTCCCACCTTGGGATGATTTGCCTGCAAGGCTTGCTGTTCCTGGGACTTGTGATAAGCTGAAGAGAAATAACTCAAAAAGAGAGAACAGGTTAGAGGAACAAAATGGAGCCTTCCTTCCCACATAAATAAACACTATCAAGCTTAAGGCTGACTGAGTGACCAGCTCAACCCACCTGTCTTCACTAGATGATGGGGGCAGGGGAAGGGATAGGCAGAAGAAAGCCTGGTGGCATTTTAGCATCATAAGTGAAAAGATCCCTGAAATCCTAGCTACTTAGGAGGCAGAGATCAGGAGGATCATGGTTCAAAGTCAGACCAGGCAAATAGTTCATGAGACCCTCATTCAAAAAAATCCAACACAAATAAAGGGCTGGTGGAGTGGCTCAAGTGGTAGAACACCTGCCTAGAAGCACAAGGCTCTGAGTTCACACCCCAGTATTGCCAGAAAACATATATATTTATATAATACATATTTATGTGTGTGAAGAGATTGCAGAAATATTTTCTTGTCACCAGTGTGTGCCATAAACGGGGTAGGTCTCAGATACCTTCCTGATCCCATCAGTTCATTCAGCTCTTGGTTCCTGGTATTTTCCAAGGGTAGAGAAGACAGCAAAGAATCAGACAAGAGGCCTGCTCAGGGCTGCGGCCTAGTCAGAGAGGCAGACAACAAACATACACACACATACACAATGCCATGCCGGGCGGTGCTGAGGTGTCTGGTTTTGGTGTCTTCTCTCCAGATTAAAATACCACAGCCCGGCCTTTGTTAGGGTCAGACCACTCTCTGGTGTGAGAGGCTCTGTCTGTGGCTCCTTGTGCTGTTGTGGAGCTGGAGGCTGGGTGGGAGGTGAGGCGAGGATGGCACCAGGTGAGTGAGGAAGCAGCTTCTGCTGACATCTTCCCCTTCCTGCAACAGAAGCCAGCGATGTCACTGTTTCCTCCTTGGACTGCTGTCCACTAAAGGAGGCCATTTGCAGTGTGCTTTGCTAGCACCCAGTCCCCTCCCCCAGGCCTATTTTTGTTAAGTATTTTTTTGAACCAATGACCTTTGTCTTCAGAAAAAGTCTTTGATTCTTTCTAAGTAACGTAAAATCTGTGCTTAGAGTTCTATTGCATCTTTCTTGCCAATAGTGTCAATTTCCTTGTCCCAAGACCTTTTGTCCCACCCTGGAAAAACCCCAGCCCCAGGCCCAGTCTGCTAGACCTCTGATGAGCCTTCTGGGAAACTCAGTGTGTGGATCTGAAGCCTCCCCA
This sequence comes from Castor canadensis, assembly GCF_047511655.1. Classification (NCBI taxonomy): domain Eukaryota; kingdom Metazoa; phylum Chordata; class Mammalia; order Rodentia; family Castoridae; genus Castor; species Castor canadensis. Next base: position 157,624,256 of record NC_133392.1, on the reverse strand, counting down.
AACCTCCTCCCAGCTGGTTCTCTTCCCAAAAGCCCCTATGCCAGCAGAGGACCCCAGAGAACCCCTGACAGGCCCCAACCCTCCATCCCTCCACCAAACCCAGGAGCCCACCTGCACCCGCACTTTCTGGCCTCCTGTGAACTAGACACTGCGTCCTCACTCCCTGCCTGAGCCCCCGTCCTCTCTGCCCCTCAGGTAGGGGCTCCCTTGATCCCATCCTGGGCTCTTGTGACCCTGGCATTCAGCCTTGCTCAATCAAGCCTCCCCACTAAGACAGAAACAAAGACCCCCTTAGCTAGGCTGGCTACACTCAGCAAATAAAAATGTAGAGCATCCATTTTTGTAAATAAATCGACGATTTTTAATAAAAGCCTGTCTCAAATATGGCACATTTACACTGAGAAGTCATTCTTTGTTTACCTGAAGTTCAAATTTACCTGGACAACCTGTACTTGTCGACGACTTTGCCCTGAGGCCCCATGTGGTCTCCTAGTTCCTGTCCCCATCTTCTTTCGTTCATAAACTTCTAGAAAGTTTGAGAAGACTTGCTGTTATTATTTTGTCACTTCCCATGGTCTCCTGGGTCCCCCACAGTCTGGCTCAAGGTCAGCTCTGTTAGGGGACACCCTATTGCTAAACTCAGTCACTGCCCTGGCCTCCTGGCGTCCTGCACTGTCCTGCCTCTGTTCTCATCTGTTGGAATCCAGGGTCCCTGCAATGTCCCTCTCTGCTGGCCCCATCCTGTCCCGCTGCTCAGCTGTCCCTCTGGCTCTGCCCATGACCTCACATGCCCTCCACTTAGGCACCTTACAGAGTCCAGAACCGTCACTGGCTGGCTTCTCCACTGTCCTCCCCACTGCTGGAGCCAGAGCCAGGGTCTTGTCCCCCAGGCCAGCCCCTGCCGACTCTCTTGTCCATTCCCCGGCTAGGCTCTTGCCTGATCATGAGGAAACTCCCTCCTTGGCTTTGGAGCCTGACTCGCTTCTCTTTAATCCACTTTTGTCACTGGGTCAGGGAGATCATTCAAATCCCTTCGGCTCCCTCACCGGCTTCCCAGTGCCCATCGGGTAAAATCCAAGCTGCTTAATGTAGCTTGGAAAAATCTATGCATCTCCCTGCTCGTGGGGCAGCTTCCTGCCTCTCTCTTCAAACCCCCACCCTCTGGCCTGGTCCCTGGCTCCTCTGGGACCCCCTCCCCAGCAGGTCTTCTCCCCACCTTGCTAGAGAGAGCTGCCCTGCCAGGCACACAGATGCCTGGAACAGCCTGGAAGCCCCAGGACGGCGACTACCATGGCCTCCTTGCCCACTGTCATCTTCCTAGCACAGTAGATCCTCAGTGCCATTCAGTCCAAAACTCCTCTTGGAGAACTGTCTGTACCCTGATGTGTACGGAACAGGTAGCCCTTGCCAGTCACCTGGATTTGAAGTCCTCGAGTGGGTCTTTTAGCTTTGGGCCTTTCTATCCTAGCGTGGGGCCTGGTACAGAGCAGATGCCCCAGTGGACGCCAGTTCAAGGCAGGGTCATCTGTACTTCGTGGTCAGCTCCTTCAATGAATTTGTCAGAATCAACCTCTTCCACGAATTTGGAAAAGACAGGTTATTTAAAAGGCTTTGATGGTTTCGTTAAAACAGTTATCTGCACCAATACCAATATAAAACAGTGTATTTATTCTTCTTATGTGGCTAAGAAGTCAATGGGGGGGGGGCAAAAGAAATCCCAAACTCTAAGTCTTTTTTTTCTCTCTTTTTTTTGAAGGGGGTAGGGTTTGAACTCCGGGCCTCATGCTTGCTAATCAGGCACTACCACTTGAGCATTTCCACCAGCCTATTTATGTTTTAGGTATTTTCAAGATAGGGTCTCATGAACTATTTGCCGGAGCTGTCTTCGAACTGAGATCCTCCTGAGTAGCTAGGATTACAGGCGTGAGCCACTGGTGCCCGGCTCTCTCTCTCACTTTTTTAAGCGTGGTTTTGCTGTGTAGTTCAAGATGGCCTCATGGTCCTCATGCCTTAGCCTCCCAACTGCTGTGGCCACAGGCACATGGCCTTTTCCACACACTGGCACTAAGTTTCCATGGTTTACAGAGCATGGCGCGGTTTTCCATTACTAGCCTTTACGATCTGATGTTGCAGTAGTAATATGAAGGTTTTTAAAATAAGCTAGCTTTTCTTTTAGTCTTTTTTTCTCTGAAGATGACAGACTTCTGTTTTATTATAGAGTGTCTTTTAAAAAGCATTGTACAGATGGCTGTGATGGTACATGCTTGCAATCTCGGCTACTCAGGATGTAAAGGCAGGAGGATCTCAAGTTCAATAGCCCTGGCAAAGGCAGTGGAGAGACCCTGTCTCAAAACAAGAAAAAAGGGCTGGGGGCTGGAGCTCAAGTGGTAGTGTGCTTGGCTAGCCAAGTGCAAAGCCCTGGGTTCAATCCCCAGCACTGCAAAAAAAAACAATCAACGGTAATGATCCCGCTCCTGCCCACCGCACACAGAGCACACTGAGCTGCTCTTGCTTCTTGCTGTGGTCTGTGGCACATTCTACCCACACATGGAAACATCTGCCCTGTGAGGGGAAGATACCCACTTGAGTAGCCAGACGCCCCTCAGTATCAGAAGTTTCCATCAGAATGACACCTCCCACTGAAAACAAAATCAGAGTGTTTCAGAAATAACCTAGGCTTGTCTTTAAGCACTTTGAAAATTATTTTCAATTTATATCCCTAATTGTGTTCATTTATTTTGATCATAGGTATTTATACACTATTAAAGTGAATTATTGGATATCCTAAATTAAGCCCCCAGAAAGGGATTGCTGTATCTCCTCTTGATTTTCTTGTTTTTTGTTGTTAACTGTCACTTAAGGGGAAAAATGACTCACATTCCAAGTTCCTGTGTTTTTTATTGATAACTTTTACACATTATACCAAGATATACTATGACGAGGTTATCACACAGTCTATGTAATGAATTGTCTCCATCAGATAAACATACTGTGGATTTTTGGGACCCCATCTCAATAGAATAAAGCTGGGCATGGTGGCACACACCTGTCATTCCAGGAACAATGTTCTGTCCAGGCCGGCCTGGGCACAAAGCAAGACCCGATCTCCAAAATAAGCAGAGCAAAAAGGGCTGAAGGTGTGGCTCAAGTGGTAGAGTGCCTGCCTAACAAGCTCAAAGTCCTGGATTCAAACTCAGTGCCACACATACACACACACACACACAGTAGGAATAACCCAATTATTACATCTCTGCACTCAACAACAAACCATTTTAAAAGCAACAACAAACAAAAGTACCTAGAAATAATCTAACAAAAGACATGATGAGACAGGTTAGAAAGACTGAGCTCTCCCTGAGCATTTAGTTGGGAGTTCAGTTGGTTAAGTACCATTAAGAGTGTTAGTTTAGGGGCTGGGGATGTAGCTCAGTGGTAGAGCACTTACCTACTTCCCCTAGGTTGATCCCTGGCACCTCAAAAAATAGTATTATTTCATTTATTTACTCCTTGATTGTTTTCCCCTTCAAATGAGTTGAATTGTTGGGAACAAGCTGTTCAACCACTTGAGTGGCAGTTGTCAGATCCCCTCTCACACCTTGTAGCAGGGAAGAGGACCAGAAAAGAAACAGACAAGTTTGTGTTCTGATGATGTAGCAGGGGATGGGATGGCAAAGCAGACAGATAAAACTTAAAGAGCTGAAACATGAAGAAGGTCACCTAGCACTGGGAAAATTAAATAGCCAATGAAGTCACATGCAGCCATATGTGGGTTGACCTTTGCTTTTTGCTTCTGTAACCTGCTTGCAAGGGTATATAAGGTGAGACTCCTTTGTCCTCAGGGCTCAGCCTTTGGACAGGAATCGCCCACTGGGTCTGTTTCGGCACAGTAAACATTGCTTCCTGCTAATCTGCCTCAGTGTCCCCTATCTCAGCTTGAGATTCCCACAACATTTCTTGGTGGCTCATCCAGGATTACAGAGATGGTGATTTGTCACCTCCCTTGTCACCAGGGTGCATCCTTCACCAATGGGAGAAGTGATCCTGCCAGGAGAAGTGATTCTCCCAGGAGCCAATGGACAGCTTGATCTGGAAAAGGGACTCATCCTCCTGGTGAGTAGGGATGAAGACCTTGTACACACAATGGAACCCAGTGAGGCACAGGAGCCAGTGAGGGGAGGGAGCACTGCTCATCAGACTGTTAAGAACCCGGATTCGAATAATAGGCCTGCCTTTAGGAAGTGGAAGAGGAGACTGGTCATCTTCCAGAGACCCCCAAGTACCCAGAATAGGGTGAAACCAGGTCTCTCAGGTTTAGGGAATGGGGCAAAAGTGTGTGAGATACCTCCAGGAATTGGGAGTTTGAGCACTTACCAGGTTTTCTCACCAGTAAGATAGACCAAGGTGAGAAAAAGCACAAGTAAAAAGAAAGCACTTTGGATAAAATGCAAAAAACATCCAGTACTGGAGTGTGTGTAGGGAGAGTGAGCTCTTCCCTGAAAATAGCCACAACTGAGGTTAAGGGATGGGGAACAAAAATTCAGTCCCAAAGAGGGAGACTCCACAAGAGAATAGATGCATTCTCCACCATTCTACTGGTTAGCCCTCTGGTTATGGTTTAAAAAAAGAATTTTTCTGATAGTGTACTCTAATTTTGTGTGTGTTAATTTGTTTACAACATTGGGCAAATTTTAATTTATTCCTGGAATTCCAGCTCATTTATGTGCATCGAAGTTGACATTTTTCTGACATGCTCAATTTATAAAATGTGTGTGTGTGTAAACATTTTCAAAATGGTTCTTAACCTGCTGTTATGAGGTTAATGTGATATTCAAGGTAACAAAAAACCAGGGTGTTTATGTTAAAGATGTCTGTAATAAACTGCTTAAACTTTTTACGTATGAATATGTAAACATCTAGAGGATGGTTCTTATTATAGAGTCAATGTAAAAAATTGTTACTCTGTTCTACTACTACTTTTAAGAAAATCAGTTTTCAAACTCATTTCAATCAGGCCTCACTAGGATACAAGCATTCAGGAGTTAACACTCTGGCTCAGACCAGAGGAGAAAAGAAAGAAAAAGAAAGAAATAAAAGAATAAAGGCTACATCCTACAACAGGACTCTTAAAATTTGGGTAGTTAAAAAAATGACCTTAGTTCCGTTCTGTCATAAATAAAATCTGGGATTCAATTCTCTCTTATAATATATTGGTCTACTTACAAATGGGCTTTCTATAAATTGTTTTTATACAAAAAATAATTTTAAGGTTGCTTTCTTTCTGTTTTTTTCATACAAATATAAGGCTCTAAGTTAAAAGGGTTTATGAATTATTTTCAACAAGTAACATATATATATATATGGTTTCTAAAAATAAAAGGTTAAAAAACTACTTTAAAAAAAGGGATAAAAACAAGCTGCCCCAGAGGAAACAAAATAAGTTGTCATAAAAAGATGGAGCTTATAAATGCTTATGTAAGTGATTGAGTTGACTAAAATCTAAGAGTTACATTAAAGGTTTTGTAAGGTCAAAATTTAATGTACTGATGTTAAACTAAAACTTAATTCTCTAAGCTCATGTCAACCAGCCTATCTTAAAAATACTGTATCATTCTTGATAACATTTACAAAAAACTGTCTTAAAAATGGTTTTTGTTTTGTCAAGTTAACTATCAGGAGTTTTGGTGTTACAGGTTAATCCATAAACTTATCAAGACAACAAGAGTTTATTAAAACACAGAGGCAAGAGACAGCTGAGCACAGGAAGTGCTGCTGCACTGATATGAGGGTTGAGACAGATTTACTTATGTAAAGCAAAGTTAAAAAAAAAAAGCCAAAGTGCACCCTTCAGATAGGATAAAGTCAAAAAAAAACTCCTCAAAAAGGAACACTACACTGGAGGTCAAGACCTCCAGTTTTTATTAGAGTGGAGATATTAGTCTTATTCCTTCCACATGTCAGGCAGAGGGAAATTTTGCCCTGGGATGGCCAGATTGGGCCTGTTATTTTAAGGGGCTCCATTGACTACAGGTTGGTGGGATCCTGCTGTATGAGCCATCTGTTAATGTCAGCAATCTGAGATGTGATCCCTTATCAACATCTGAGCCATGATTGTTGACCATTAGGTTTCCTAACTCCACACTTAGTCCCCATAAATATTTCTCTGGTGATTTTTGTCAGGGTTTTGACTACTAAGGTAACTGAGTCATAACTAAATAAAAGTTTATTTAAGAGTTGGTTTATGTAAAATTTTCTAGATGACCTCATGGTTAAACAACTGTCGTCTTGGGTGATCTTAATGCAGTCGGTACCCTATATGTGTCTGTGACTGGGCTACTTGGGGTCACTGACACTGTTCTTCCCCCCCACACACACAACGGATGAGAAAATCTAAGATTTTACTTTAAGAACAACAACTAAACTAATATGTATATATAACCTCTATAGAGCTATGATGCTATTGCTGGTTCCTTATACTAAATATGTTTATGTTTTTCAAATATATCAAGCTTCTAACATACAAAGTTTAAATAAGCATGGGTAACAAAAGTTAATGGTACTGATTTACTGTTCTGTTAGTTGCTAAATTGTCATCAGAATTTTAACCATGACTCTTAAGTTTTTGTCATTACAGTTCTGATCCTTCTGGGGCATTTGCAATCAGTCCATAAAAAATGACTCTAATAAGTGCTTATGTGTTGTCAACTAAGTTAGCTTTTTAGACATCTGCTTTTGTTAGATTGTGTTTTGTATCATCCTTGTCTAGAAGCCCACTGCCTAAGAGCCACCCCTTCTAAGCCTCTTTGTGGCTTAAATTTGGCCAAAAGGGTCTAGTTGGCACTGACTCCCACCTGATCTGCTCGTTACTACCCTGCCTGACATGGGACCAAAACCAACCAAACAAATAAAATCCAGGTAAAAACAAATCCTCACAACAAAGGGAAAAAAATGACCAATCGAGAAAGATCTTCAGTCTACGGCCACACCACCCTGAACACACCCAATCTCATCTGGTCTCAGAAGCTAAGCAGAGTCGGTCCTGGTTAGTAATTGGATGGGAGACAGACCTTCAGAGGAGACTGCTCAGAGACAAACGGTTTGGGGACAATGGGGGAATACTACCCAAATTCAAATGGAGTCACTCATGCCAGACCGCTGAAAAATAACCAAGGCCAAGAGGATTGAAGAAATTGTTCTTATACACATGTGGCCACCTGGCATTAAAGCCCTTCTAGACACAAACTCGTATGTTTTAGACAGGGTCTTCTACTTAAATAGAGACAAAATAACTATTTTTACTGGTTCTAAACATGTCCTTTGATACTTAAAGGTGCTGGTTTTAACTTTTTTAAAACAATGCATTTTCTTGGACATATATACTGATAATATATTTTTACCATGGTAATCCTACTCAGTTAAAAAAAAAGAAGAAGACACCATCTGGGTAAAAGAAGAAAATGTCCAAACGTTAAAACCCCTTTGGAGGGGACCTTTTGTTATCTCGATCAGGGGACGCACCCCTGATCTCCTCTACACACTTGGACTCTTACCTTTTGGGTTGGGCCTTGCAAGGTTCCCGCATGTGCTGGATGTTATAAGACAGCTGTTGTTGGGACCTCCGCACAGCCATACTTTGTGTCATGCACCCACCGACAGGTCCCGTTTACATCGGCTCGTATACTCCCAGGTTAGCGAGGTTGCAGTAAGTGATACGAAAAGTCCCAGAGTAAAAAAAAAAAAAAACAATACACACTACATTTGTTGTAAAAAGCGGGGCGATGGGTCTTACCTAGGAGCATGTTTATATCACCCTGCCTGGTCCCCCTGGTATTGCGGTCTATCAGGACCATTATGGAGGCCACTATAGAAAGAAAAATAGCCGCCCATGTAATAATGCTATAAGAATACAAACCCCTAAATTAAGATGATGTTCTTTGACCCTAGGTGGGTCTGAGCATCAAAGAGGGGAATGATGTAGCAGGGAAAAGGCCAGAAAAGAAACAGACAGGCTGTGTTCTGATAATAAGGCAGGGGAAGGGATGACAAAGCAGAGAGATAAAACTTAAAGAATTGAAACATGAAGGTCACATAGTACTGGGGGGGGAATGAAATAACCAATGAAGTCACATGCAGCCATATGTGGGTTAAGCTTGGTTTTTGCTTCTGTAACCTGCTTGCAAGGGTATATAAGGTGAGACCCTTTTGTTCTCAGGGCTCAGTCTTTGGACATGAGCCCACTGGATCTGTGCCAGCACAATAAAATGTTGCCTCCTGCTAAACTGCCTCAGTGTCCCGTATCTCAGTTTGAGATTCCTGCAACAACTTGACTGCCTAAAATGAGAATAGCCAACCAAACAGTTCCTTGGCTCCAAGACAGCCAGGTTGTTTTAAATCCTCACTACCACTACAACTGAAGCCATGACTCCTGCTCCAGTGGCCTTGCTCAGTCACAACCACTCCAGACAACCTGTCCGGGGCTCGGAACCATCCCTGTAAGACACGGCTCAGTGAACTGCTTATTCACAAGTTGTTCTCACTCAGGCTTGGTGGGGTTGGGGGGTAAGCACTTCCCCCAGTGGCTCAACAGAAAAATTATGATTGGTGCAAAGTGAGGCTTGCATCTGGTCCTTACGTAAGGCCTGTGATTGGTGGAATTAAGCTGTGCTGTGATTGGTGCAAATTACAATGCCATATTTGCATGCCATCCCCATACCATGCTCCTTTCCAGGCTATTTAACCAGGCTGTGTGGCTTCCTTTTCAAGTCAGCCTGGAGTCAGCCTCCTGTGCAGCCCCCTGGTGTTGCAGCATTAGGCCCAATAAAAAGTCTTCTCCAGAATGGTCTGATCTTCTTTCTTGTGATCTTTATCACAGGTACATTTATGTACTTGTACAGCTGTGTACAGCTGCTTGGTAACATGAAGAGGAGACGGAGGTGGTGTCAGTTGCTGTCTCAGTGACAGCAGTGACAAGTAGCAGTAGTGATGCAGGAGGCAGCCATAACAGCGAGAAGGCAGCCAAGAGTTCCTGAGAGTGGTGGGGGGCACCAGAGACAATGAAGGACAGAAGCACTGAGATGGCAGAAGTTCATGCAGAGCCAAAGATGAGGGACTGTTGGCCCCAGTCATTGGAAGAGTTCCAGAGAACTGTGACACCAGTCACTGTTAGGGATGAGGGTCCTGACGCTATAACACTAGCTGATGCTGACCACTGCTGTTGCCAGCTGCTGCTAACAACTGAGGACTACGCTACCTGCTGATCATCAGGCCAGTAAAGCCCGGATGATAGGCCTCCAGCCTAAGCACCTACGTAAATCGCTGGCTTCCAGAGCCGCCAGACAGAAGCCTCTGTTTCTCTGGAGTTGGAGCCGGGAGCTATCAGTCTCTGAGTCTGTCCTTCCAGCCCAAAGCACTTGGCACTCAAGGGCCAACACTAGAAGAGCTAACTCCCCGTCTACTTGTAATTTCTCTCTGAGCACAGCAAAAGCACCCCAGCCAGCTGCTTCGTAACAAATGTACGGTTTTCTGGAGAAATTTTATGGAACTTTCTTGAGGGACATTAAAGAAGACTTAAGTAGGCCATGCGTGGTGGTGCTTGCCTATAATCCCAGCTGCTCAGGAGGCAAAGATCAGGAGGATCATGGTTCAAGGTTAGCCTGAACAAAAATGAAACCCTATCTGAAAAATAATTAAAGCAAAAAAGTACGGGGGGCACGGCTCAAATGATAGAGTGCCTGCCTAACAGGTGCAAAGCCCCAAGTTCAAATGCCAGTACTGCAAATCAATAACTCAATGAATCAAACAGTCTTAGCTAAGTGGAGGAAAGTAGTGTTATCATCCTCACGAGCAGGAAAGGCCAACACCTGCACAGCGCTTGTGCGCATCAGCTACATTCTCAGCATTTATGTAAATTACCGCAATTTGGTAAAAAAACAAAAAAACAAAAAAACCAGCTCTCCCTAATGTGATCTAAAGGTTAATGAACTTTCAATAACGGATTGGGGGTGAGGGTCAGCAGTGGAGCACTTGCCTGGCACATGGGAAACTCTGGGTTCAAAGAAGAGAGAGAGAAAAAAAAAGGGGAGAGGGAAAAAGACAGAGAAGAGAGAAGGAGAGGGAGAGAGAGAAAGACAAGGAAAAGAGAGGGGAGGGGAGGGAAAGGAAGGGAAATTCCAATAAAAAATTCTTTTGAAATTCAGATTCTAAAATTTATATAAATGAATGAAGGTCCAAGAATAGACAAGGTATTCATAAAGCAGAAAAAGAAGGCAAGGGAATGAATGCCCTCTCAGATATCAAGAGCGATTTCAAAGCTATTGTAATAAAGACAGCTTGCTATTGGCACAGGATAGGTGAATTGACCATCTATGGAAGAGAGAGCCCAGAAGCAGCCCTGTGGCTGTTAGCAATTGATGGATGATGGAGGGAGTGTTCAAAATCCACAGGGAGAAGATGGAGTGTTGAATGAGTGGTGTGGGGACTTGCTGGTCCAATAGTCAGTCATCCACCAAATTCCATCATTGCCTCCCAACAAGCCTAAAAAATCAGTCCCTAATCAAGTAGACTTAAATATAAAACACAAAACTTAACACTTTTGGAATAAAATGTGAGTGAATATCTCCATGCTATTGTACAGAAAAGGACTTCTTTAATTAAGCAACAGAAGATGTCAACCATATAAGAAAAGAATTTTAGGTTTTGCCAAATTAAATGAAGAACTTTCTTTGTTTGTTAACAGGAAGACAAAGAAAGATGCCATTAAGAAGAGAAAAAAATTACAAAGGATATATTTATAACACATATAACTAACCAATAACTATAATCTAAAATATAAGTAATTTCTATGAATTGAGAAGAAAAAGACAAACAACCAAAATTTTAAAAAATGGGACAAAAGGGGTGGGAGGTGTGGCTCAAGCAGTAGAGCACCTGCCTAGCAAGTGCAAAGTCCTGAGTTCAAATCTCAGTACCACCCCCGCCCCCAAAAAAAGCATAAAGATGGGGTAAAAATCATGGGCAAAGAAACACAAATGGTATAGAAATGTAAGAAGGTCCTCACTAGTGATGAAATGCAAACCAAGACCACAGTGAAATGCCGTTTTACACTGGCAAAATTAAGGAACTCTGATAATACCAAAGGGTGAGTAAGTAGAACACTTTATGACACTGAGAAGGCTGACAGCTCTTCAAAAAGCAACATGGCACCACAACTCTGCAGAAATCTTCTGTGCCCCTCCCTGTTATATTTTGTGCCCTATTGACACCTTCTTGAGCTGTGTGACTCTCCATTAAGCTTAGCATCTGATCAAACAATTTGAGGCAGGCGCTGATGGCTCGTGTCTGTAATCCCAGCCACTTGGGAGACTGAGATCAGGAGGATGTCAGTTCAAGCCCAGCCAGGGAAAATAGTTCAAAAGACTCCATCTCCAAAATAACTAGGGCAAAATAGACTGGAGGTGTGTGCTTTGCAAGCATGAAGCCTTAAGTTCAAATCCTAGTCCCAAGAAAAGGACAAGTCAATATGGGCCAAAGTGACAAATATCCCTTTTCCCAAAAGGTGGCCAGTGTCCCAACTAGAAGCTCCTCCCTCCACCTGAATCCCAGAATGAAGTCAGATGGGCTACAGCCACAGTCGGGGGGGTGTGGCATGACAGTAAGAAATGTGGCTTTGCTGTTCTGCTGCACTCCATGAAGATCTGGGGGTCACTTGTTATCTCTGCATAACCTAACATGTCCTGACTGATACATGAAGTTGAGTGGCCATGAGCCCTAAGATCCGGAAATTCCAGATTTCAGGAAGTTATCTGCACACTCCTGCACAGGAGACATGTAAAAGAACACTCATGGCAGCATTGTGACTGTGAAAATCCTGGAAACCATGCAAAGTTCCCTGGGAAAGGATGGATCGACAAAGTAGGGCATACAGTCTTTGCAAAATGAATGCACTCCACCTGCAAACAACACGAATGAGGCTTATATAAATATAATTGCAAGTGATTAAAGCAAGTCACAGAATTCTCCACACAGTACAGTATCATTTTCATAAAGTCCCCAAACAAGCAAAACTAACAACAGTTTTAGGGTACATAATTATTTTTGAAGCAATAAAAATATAGACTCACAATTTCTAACAGAGGTTGCCTGGGGGTGGATAAAAGATGAGGAACGGAAGCTGCACACTGATAGGTGCGCTGACCTTGATCTTGACCATGTAAAGGGTCACACAGGAAGTATTTTAGGCTTTGTGGGCTCAACTCTGCCTCTGTGGTGCAAAGGTACCTTAGCTAATGCATAGATAAATGACGATAGCTGTGTGCTACACACTGTGACATTTGAGTTTCATTTAATTTTATGTGCCATGAGATGTTATTCTTTTGGTTTTGGTTTGAATTTTTTGTTGGTGGTGGTGGTACGGGAGTTTGAACTCAAGGCCTCACGCTTGCAAGGCAGGTGCTCTACCACTTGAGCCACTCTGCCAGTCTCTTCTTTTAATTTTTAAAAGCCATTTTAAAGTGCAAAAACCATTCTCAGCTCATAAGCCAGGCAAAGGCAAGCGGCAGCCAGATTTGGCCACAGGATTTGGCAACCCCTGCTTTAGCACCTGGTTGGGCTGTGAGGGCACAGGTGTCTGTCTGTTTTCTGATTGTACTCTTCTGTTTATGAATGTGACCTGGCTCAGAGGGACAAGGCAGAAGGTGTAGGGACAGAGAGGACCACAGGACAAGCAGACACTTGCGGTATTTCCATAACTCTTCCTCAAGGTCCAAGATGTCTTGTTCCCCAGCTGCGGACTCTCATCCTTCTCCCTGACGAGGAGGAGGTCGTGTTAAACGACAGACCAGTGGGAAGCTGCGTTGGGACATTTACTGCCGCTTATGGCTTATTGTCATATGTCATATTTGCACACACACAAAAACTGGCATCGATTTCTTTTGGATAATTTTAGCTGGACCATTGGCCTGTGTGATTGCATTGAAACTAATATTTTCTTTGAGCTTCAAAAAAACTAGCCCAAGCCCTTTAAGTAGTATCTAGAAAATTCCTTTCATCACCCACTCTGTCCCACGCTTCTATAAAAAGTGGTACATTTTTAAAGGCCAACTCATTTGCAGGGAAAAAGCTTGTTGGTCGTAATCCTTGATGTTATCTATGGCAGTGTTTTTGACCTCAGAAGGACAAGACAGCAACATCACTCGTGTTGCTTCTTTGATTCATTTTGGGGCAGCCTTGAGGTCTCCAGATTCCATTTCACAGCTCACATCCTCCTTCTTCTTCTTCAGGAAATCGGCAGCTACAGTCATCTTCCTCTTGGGCAATTTGCACTGGTGTCATAAATGCTAGAAATCAATTTAAAACTTACTTATACAAATCACACAACCGTTGTTTTCTTAGTCACAGATGCAGACATTCTTTGAGCAGCAAACATTCTCAACTCTTACCCACAAGGTGGTACTAGCATGTGTTTTCTAAGGATTATTAACTTTCACCAAAGCTTTTATTGGACTTTTTTTTTTTTGGTGGACTGGGCTTTGAACTCAGAGCCATGCAACTGCAAAAGCAACAGGTGCTCTACCACTTGAGCCACACCTCCAGTCCATTTTTCTCTGGTTATTTTGGAGATGGGGGGGGTCTCTTGAACTCTTTTCCTGGGCTGGCCTTGAACTGTGATCCTCCCAATCTCAGCTTCCCAAGTAGCTAGGATTACAGGCATGAACCACTTGTGCCCAGCTTTTATTGGTCTTTAAAAACTTTTCTCTCTGTCAAAATATCCCTATTTGCAGACGACATGATCCTATACCTTAAGACCCAAAAAACTCTACTCAGAAGCTTCTAGACATCATCAATAGCTATAGCAAGGTAGCAGGATATAAAATCAACATAGAAAAATCATTAGCGTTTCTATACACTAACAATGAGCAAACTGAAAAAGAATGTATGAAAACAATTCCATTTACAATAGCCTCAAAAAAAATCAAATACCTAGGTGTAAACCTAACAAAAGATGTGAACGACCTCTACAAGGAAAACTATACACTTCTGAAGAAAGAGATTGAGGAAGACTACAGAAAGTGGAGAGATCTCCCATGCTCATGGATTGGTAGAATCAACATAGTAAAAATGTCTATACTCCCAAAAGTAATCTACATGTTTAATGCAATTCCCATCAAAATTCCAATGACATTCATTAAAGAGACCGAAAAATCTACCGTGAAATTTATATGGAAACACAGGAAGCCACGAATAGCCAAGGCAATATTCAGTCAAAAGAATAATGCAGGAGGTATCACAATACCTGACTTCAAACTATATTACAAAGCAATAACGATAAAAACAGCATGGTACTGGCACAAAAAACAGACATGAAGACCAGTGGAACAGAATAGAGGACCCAGAAATGAAGCCACACAACTATAACCAACTTGTCTTTGACAAAGGAGCTAAAAATATACAATGGAGAAAAAGCAGCCTCTTCAACAAAAACTGCTGGGAAAACTGGTTAGCAGTCTGCAAAAAACTGAAACTAGATCCATGTATATCACCCTATACCAAGATTAACTCAAAATGGATCAAGGATCTTAATATCAGACCCCAAAATCTAAAGTTGATACAGGAAGAGTAGGAACTACTCTGGAGTTAGTAGGTATAGGTAAGAACTTTCTCAATGGAACCCCAGCAGCACAGCAACTAAGAGATAGCATAGATAAATGGGACCTCATAAAACTAAAAACCTTCTGTTCATCAAAAGAAATGGTCTCTAAACTGAAGAGAACACCCACAGAGTGGGAGAAAATATTTGCCAGCTACACATCAGACAAAGGATTGATAACCAGAATATACAGGGAACTTAAAAAACTAAATTCTCCCAAAACTAATGAACCAATAAAGAAATGGGCAAGGGAACTAAACAGAACTTTCTCAAAAGAAGAAATTCAAATGGCCAAAAAACACATGAAAAAATGCTCACCATCTCTAGCAATAAAGGAAATGCAAATTAAAACCACACTAAGATTCCACCTCACCCCTGTTAGAATAGCCATCATCAGCAACACCACCAAAAACAGGTGTTGGCGAGGATGCGGGGAAAAAGGAACCCTCTTACACTGTTGGTGGGAATGCAAACTAGTACAACCATTCTGGAAAAAATTTGGAGGCTACTTAAAAATCTACACATCGATCTACCATTTGATCCAGCAATACCACTCTTGGGGATATACCCAAAAGACTGTTAACTCCAGAGGCACCTGCACATCCATGCTTATTGCAGCACTATTCCCAATAGCCAAGTTATGGAAACAGCCAAGATGCCCCACCACTGACGAATGGATTAAGAAAATGTGGTATCTATACGCAATGGAATTCTATGCAGCCATGAAGAAGAACGAAATGTTATCATTCGCTGGTAAATGGATGGAATTGGAGAACATCATTCTGAGTGAGGTTAGCCTGGCCCAAAAGACCAAAAATCGTATGTTCTCCCTCATATGTGGACATTAGATCAAGGGCAAACACAGCAAGGGGATTGGACTTTGAGCACATGAAAAAAGCGAGAGCACATAAGGGAGGGGTGAGGATAGGTAAGACACCTAAAAAATTAGCTAGCATTTGTTGCCCTCAACACAGAGAAACTAAAGCAGATACCTTAAAAGCAACTGAGGCCAATAGGAAAAGGGGAACAGGTACTAGAGAAAAGGTGAGATCAAAAAGAATTAACCTAGAAGGTAACACCCACGCACAGGAAATCAATGTGAGTCAATGCCCTGTATAGCTATCCTTATCTCAACCAGCAAAAACCCTTGTTCCTTCCTATTATTGCTTATACTCTCTCTACAACAAAATTAGAGATAAGGGCAAAATAGTTTCTGCTGAGTATTGGGGGGGGAGAAGGAGGGGGTGGAGTGGGTGATAAGGGAGGGGGTGGGGGCAGGGGGGAGAAATGAACCAAGCCTTGTATGCACATATGAATAATAAAAGAAAAAGGGGGAAAAAAAAAGAAAATGTGGTATCTATAAACAATGGAATTTTATGCAGCCATGAAGAAGAATGAAATGTTATCATTCGCTGGTAAATGGATGGAATTGGAGAACATCATTCTGAGTGAGGTTAGCCTGGCCCAAAAGACCAAAAATCGTATGTTCTCCCTCATATGTGGACATTAGATCAAGGGCAAACACAGCAAGGGGATTGGACTATGAGCACATGATAAAAGCGAGAGCACACAAGGGAGGGGTGAGGATAGGTAAGACACCTAAAAAATTAGCTAGCATTTGTTGCCCTCAACGCAGAGAAACTAAAGCAGATACCTTAAAAGCAACCGAGGCCAATAGGAAAAGGGGAACAGGAACTAGAGAAAAGATTAGATCAAAAAGAATTAACCTAGAAGGTAACACACATGTACAGGAAATTAATGTGAGTCAACTCCCTGTATTGCTATCCTTACCTCAACCAGCAAAAACCCTTGTTCCTTCCTATTATTGCTTATACTCTCCCTTCAACAAAATTAGAGATAAGGGCAAAATAGTTTCTGCTGGGTATTGAGGGGGTAGGGAGGAGAGGGAGGGGACGAGGGTAAGGGAAGGGGTGAGGAAAGGGGGGAGAAATGACCCAAAAAATATAAATATAAATATAATAAATATATTTATTTATATATATGCCAAGCCAGCAGCTTGGCTCAAGTGATAGAGGGCTTGCCTAGAAAGCACAAGGCCCTGAGCTCAAATCCCAGTACCAAAAAAAGAGCACTTTCATTTTAGCTGGGTAGAATGCTTGCCTAGCATGTGAAACACCCCAGGTTTCACCTCTAGCATCTGCAAAAATAAGTGAATAAATAAAACAGCTAAAAAATATTGCAATACAAATGCTGGCAGTGAGGTGGATGACACGGATTTCTCATAAATTGCTCGTGAAGATGTGAAATGGAAAGCTTCCCTCTGGTAAATAGTTTGACAGTTTCTTAAAAACAAACACTGCGAATTTGACCCTGCACTTGCAGATAGGAAGGACACGCACATCAAAACTGACCATAACGATCCGCAGCAGCTTTCTATGTAGGAGTCGAAGCCAGAAACTACCAGATGCTGCTGAATGGGCCACAGTGAGACCAAGTGGGGTACAGGGTGCTGTGGAAACCCCCAGCACATACACCTGCGCTGCTGGGACGCAGCCCCCAGCCTGGACGGGTCTCAAGGGCATTATGCTGGGTGGAGAAGCCTGTCTCAAGAGGCCCCATGGTGTGACTCCACTCACAGAACATCCCTGAAGTAACAAAATCACCGCATGGAAAAGCCATCAGGGTTGCCAGGAGTTAGGGATGGAGGGGAGCAGGTGGACAAGGCTGGAAAGGCACAGAGCAGCAGCCTTGTGGTGGCCGGCAGTTCTGTGTTTTCACTCTGCTGGTGGCTGCATGAATCCACGCGTGACATGACACACAGCAGCCCCCGCCACGCGCCAATGTCCTGGACTTGACATTGGCCAGCAGACGGGACCCCACGAACGCACATTATACTATTCTGTTCTGTGTTTGCAACTTTCTGTGAATTTATAATTATTTAAAATGAAAGGGTTTTTTTTAAACAGCCTAAACTTTTGAAAAAATGTATTACAGTTTCATTACTCATCAATACTTTAGAAAAGCATCTTATGAAGAACCTTGCGGTCAAGTTGCCTGTAATTCCAGCTATTTGGGAGACATAGCTAGGAGGACTAAGTCTAAGGTCAACCCAGGCAAAAAGCGTGAGACCCTCTCTGAAAGATTACTGAAGTGAAAATGCTGAGGGTGGCTTGAGTGGTAGAGCACCTGCCTAGCAAGTGCGAGGCCCTGAGTTCAAACCCCAGTACTGCCAGATAGGTGAGGGAGGGGGGAGACATGATGGGGAGGAGGAAAAGGAAGAAGGAGGAGAAGGAGGAAGAGGAGGAGGAAGAGGAGGAGGAAGAGGAGGAGGAGAGAGGTTGTCATCCTGGACAGGGGATAGGTAAGTCAGACCTAGGTGGCAGCTCAGAGGCTTCCTGAGAAGAAGAATGAAGAGCAGAGCACAGAGAAGGAAAAACACCTGCCACATGTTCACACAGACTAAAGCATTCTCTAAAATGGTCCGAAGAGGGCAGGTGGCCTATGGGATAGTGCCCAAGACTCACAAGAGGAAGTCCAAATGGCTGACCGAACACGAAAAGGTAATCTCAGTAGTAATCAAGGAGATGCAAATTAAAACCACAACAAGATATTATTCTCCACCACCAGATAAGAGTCTGATGATACCCAGTGTTGGCAGGGATGTGGAGTGGAAGGAAAGTGCCTATGCTGCTGGGAGGTGGGGGTAGCTGGGGTCCCACCATTTTGGAAGATGCTTTGGTCTGTCTATTCTGGGGTAAGACTCCTGTTCTCATGTCCCAGCAATTTCATTCCTAGGTTAAAAATCCACAAAACAGACACACATGTTTATGGTACTGAACTCGGTCAACACAACCTCCAGCTATTAACAGCAATAGCCCCAAACCAGAGACAACCCCAGTGTCCATCAACGTCAGAATGGACAAACTGACACCGTCCCTTAAGGGAAGAGTGGACAAATCCAAAGAGGAAGTGAACATGTGAGTGAATCTCAGGCCCAACGCCATGGTGTGATGACTTGGATCAAGTTCACAGGCAGCCAGATGAAACTGGTTACATAGCAAAACTACAGAAGGACGAGGAAGAACAGATGTGAAAATCCTGATGTGGTTCGTGGGAGGGAGGCCGGGACCCAGAGGGGGTCAGGTCGGGTTTCCTGAAGCTAATTTCGTCCCATCTCCTGACCTGGGTACGACTGGTTTAGTGTACGACTGGTCAACTTTCTATACAGCCCCCTGCATATCTCACAATGTAAAAAGGCTTTATGTGATTTTTAAAGGCATCTTTCAACAAGTCAGTGTGGCCTCGCTTTACATCCACTTTGCTGATATGCATACTCAAGTATTTTAACAACTTCCACACAGACACTCTCCTGCCTCCTGGCATTTGGGGTCACGGTTTTGCCCTCTTGCCAAGTCTAGGCTGCTGTCTCTCATCCTGTCCTCCATGGAGGCCACTCGGGTCGCCTCATCTATAAACTGTAAACTGAATATAAATGCCAACAGCTTTTACTTGGCAGGTTCTATGCCAGGATTAGAGAAAGGGTTGTTTCATGAGTTAATGGATGAAATCTGTCATTGAAACTTGTCACCGCATCTAGATTGGTTTTGAACACCTGTGTGGTTAAGAGCACTTCGGCCTCCTCCCGGCCCTCCACACCTTCCTCTGGTGCAGCTCTAACCCAAGCTGAGGCCACCACCAGCCAGAGGAGCACACTGCATGAGCCAGAGCCATGCTCATTCCTCTCTGCCAGGGTCCTGTGTACACAGCCGACACACACATGCACACACACACATGTGTACACTTGTGTCACGCACTCACACTCAGACCACACACTCACACTCACACACCAACGCACATGCTCATATGCACTTGTTCACACTCTTACACACTTACAATGCTGTTGCACGCGTGTACACACACTTGTACATACACATTACACACTCACGTCACGCACTCACACACAGAACTCACTTGCTTTCTGAATGCATGCACACACTCATACTCACTCATTTACACCCTCACACACACACCCTCACACACACTCACACTCACACACACCCACACACACCCTCACACACTCACACACTCACATTCACACACACTCACACTCACGCACACTCACACCCTCACACACCCACACTCACACTCACACACACACTCACACACTCACATTCACACACACTCACACCCTCACACACCCACACACACCCTCACACACTCACACACTCACACTCACACACACCCTCACACACTCACATTCACACACACTCACACTCACGCACCCTCACACACCCACACTCACACTCACACACGCGCGCACACACACACACTCACACACACACACACTCACACTCACACTCATCCAAGGCTGCTACACACTTAAACTGCCATTTTTCTAGAGTTCTGGGACGTGTTTTGTCATGGTCCGGCTTTCTCCACCACAGCACTGGCGACACTTGGGCTGCATCATTCTGGACTGGGGACCACCTTGTGCATTGCAGGAGTCTAGCAGCATCCCCGGCCTCCACTCACCTGATGCCAACAGCCCCTCCCCCACAAAGTCATGATCGCCTCTGCCTCCCCCATGTTGGGATTACAGGCACGTACCACCATACTTGGCCTGACCTTGTTTCCATAATTTCCCTCTTTTTCCTTCTACCGTAGAACACCTTGTCCTGCAAAAGCTCATAGCTAATACTGTTATGCTGGCCTTACGCTGCTTGAATATGTACAGGAACTTCTTTCTGCTCCATTTGACCACAGAGAGCCAGAGTACAAGGAAGAAGAGCAGGAACAACACTGCTGCTGACATCAGTGCCACAAAGAAGGTGAGGATCTGCGGAGAGTGTCCTGTACCAAAGAGCAGAGGAGACAGTGGCAGGAATGTTTTTATGTTTACACTGCAAACTTCCAAGCCCCGAAAGCCATGCCTGGGGAGCCTCTTAGAGCACCTGCCTAGCAAGTGTGAGGCCCCGAGTTCAAACCCCAGTACTGCCAAAAACCAAAATCCAATTTTCTTAGACCTAGCAGCATGGCCTTTCCAGTGTAAAGAAAATATGGGCCTCATCATCCACTTTTTGGCGTTCATCAAAGCACAGAACTTGTTTGGGGTGACTCTCATCACACAGTGCTCACTAGTGCTCATCTCAGACTAGATCACAAAGGCTGGACACCTTGCCTTTCTTCCTTCCTTCATTCTTTCCTTCCTTCCTTCCTTCCTTCCTTCCTTCCTTCCTTCCTTCCTTTCCTCCCCTCCTCCCTCCCTTCTTTCTTTCTTTCTTTTTTTCTCACTGAGGCAGGATCTCACCATATAGCCCAGGCTGACCTTAAACTGGAGATCATCCCACCTTCACTTCCTGAGAGCTGGGATTATAGGCAAGAACCACCATACCCAGGCTTCACTTGATTTAACAGCAATAAACCAATTACTTGGCTCTCTCTCAGGGGCAGGCATGGGAGTAGGGGAGGTACCTGGAGAGAAGGAGGCCAAATGTGGTCCACAGAGCACATCATTCTCCTTTGTCCCATTCCTAAGTACAGACTTTCCATCCCAAGAACAGCTTCGACAGTTCAAAGAAAAGAAAAGTTCAAGTAATTAATTCAGGTACAGAGGATCCCAAAGACAAACTTTGACATCTGCCACCCAATGAAACAGCCTAGTGACAGATAGGTGGATCCACAGGCAGCGGCAGAGACAGTGGAGAAGCTCCCATTGACTGGCTTCCTTCAGCTTTCACCGTGTGAGGCTGCACCCACTTCCCAAGCTGAGCTCTTCTTTCTCCCCAGGCTGGGGCACGCAGGCTGGTCTTGTTCCATGCCCCAGAGGCCCAGTGTGCATTGCCTGGGTGGTCCCTCGCCATCTCCACCTTCTTCCTCACATTGATCATCTCTGGCATGGGTAAGGATAAGATGGGGGTGGGGCTCCAGCACTGCTGCCAGACAAAGCAGGAGGAGCCCTGGGTCTGCCATGTCACAGAGTGACCCGTGCCAGGCTATGGCAGCTGTCCAAACCTCAGGGTTCTCAAATGGGAATTAGCCCCTATGCTCCAGCACTGTGGGGGAAAGCAAATGAAGGAGCCTCTGTGACACAATTCTGCATGCCTAGTGCACTCAAAAAATGGTGGCTATGGTCACCACTGTAACCCCGCCACCATCATCGCTGTTGCTGGCATGCTGTTTGCCTTTCTCCAGAGCCCTCTTCACACCACTTTTCTGTGCAGACTCACTGGAACACTCTGATCAATTTGTGTTGAAAGACCTTTTAAAAAAAGACATTCTAGAGCTGGGTGCAGTGGCTCACACCTGTAATCCTAGCTACTCAGGAGGCGGAGATCAGGAGGATCAGGTTCCAGGCCAGCCCAGGCAAAAAGTTGTCAAGACCTCATCTCAAGTAATGACTGGGCACAGTGGCACACATCTGTCATCCCAATAGGAGGGTCGTGGTCCAGGCCAGCCCAGGCACCAAGGGAGACCATATTTCAAAAATAACCAGTGCAAAAGCTGACAAAAAAATTAAAAAATAAAAAAGGGACATTCTAAGACTGGGGCATGACTCAACAGGTAGAGTGTTTGTCTCGCAAACATGAGGCTCTGAGTTCAAATCCCAGTACCACCAAAAAAAAAAAAAACCAAACCAAAACACACAACAAAAATCTAGTACTGACAAAAGGCAAATGGAAAAAGGACAAAGATGTACAAAATGTGAGGCCAGATTTTCAGATTGTCATTCTCAGAGTTGACAGACCTCATTACTCTGCTGGCATCTCTTAAGTGCAGGCTCCCCTGCCTGGCCCGTGTTATCTGGACTCCAAGCCCCATGTGGACCAGTGCCTGTCCACAGAGCACTGTCTGAATAACCCTGGTTCTGATCTCACAAGCCACAGTCACCTTTTGCCCTATGCTGTTTGACGTCACCCCTCCCAGGTGGCCCACGCACACCAGTGCCCCTGACATTCTGAGGAAAGGAGAATTGTCTGTCCTCTCTCACTCTCAGTTCGGGCACTGGATACTTGAGACGGCCAGTCCACGGGGGAATTCAAAAGAAGCAGAGAGCAGACAAGCTGAGGAGGACGGTGACAAAGTTCCTGGGGTAACCTGGGCTCCAGGTCCCAGGCAGGATTTCTGGAGAAAATGCCCACTTTTCATATGAAGTCGCTGTGACCTCACAGCGTTCCCATGCTGCCTGTAAGTCTGTCACTATGGTCTAGACTCAGTACCGGGTCAAAACACCTCAGTCACTTCAAACAGTTTCCTGCAGATTCTCCATTTCAGAAAAGCAAAATGAAATTATACATACTTTGTCCAGTGTCGACAGGTGCCACCTTCCTGGTCATTAAACATCCCAGGGCCACAGTCTTTACAACCTTGAAGTTAAAGCGACAATGAAAGGAGACATTTCATCCTGTCATAACATTCCCTGTTCTGAGCCTAGCATTCATTAGCTTAATATAATCTGTGCAAGTCGCTTAACTATTCTTGCAAGGAAACCCTAAGGTTGCTGGCTTCACGCCGATGGCACCTAGAGAGCTGTAGATGTCTAAAATGTGTGAAAAGGCATGGTTCTGGTGGTTAACCAATGTCCTGATTTCACATTATTTCCACTGATGGAAATAATTAATTTAATTCATTAATTGATTTAATTCATTAATTAAGATATATTATTAGTTAAAACATGCTAACAGTATTGCAAACTTGGCCGGTCGGTTCACTGCTTGTTCTTCGAAGGTCCTGTGCTTTCTTGGACATATCTACATCACAAACCCAGGCTGGATGGAGGAACAGCAAACCTACCGTCTTTGGTTAATTCTTGACCTTGCTTACAGTCCGGTTCGCACTTGGTGCATTCTGACCCCAGGCAGTGGAACCCTGATATGCACTCACACTCTGCATCATGGGTTGGGGAGCAGGCCTTCTTGATCCTGAAATGACCTGCAAAGCCCCAGTGTTATGTTACACTTGACCTCCACACCCAGGAAGCAAACATGCTCTTGTGGTAAAAATCGTGCCCACTCTACTTATGATGGTCTTTCTTCTTCTTTTTTTTTCTCTTGGTACTGAGATTTGAACTCAGGGCCTTGCACTTGCTAGGCAGGCGCTCTACTGCTTGAACCACTCCCTCAGCCCTTTTTGCACCGGTTATCTTTGAGACAGAGCCTTGCTTTATGTTCAGGCCAAACTGGATGTGATCCCCACATAGCAGGGATGACAGGCTCATGCCACCACACCCAGAGATTGGTTGAGACGGGGGTCTTAAGAACTTTTTGCTTTGTCTAGCCTCAAACCTTGGTCCTCCCAATTCTACCTCTATAACGTTCTTGGTAACTTTAGTGTGTAATGTTTACTTTTTTTTTTGAGACTGTATGTATCTTGCTATGTAGCCCAGACTGGCCTTGAAGTCAAGATCTTCCTGCCTCAGGTTCCCAGGTGCTGGGATTAGATTACAGGTGTGTACCACTATACTTGTCTTGTAATGTTTACTTTTTAAATCTCCATAAGGACATTTTTACACTCTGCTAATGAAAAAACTTTTCTCTTAGAGGCATTTCCTCTAAAATTTAAAAAGCTCAGCAACAACAAAAAATAATTGCTAGTACATAAAATAACGTCCCTAGACCTACCGGTTGACAGAGGAATCAGTGTCTTTGGTCCAAAGATAGTCAATAGAGATCAGTTAGCTAATGGGGAGTAACAGCTTCGGATAAAGGGACAGTCTCCACTCATACCTTCGCATCTTGTGCATATGTTGCAGGCCCTTTGTCCGCCTGAGCTGGAGTAGCTGCTTGGAGGACAGGGGCTGCAGAGATGGCTCTTGTCTGTCCCACAGAAAGTACCTGAGAGGCAGAAGGCAGGTGTATGCGTTCAACAAACACAATCATTATAAGAAGAACTGTGAAGTTTATAAAAGAATGAGAACACAAAAGCATGGTTTGTTTTCTAGACGCCACAGTGATAGACATTATTTTGTTGGTTTACTTTTTTAAATTATCCATTTGTAAGATGACCTTCAGCATAATCCAAGAAGTAGAAACGCCAAAATACCAATACTGTAACAAAGAAATCTAGAGAAGGAAAAATCTTTATCTACCCAATAAGACAGTGATTTCTCCTGGTTGATTCAGATCAATAGAACTGAGCTAGTAGACCAGACGTCCTTCACTGGCATATGAAAAGTGGAATGCAACTGACTTTCCCTCTGTGTCTCTGTCAAGCCAGCTGCCACCTGCTTACTCCCTACTGTGCCCCAGGCTGAGCCCAGGGCCTCACACACAAAATTGACATTTACTGAGGTCTTTCCATGTGCCATGTACTATTCCAAGCCTGTCATGAGACCCTTCCCACCAAGACGGCCTCTCTTATTTTCCCCAGATGAAAAAAGTTAGGACCGGAGGTTAATGGCTGGCTGTGTTCACACAGCTAGTTTGTAGCATCTCATAAACATTTGCAAGTGAATGAATCCAAAGTCATCATCAGGGAGCCAGCCCTGACCACTAGGCTAGCTGAGTCCCAACCTCAACAGGACAGATCATGTCTGTCTTAATTTGCTACTCACCAGCCTCACAGTGGCCACAGGATGCCCTCATGGAACCGGTCCTCTCAAGATTCATGACCAGCAGTACAGCTGTTACAACACTGTAATAGCCTCTTCCCATGATGAAACCTTGCATAGATACGGTATTAGAAAAGGAGAGTCCAAAAGAATCCTAATCAAACGAGCTGATCTCACAAATGTCACTCTGCAAAATGTCAACATTTCCCAGGATGGCTGTGTTCCTCCTTCCAGAATGCTCTACATTCCAACCATTACTTTAAACAATTCCAAAGGACCATAACTCAGGGGTTTTAAGGAAAAATAATAGTGGAATTTTATGGAAAAGTAGCAAATTCATAGAAACTTCTACAGCAAGACAAGCACTTTTAAAGGCACAGTTTTGTGTGTGTTCGCCAAAGGCCAAGAGTGAAATTGCCAACATGCTCTGTACAAATGCAGAAATAACAGCAGCAAGAACTTCTGGGGACTTTCTGGCGTCCAGCAGGCTGGTTTAGTGAAAGGATGTCACTATTGTCCCGTCTTTGGTTGAACATCTAATTGCTAGCATTTGGAGAGTCCTCTCTGCTCAATTCTTAAATAGAATAGATGTGGACTTGCCTATTTTGAGATCTGAGCTTGTAAAGTAACAAAACCAGGGAGTAAAAAACATTTCATCATTCTTGGTCATTCTGTAGTGAGTTGTTGGCTAGAAGACATTAGCAATTAGAATTAAAGAACGTCTAGAATATGCCATGAGAACAAAGCATACCCTTACCCTCTCTCAGGTCCCCCATCGGCTCCAAGTAGACAAACCTCCAGCTCTTGGGACAGCTAAGCAAGTTCCCTCCTCAGTGGCCCAGAGACATTTGCCAGCTCTGCTCAGAGGCCACAGATCAAACACATGCACCGTGACTCAACCAGGCGGGGCCTCCTGGGAAATCCCCACCACAGCTGTGTAAGGTAGTTCACTTACTGGGTGACCTCAAAATCCCCAGAGGCCCAGTCCCCTCTTCATTATGGCACTTTAGTTTCTTGGAAGCAGCTACGTTTCCCAGAGGATTCAGGAAAAAGGATTTGGTTGATTTAACATGGTTCTCCATGTCAAAGCTTTCAGTGGGTCCTTAAAGCATTTGAGATTTGAGGAAAGAAACCTCCTTCTAAATAATGATCTGTTTGTGCCACACAGTATCCCCTAAGTCCACAAGAAGGACAAAGACACTGTTACAATTATTATTATTACCATTATTACTGACTTGTTATCAAGCATAGCAGATGCACCGGGCACCAATAGCAGGCATGATCCTTGATCCTCCTAGGGACCCCAGGGCTGAGTCTTTTTGCTGTTGTTACTGTGGTGACACTATGCAAATGAGACAGCTGATCAGCAGGACAGGGAGCCAGGATGGAGCCCAGAACAGCCGGGCTGCCTTTTGTGTGTCTTCTGTGTGAGTGAGGTTGGGGAAGAAGGAAGAAGTGGAAACATGGAGACAAAGGAATTGCAGTTGTCATGGGCAATAGTGACTTTTCAGGCAAAGTGGAGATCCACAAGCAACTTCTAGAAAACCACGGCTTTATTTATTTATTTATTTTTAAGAAAGGAAGAAAATAAGAGAAGGAAGAAATGGACAGGAAGGAGGAGGAGTAGGAGGAAGAAAGAGGAGGACAGTAGGATGAGGAGGAGGAGGGGAAGGGTCGCTCTGGAGACAGTAAGATGAACTTGACCAGCACTGAGTGGCCAGAGACCCTTAGGAAGATGAGCAGGAGAATGGCGGCCAGAGCTGGGGAAGGGGCAGGACGAGGGGAGGAGGGGAGGAGGGGAGGAGGGAAGGAGGGGAGGAGGGGAGGAGGGCTGTGTCATAGATTAGTTTTCCTTTAGGATTCAGGCAGAAAAGTATTTTTCCGCAGGAGGCCTTGAGTTGGGGGATGAAGGGAAGGGAGAAGGGAGTAGATTTTTATTAAATACTTCCCACGTGCTTCACACAGTTACTCGTCTCCAATCAGATCCCTGTTCCTCTTAGGAACTTTCGGTGGCTCCCTACTACCCACAAATAAAACCAGCACTAAAGGACCTCTTTAGTCCACCCAATGAGTGCCTTGTTTAAAAATTAAGATAAGAGCTCACATAACATAAAGTTTACCATTATAAAGTATACACGGTTCAGTGAGGGGGTTAGTATATTCACTGTGCTGTGCAAGCCCCACCACTACCTAATTTCAGAACATTTCCATCAGTCAAAAAAGAAATCCCACACCACCTGGGATTTCAGAGATATCATTCCCATCCCCCTCCCCCAGTCCCTGGCACTACTAACCTACTTTTTATCGCTATGATTTTGTCTATTTTGGACATTGCATATAAATTCAAGCACATAAAATATAGTCATCTATGACTGGCTTCTTTCACTTTGTATAATGTTTTCAGCGTTTGTTTTCATTTTTAGCATACATCAGAACTCCGTTCCTTTTCGTGGCTGAATAATATTCCACCCTGTGCTCATATCACTTTTGTTTATCCATTTATCAGTTCATGGCACGTGGGTTATTTCTGCTTTGGGGCTCTTACAGATGGGGCTGCTATGAACACTCACTGTGGGTTTTGGCACATACCGTTTTCAGTTCTTTTGGGTGGACCCATAGGAGTGGAACTGCTGTGCCAAATGGCAGTCACCTTTCACTTTTGAGAAGTTGCAGAGCTTTCCACAGTGGCTGCACCACTTCACTTCCCACTCCCACCAGCAGCAAGTGAGGATTTCAGTTTTTCGGCGTCCCCATGAACACTCGTAATTTTCCCATCAAAAAAGTTCTAGCCATCCTGGTGAGTGTGAAGTGGCATCTCTGCAATTTTGACTTGCTCTCCTCATCACCATCTGTCCCTCACCCACACTCGTGTACACATGCACACACGCGCACGTGTTTGCAGTGGGGCAGTGGAGTGTGGCAGTGGTTGAAAGCTCACACTTTGCTGTCGTGCTTGGTGGAAGTGAGGCTCTGTCATTTATGGTTGGGTGACCTTGGACAGATTCCATAACCTCCTTGAGTCCCAGCTTTTCCAACTGTGCTTTCATCCTGCTCATTGGTGAGGATTCAGTGAAACAGAGAGCATCATGTAAGCTCAACAGCTGGTACGTATTTCCCAAGAAATCACTATTACGTGACAGCTTTGAAATGTTCTGTCCCCAGCTTCCCACACTGACCGTCAATAAAGCAACCACAGGACAAATGGCAACAGAGAAGGAGGGAGAAAAAAAGCACAGGCTGTCTACAAAATGTCTTCCCAGATTCTGAGAGCAGAGAGACCTGTGATATTTGTGGGATCACCCTGCCCTGATACTGGCAGAATCAGCTGAATGTAAGAGCGTTACACCATTAAAAATCAGACTCAAAGTCACCTCCTAACCAAGCCCCTCCTCATTTACATGTGTCCGTATGTGCACTGTGTTTAATGCTGCCGCGTGACCTTTAACTGGGCTGTACTCTCATTTAACTAAGTGCTACCTACTCATCTACGTTCTGGGTGGTCTGTGGGCAGAGCAGTCGCCTCCCCTGAAGTGACGTGGCTTCTTTTCCAGTACAGTGATTAGCTCACTGTCTCAGGCTTCTGTGCCAGTGACACAGTCTTTACTGAGCTCAAAGATTCTTGAGATTAGTTTGTCATCCTACAGTTAAACCAAAGCAACCACTTCAGCGGAAGGCACCACCCGACTTTCTTCATGTGTGTTATTTTCATTTGCTTAACCATGTGTCACATCACTTTAGTCCTTTTAGTCTTCCAATCTCCCAGATGCAATTTACAGATTACAAAGCCTTCCCAAATTAAGTCAGTGATGAGTCCAGAAAAATCAACACTTTCTAAATGTCTCATTTTAAGCCATGGAATACTTTTTGTTTTATTTTGATTGATTATAGACATAACAGTGAAATCTCCAGTGGGTGCAACTTTCAGTGCAACACTGCAACAGCATGAAGTCTCATCTGCAGGAGAAAAAGAAAAATAGTCCCCCTCAAAGCACATAAAATATGCTTCCTATAAAATCCAATAAAGTGTGCTTCTGACCTACCTCCTGGCGCACATATTAGAGGCAAAGTTAATCCATGGAAAAGCCACACTCTACACTTGTGACCCTCCTGGAAGATCTATTCTTCCAACATTCTACCCCAAGCATCTGTCCAGTCAAGGTAATAGTCACTATTGGAAATATATGGTGCTCTGAGGCTGAAAAGGAGAAAATCAAACAGAACTTGCAAAAAGAAAAATGAGCGGAAAAGTGGAGAAGGGGGAGGGAGAGAATGATGTGACATTGTCAGGAAAGGTGGAGTGGTAGCATTTGTCAAATTCTCTGGCTGTTCCTCCTCATTCTGCACTTCCCTGTGTCACGTCCACTGATATGTGCATGGCTTATAAGTATTGACTTCCAACTTCTGACCAGCTTCGGTGTCCATCACTGTGCAACGGCCAGGACAGAGTGTCAGTGAAGACCTGTGGGGCATGAAGATATCTGGAAGTTACAAAACAAGCGAAATACACAGCTAAGGAAAATATGTGCTATCCAGCACAGGGCTCCAGAATCTCACACACACACACACACTATGCACACAGCACTTAGGTATATCTGTGACTGGGGACCTGGCAGATGATGGTGACATACAGGACATTCCCTTCTAAATATGACACCATCTGTGCTTGGGAGGCTCAAACAGCTGGGCCACCAACAAATACATCAACAACTTGCTCAGGAACCCTTAGATGACGTGAGCAGAACTGGGCAGAGGGAAAGCAGTTTCCCATGGTACCATCCTGCCATAGTTAGGGAGGGAGAAGCCAAGGATGGAACCCAGGACTTCTCATTCCAAAGCGACCTAACGTGGGAGCAAGAGTGATGACTACTAGCTCATGAGCTGCTTGTAATGTTTCATTCCTATGAATGAGAGAAAAAAAAAAACCAGGAAGTGTTGACTCAGCAGCCAAAAATGAAATTGCAAATTCAGAGGCTTGAGCGCCGAGTCAGAAACCACAGTAGACCTCACTTACATGAATGACTACCAAGAAACGGAGGGATAACTTTAACCTTGAGAAATACAATGAAAAGCAGGATTGATTTTGGAGGGAGCCAGACTAACTGGAAACGATCCTTTTGGCTAGAGGGTGAAGCTCAGTGGTAAAGCATGTGCTTAGCAAGGACCTGGGTAGAAAGCTCAGCACCAAAACTATTCAATAGACAAACATTCTGTATTTTAAATTAAAATAGAGATCGTTGCCAAATGTCACTAAGAGGAAAAATATTCTTTGGGCTGTGAGAGTTGTGATCAAAGAAGGATCAGCTGGGTGTGGTGGTACATTCCTATAATCTCAGCACTTGGGAGGCAGAGGCAGGAGGATCATGAGTTTGAGACCAACCTGGTTACATGGTGAGACCCTGTTTCAAAAAAAAAAAGTATCACCCCAAAAGCAACATTATCCTGAAGTCCCAGGCTTTGTGCTGAAGGCTGTGGACTGCTGGTTCTCCATCCTCCCATCTTCCATGGTCCCAGGGAAGGGAAATACTACCCAAATTAATTTCAACTTCTGTCAACTAAACGTTCAAAGATTTTTTTTCCTTCAAATGAAAAGTAAGAAAACACCAGAAGACAAATTTTGTTTCCTCCTGATCTTTTTAATGGTGATATATTATCTACCAAATAATTCTACTCACAAGTCATCTTACTTCTTCCCCCCAAGTCTCTCCTGCTCTGAGTTCCTATTATGATGGGAAGATTATTGTATAAACCATCAGTTCTCATTAATGTTTAAATTTTTATATATTACATTATATATACAATATATTTTCTAGAGGGTCAAGCATTTCCAAGATTCACATTAGCATCACTAAGTTTTCTTGGCACTACGGATGTAGCTTAGTAGCCAAGCATGTGCTTAGCACATGTGAGGCCCTGGGCCCTGGGCCCTGGGGTTTGGCCCAGCACCAAAAATAAATGAATAATTAAAAAATAATAAACAATTCTCTATCCCTTATCAATCCAATGAGTTCAATTCAACCAGCATGTCGAATTCCTGATGTGCATGTGCACATTATCTTGATCTCTGTTTATTTCTCCTTTGCACTCTGCCATGGCTCCCCTCTAACCTGACCTCCCTGCTGTCTTGTGTGCCACACACTCTCCTGCTGCAGGCTAGCCTACTTTGTTGTTCTCTTATCTAAAATGCTCTTCCTCCCCCTCTCTGTGTGACTTGTTCTCTCATCTCATGCAGGCTTCCTCCTCAGAAAAAAGCATTCCTTGTCCATGCTGTAGAGCACACACACATGCATGTGCACATGTGCACACACACACACACACACACACACACACACGTTGTTCTCTCTTTTCCCTTCTTTACTGTCCTACATAATACATACACCATCTGGCACACGCACAGTTGTGTGTCCCATAAAAACATTTCAGTCAATGACTGACCACTGTGGCCTCATAAGACTGTATCTTTAAGGACATTGTAGACATCTTAGTGTGCGTAAGTACCTCAGTGAAATTACCTAATGATGAATTTCTCAGAACATGCCTCCATCAATAGGTGACACATAACTGTCTGTGCTGTTGTTTATTGTCTGTCTTCTCCCATTGAGCAAAAACTCCTTGAGAGGAGGCATCATTTTTTTCACCTTTACGTCTCTGGCACCTGGATCAGCGCTGCGAGCACAATACACACTTCTCAAATGAGTTTTACTGTCTTTTAAAGCATATAAAGATAAGGTACCATCCCAACGACTTCCACAGCCTTAGGAGGAAGAAGGAAGTTACACAAATAAGGCCACCCGGCCTTTCAGATGCTATAATGGGACAAAGTGCTGTGGAATACAGGGGAACTTCCTGGAGGGATTGGCCTTGTCACGAGGTTTTGCAGGATGGAGTGTGTACACTGAAAGGGGGTATTTGGGGACAGCAGGAATGCTTCTGCCATGGCATGGAGGCCCTGCAGGGTGTATTCCAGGAACGGAGGAAATGAGGGAGGGAGGGTAAGATGTAGGAATGTGAAACAAGAAATGTTCGAGCCGCATTGTGGCAGGATTCAAATGTGGTTGGCATAGCCACTCTTGATTTTAATGTGGTACGTAGAAGTCATTGCCAAAACCAGCAGATCCACAGAACTACAGAAATGCAACAGGTCACCACCAGGTTAAGCCACTGCTTAGCAATCTCAGGAGCAGGTGGGCCTGGAGATAAGGAAGGGACTTCCAGGATCCAGTTGCTGGCAGTGATGGGTCGATAGGGAGTTTTGCGAGTCCAATGCCTACTACGTCTAGATGGAAAAGCCATGATTTCGCACAGGGAGAAGGGCTGGTGCAGCTCCAGGACCACTGAATGTTCCCAAAAGCATCCTGGAAGCAGAATTGGAATGAAGAACCACAGTAGGAAATAATGGGAGGGGACCCCACTAAGGTCCTCGCCATCCTCTGGACACGCATCACTAGTCACATTTATTGAAACCCTAACTGACCACATCTGACTCTCACTTCCACAACTAAGACCTCAATAACCTTCCCGCAAGGGTTTTCCGCAAACAACCTGAGCCCAAAGACAAGCCTCGTTCCCACACTGGGCACCCCAGATTTTCCAAAGCCGCCAACGAGGTGATTAACACGCCGGAGCCTGAGGGATTCCTCAAGACACCCAAAGTCCCCGTACTGGGAACAAGTTATCTGGCCAGGCGGTTCGCTGCGGTCACCAGGACGCACCTGGGACCCGTAGGCGGCCGGGGGCAGGCCACACTTTTTCCCCCGGAAATCCGCGGGGTCGCCACGCACGGCTACCCCAGGGCAGCGGGGACCCTCCGAAGGAGGTGACCTTCCCGGGGTGGGGGTGTTCCTGACACGCTACCAGGCAGGTGCACCGAGTCCCGCAGCCGCAGGTTCCCGCGCGGACGCCCCGCCCCCAACCCCGCCCACCGCGGGCAGGGTCGGCCAATCCCGGGCGTCGCTGGGGGGCCCCCCCCCCGCGAGCTGCGGCCGGCGGAAGTGGGTCTTACGTCACTGCAGGTCAGCCGGCCATTTCCGGCGGGAGCTGTGCGCGGTGGCCCACGCCCTGGGGCCGCTTCACACCGGGTCGGGGCAGAGGCGAAGCCGTTGTCGGGCCCCTCACAGACCTGGACGTCAGAATTTCCCCCTGGCGCGAGCACAGCCTCAAATGTCAGGGCTCGCCCACTCTTCTCCGTTGTCGCCGACCTAACCTTTCGGGGTCTCCGCAAGGGAAATTCGCCTTGTCTGCCGGACCTCTCGAGAGTGCCCGAACCCAGTCTCCACTGGGTGTTCAGAAAATACAGTGATCGAATGCCCCAGAGCGCGCCCTTATGCCCGGTATCTCCAGTTTAAATTCCTCCGCATCAGTGAAGCTAGAAACCAGGCGACAGTGACGCCAACTTACCGCGGCAGGTGAAATGTCACCTCTCACGTGCATCGTCTGGTCAAAGGACTCTGACGGGAGAAATTAGATTAAAACAGGAATCGGAACCGGTTGAAATCTCATTGTGACCTGGAGATGTAAAAGTATTTATCTGCAGTGATAAATAAAGCTCAAACAGTACCGGGTGAAGTCAGGGTAACCCAGCTGGCCAGTGCCGGGGACTGACTATAGATGCTGAGACCTCAGCAGCGTGGGCCTGCGATGGAGCTCACAGGTGCAGACAATGAACAAGTGGACAGGAGACAAGAAAAGGCCGGAATGATGAGTGCTCTGGATGAAATAAAAATAGGATGTTTTCTGAGTAAGATGAGATGCCAGATGTAAGAGTGGTCCACAAAAAAAACAGCAAATCACGCAGCAGCAGTTTGTTTGGTATGGTGATGAGGATAATTCTGGGCGAGGAGTTGGGTTTCAAAACCAGGATCAGAAGGGCCAGGGGCTGTTGCTGACATGTCAACACCGTTTCTTTGCCATTACTGGATTGTGAGCGCCACAAAACAGAGCAGTGTCTCTTGCTTAAATGTGGCAGTGGCTGTAAGAAACCTCAGTTCCTTGAAACCAGGGAGAATTTTGGTTTGTACTTCCCACCAATGTTGAGTAAAACAGATAGTGGATAGGATGGGTTGTTCTGCCTGGAAATAGGGGACTGAACCAAGAGGTGTCTTCACTGTCAGTCCTAGAGCAATATTTTTTAGTAAATGATTGAATTTTTTTTTTGGCTTTGTTCTATAAATGTATGATGGGAAATATGTGTGTCATGAGTGTTACTGGTATTACTGAGACAGAGTGTGAAATTTGGCATCAGAATATCTGAGTTTGACCAAGTCTGCAGGACGTTTTATAGTCATTTTACTCTTTTGGACCTCAGTTTTCATATCTATAAAATGAAAACTATAATTCTTCCAGAAGTCAAGATATGCTGTCTAAAGCCAATTAATGAGAAAGAAAATACCAGTGTATCGCTTTAAAATGCTGAGCTAATTGCCAGAAGAAGTTATTTAAAGAGCTGAAAATGCTCTTTAAGTAATAAAGAACAGGGCAGAGGGGTGTAGGACTGAGTCCTAGGGCTACTGTTGTAGGAGTTCCCCATAGTAGTTCTACAGCAAAACCTGATCACAACAGTCAGCAGTGTGGCTATTGTGACCCTGTTTTCAAGTTACTCATTGTGCAGGTTAGCTGGGGCAGCTCTGCTCCGTGCATTTCCATCCTGGAACCAGGTTGAGGGGCAGTGGCAGTGGCCCGGGTGGGGGGAAGCTCTTCCTTAAGCAATTCAAAAGTGCAGGAGCACAGGCCTGCTCATCAGAGCAGTACTTTCCAAGACTTTGGTCAGTCATCTGTTAACATTCCATTGGTCAAAACAAGCCCAAACTCCAAAGTCAAGGGACAGGAAGTACACTCGTGCATGCAGGTAGAAGGAGAGTGAATACTTACGAAAAAAATCCAGTCTACCACAGGCAACATTTGAGTTTCAAAAAACTGTGTGCAAATTATTAATTTGATAAAAATATTGACTCAGATCATTTCAGATGGTGATGGCGATGTGAAAATCTCAGGAGTGTTGACTTCTCTCTCTCACGGCTGAACCATTTGTCTTACCATTTTTGCTCTGGTGAGGCTGTCCTTCTACAGCAGATCACCAGCACACCCTTTTAAGAGGCTACTATGGGAACTGGAACCAAGCAGCTTGTTTTCTGGTTTTCCTTCCATCTAAAGCCCTCCTTGGTTCTTGAAGCACAAATCTGACCTCTTGCCTTCCTTTCTCTGTCACTCCTATTTTCCACTCCCCTTTGAAGCTGAAGAGGGATGGCTTTTGCTCTGCTTCCTTTGCACATAGTCAGAGGTGAAGTCATTCTAGAATCACCCAAAGATTCTTCTTAAAATATCACATAATGGAAGATATTTCAAACATTTGCACAAGTCTAAGTAAAAAGCACTCTCCCCACCATTGTAAGGATAGCATGAAGTACCTGAAAGTACTTTGTAAACTAGGAAAGAAAAATAAAATTTATTTATTGAAAATAATGTGATTTTAATTTCTAAAGAGAAACCTTAAAAGCACAGGCATATTTAAAATAGTGTCTGATCTCACATATTACTGGTGAAAGTGCTAAGCAGTTCAACTTGAATGGAGTTGCTGAAGTGAACTTCCCATTTTGGGGAATTTACCCTTGTCCAGTTATACTTGCACAAGTAGGTCATATATATATGTCAATCTGTAGAGAAAATTATCAGAAATAACATTATCAATGAGCACTGGTAAATAAACTATGGAACATGTCCACAATGGTATATGATGGGAAGGTTCTTTGTGATATAGAAAGATTTCCAAGTCAGGCACCAGTA
Source organism: Castor canadensis (assembly GCF_047511655.1). Classification (NCBI taxonomy): domain Eukaryota; kingdom Metazoa; phylum Chordata; class Mammalia; order Rodentia; family Castoridae; genus Castor; species Castor canadensis. The sequence continues at coordinate 157,588,332 of NC_133392.1, read as the reverse complement.
CTCACACCTGTAATCCTAGCTACTTGGGGAAGATTGTGGTTTGAGGCCATCCCAGGTAAATAGTCATGGAGACCCCATCTCCAAAATAACCAGAGTAAAATGAACTCTGTGGTGTGGCTAAAATGGTAAAGTGTCTGGTATACAAGTGAGAACCCCTAAATATAAACTCCAGTCCCTCAAAAAAAAAAAAAAAGAATTTCCAAGATGTTCATATAATCAGTGTGTATGGGTGTGAGTGTAGGGAAGTAGAAGAAAGTATCTGGTCTACTACATTTTTTTTATGTGAGAAAGCAGGTAGATAAAGAGTATTTGTGCACACTTGCTTGTGTTTCCATAAAGAAATACTGGAAGGATGCACAGGAAATTAACATTGTTACCTATGGCAGGCAGGCATGGTGCTGAATAAGGACAGGTGAAGGAATCAGTTCAATGTAGCTATCATCATCTTGGTTTTTGAAACTGGTAAAAGTATTGTAAGGGGAGCAATGACTGGGTGACCTCATTTTGGATGGGAGAGGCAAGTCAAAAGCAGACATCTAAAGAGGCGTGGGAAACCACGGGGCTTCTCAGAGAAATAAGGCCTGCACCAAAATAACAAGATGCAGTTGCACAATGTGGGGAGTGGGCCCGAAGGTCAGCTAGAGCTGACCAGACTTGGAATGTCCAGTTCCATAAGGAAAGGAACGGACAGGTGGTCGGATTTAATGAGAAGTTGACTAGGTGCCAACCAAACACAAATACACAATAGTTGGACCTAAGCCAGTTAAATCCCTGTATCATCTTTTGGACTTCAGCCTTTCTTTGACTTAGCTCTTTTACTAAGTCCCACCCGCCAGGGTGCTTTGCTATCCTTTCAATAAACTTTGTGCTTGCTTTAACTCTTAACTCCTGGTCCAGCGTCTTCAACCATCCACTACGCACTTGGGAACAGCATTCCAGCATCACTATTAACATTGGAAAACCTAAGAAATAAAATCAGGTAACGTAAATAAGTGGAGCCCATTACATGCTTATTAGACGTGCTCTCAGCATTGCTCTAGTCCTGTAGATGCAGCAGCAGCAGCAGCAGCAGCAGGGCCTTTAGAGAACAACACTCAGCAACTAAAACCCATGAAATAACGGTGTGTGAACAGGTGCCCGGCAGGAGCGCCCAGGGCCCGGCGACCAAGCGTGGGGAAAGCGTTTCCAGCAGATCTGGGGCGAGACGAGACTGAGTTCGGGGAAAGAGGGCAAAGGGAAACAGGGCAGCAGAGAAGAAATGTGAGGGCCGATCTTTATGAAAATGCACAGCCCACATAAATCACAGCTGCCCTGTAGGCTGGCATCCTCGTTCTGCACGGCGGCGGACAGCTGGTTAACCCCAGCGGCCTTGGAGCAGGCAGGGCTGTGCCATTCGCGGGGAGAGATGTAAAGGCGGTCCTCCCCCGCTACAGTCCGGGATGGGCTCGGCCGGATGTGACGCACCGCGACCCGGAAGCGCCGCGAGTCTGCGCAGTGCGGGACCGAGGCCGGGAGGGAGGTGTGCGTACGTGGTGGGTTGCGGCCCCTTTAGGCTGTCGTGGTGAGTGGTCTCTGCGCAGCGTGGGCGGCCGGCCGAGGCGCCTGGTGGGCAGGAAGAGGCGTGGGGTGCAGGTCAGCCCCCGAGGGGCGCGCGGCACACGGTTAGGCTGAGGGCTGCTGGGCCGCCGGGCCGTAGCGGCTCCCCGCTCCCACGGGCCGAGGGAGGTTCCTGGGTCAGCGGCCCGCAGTGCCTGGCGCGCTTGCGGGGCGCTCGGCGTCCGGCACCGGCGGTTAGTGGCCCTTGGCCGTCGGCGTAGTCGCCGCGCAGCCGCGTAACACATCCCCGTTTTGGAGCTTGTGGTAAAGGCCGAAAATGATGCCGAGCTCCGTTCAGCTGCTCTTGTCTGCAGTGAGGACTGTGTGCGTAGTTTGTAGGGTCGACTTCAGTAAGGGAAAGTTCCATCTTTCGATCATTTAAAAAAAAAAGTGTTTAACGTTGTTAACCTCCCCCGCCTTCGAATTTTTAGTAGTTAGTGGAATTTTAGAAAAAATCCCCTTCAGGGCTTGCGGAGTGGCTCCAATGGCAAGAGTGCCTGCCTAGCAAGCGTGAGACCCTGAGTTCAAACCCCAGTGCTGCCAAAGAAAAAAAATCCCCTTCAAAACTCTTGTAGGCACATTGTCGCAGTATATTTATATTTTTCCCCTTGAAATTCACTTGTTTTTCTATGAAACAGTATTTTAAGATAAAGATGAAGTACAAGACACCCCCCCCCCCGCCGCCATGCTTATGCCTTAGAAAATTTCTATGATCAGAAATTGGATTTTAAAAAGCATAGCAATGGGAAAGCAAAACAATACTAACACATGTTAGCAGCCTGTGTTTTTATCTCAAAAATAGCAGTTGAAACTCTATTTTGTAAACCAATAGTAACCTAGGATGCTTTTTTTCATATTTATTATGACTTCCCTAGGAGGTACTTAATTAAACTCTGCTTTAAAAGGTTTCTAAACTTAAAATTTTAGATATTATGGTATTGCAATGGAAACTTTTGAAATTTTTTTCTTTCTTTTTTTTAAAGTCTTTAAAAAAATACAACACAAAATGGGTTCAAAAAGAGCCCTGGTCATCCTGGCCCAAGGAGCAGAGGAAATGGAGTTGGTAATCCCTGTGGATATCATGAGGCGAGCTGGGGTAAGTCCCCGGTTGGTTCCCAGCCCTCCCTGTTTGAAAAATGTGGGGATTTTTAAGTCATTTTGAATAAAATGTTTAAAGTACTTGACAAACTATCTCAGATAATACAAAGCTATTTCTTTCAGACCCTTCCCCCTTTTTTTCTGAACTAGGGCCCTGAGCCATCCTCCTGCCTCAGCCTCTGTAGTAGCTGGGACTACTAGCATGGGCCAGCACCCCATGGGACCTCCTTCTTAAAGAGCAAATGCTTTAAAGAAATATACTTGAAATCCCTTTCGTAAATTTCCCCAGTCCAGTGCCCTTACCTCCTTCCCTAGACATAAACTGCTTTCCTCACATTGGTGTGTGTCGGCTTACTTTACACATTGTCATTCTATGTTTGAATGTAGCATATGTCCATATGTAATATAGTGAACCCTTTAGCACCACTAACTGCCAGCGTTCGTGCTAGCACTTAACACAGACCTCATAGCAAGTCTAAGTTAGATGCTGCCTCCCTCATTTTACAGCTCGTGAAACTGAGGCACAGACATGCTAAATAATGTGCCAAAGCCACAGAGTTTGTAAGTAGAAGAACCAGAACTCACCCTTGGGCATTCTGGTCCCAGAGTCTTTCTATACTTGGTTCTCAGACATGAAAATCCAGTTTATTCACTCAACTGTTTAGTACTGCACTGTATGAATGTGCCACAATCTACCCATTCTTCTACTTACACCCTTATATTACTTAATGTAATAAGCATTCTTTTTATAAGTTTCTTTGTGTAAATGTGTGGATTTTTTTTCAGGCTCTGTACCTAAAAGTGGAGTTGCTAGGTCCAAGGCCAGCCTGTAGTCGGTGTCACTAGATTGTGCCATGTTGCACTAGATTGTGCCATGTTGCTCTGCGATGTCCCAATCTGTAGTCCCTCTAGCAGCAGAGGAAAACTCCCATTTTTCTAGTACTATTGGAATTGTTGGCTTTTTCAGCCTTTGAAGGATGACGTCGTACTTTATTGTTTGAACTTGCATTTGCACCTTAGGAAAGTACCATGAGGTTTAAATGGCAACAGTAACCTTGCAAGATGGGTTATTAATAGGATGGTCATGTGTCTCCCAGACAAGAACACTTGTGGGAGAATGGGTGTTCTAGCCAGACAAGGGGCCAGAACAGCAGCTACAAATTGATTTGTCCCAGACGGACCAGAACAGACTTAGTTATTAAATGTATTTAGCCAGGGTGTTAGCTTAAATTCTGCATGGTTTGTTGTAGTATTTCCTGCCAAGTTATTTTAAAACTCAGGGTAGCTGTGAAAATGTTATTCTAAATTTATGTTTCACCGTTCTTAAATATCATGTCTTTCTCTTAGATCAAAGTCACTGTTGCAGGTTTGACTGGGAAAGACCCAGTACAGTGTAGCCGTGATGTTGTCATTTGTCCTGATGCTAGTCTTGAAGATGCAAAAAAACAGGTTTGTTCTCCATACATGGATTCTTCATTAGTTCATAAAATGTCTTTTGACTGTATCCACGACTAAGGTTAGAGCAGACTTATTCTGAGAAAATTGTTTTGCTTGGAAGTCTTCCCTCCTGAACTGGGAAGGCAAGACTTCACCTTTCTACTCCATGATAGTAGAACTTGGCAATTCTCCTGGACACTGAATTTGCTCAGTAAGTGGGTGGGTGGGTGCACGGGTTGGTGCATGGTGGGGAGAGGGTAAGAGGCTAGATGTGAGCATTGTTCTGTCATTGGAATTCTTCTGGTCTACAAAGGCATCCTTGTACCATGATAATGTTTTTTCCTGATATAAGAGAATCAACTGCCACATTCCCATTTTTTCTCACTTCTTTTTTTTACCTTTTCTTTATAGTGACAGAGATGTAGTTGTATGATTCATTTTACACCAAACATTAAGGGAGTGGTAAGAGTTCTACTTAAATTGTGTCACTTTTTCAATAGCTTTAGAATGATGGTCCTTATGTCTCTGAGTGCTGGACACTTCTGGTTATCTTTGAGAAAGCTGGAATCCCTTTGTCAGAAATATGCCCACCCACTCACCCTAATGCACACCCTGTAATGGGTCAGATATCACAGGCCAAGGTGATATCTGACTGTGCCTTCCTGGAGCAGAGACGTGGCAGGAAGGGAGGCAAAGGCAGGTCACGAATGGCTGTTTGTGCCCTACCAGAACCCAGAGGCAGATTCTTCATGCTGAGTTGTGCTCACATGCACAGAAAGAAGTGTGTTCCCTTCCAATTAAAGATTTCATTCTAGATTGCGGAGAATTTGAATATTGGTATTTACGCATCAATTTTTGGGGAGAGAGGTGCCGGGGTTTGAACTCAAGGCTTCACACTTGGTAGGCAGGCACTCTACTGCTTCAGCCACACTTCCAGCCCTTTCTGCTCTGGTTATTTTGGAGATAGGGTCTTGCTTTTTGCCCAGGCCTGCCTGGATCTCAGTCCTTCTGTTTATGCTTCCTATCGCAGTTAGGATGACAAACACTCGCCACTGTGCCCAGCCATTGATTGAGATGGGGTCTTGTTAACCCTTTGCCTGGGCTGGCCTCAAACTATGATCTGCCTGATGTCAGCATCCCAAGTAGCTAAGATTACAGGCATGAGCCACTGGTGTCTGGCTGGTATTTACATATAAATTATTGAAGTTTCTAAATGATATGTTAAAAGGAAGAATATTTCTTTTTTTTCCCCTCAAATACTGGAGATTGAACCTAGGGTTCATGCTAGGCAAGTCTCTACCCCTTGAGCCAAGCCCCCAGCCCCTTTTTGTTTTGTTTGTTGTTGTTTCGATGGGACTGAGGTTTGAACTCAGGGATTTACCCTCATGAGGCAGATGCTGCACTGCTTGAGCCACACCTTCGGTCCATTTTGCTCTGGTTATTTTGGAGATGGAGGGGGTCTCACGAACTATTTGCTGGGGCTGGTCTCGAACTTTGATCTTTCAGATCTCAGCCTCCCAGGTAGCTAGGATTAGCTCACAGGCGTGAGCTGCTGGTACCTGGCCCTTTTGTTTTTACTTTGTTTTTGAGACAGGGTCTTTTAACTTTTGCTGGACTGGGCTGGCCTCCAGCTCCCAAGCAGCTGGGATTATAGGCTGTGTTGCCACATCTGGTTTCCATTGTTCTCTTTTTGTCCTGTGATGTCTCGGTATTTTAGATCAGTGGTTTCCTTTTGCATATGTTTATTGTTCATCCAGTTCTAAAAGGAGTGAGAGAGTGGTGGTGTGGTAGAGCTTGCCTAGCATGTGCGAGGCCCTGAGATGTAGCACTGCAAAAATAAATGCACTGAAAGAAATTCTAGACTTCACATATTTTCTGTTTAGTTTTGAGTTTTGCATGATTTTAAACAGATGTTTATGATCTTAGAGTAATTTTATTTTTAATGAAAAAAGACATTCTAAAAAGTAGAGAACCAAACATATACTAAGTTTTATTGAAGACATTTTTAACATCTTAAGTGTTAAGACAGTTGTCATTTTATAATGTCAGCAAGCTTGAGATTAGTTAGATTTCTAGGATGTTTGAGATGCTAAAATATCGTGTCATTTTATTCTCCCTCATCATTTTTCATGAAGTTAAAAATATTTCTCTATGCCTTTTACTCTGCATTTGATCTTTGTCTCTGAGTATCTGTACATACACGTGTGTGATGTTTATTACACATACTTATATACATCTCCACACATACACTATTCATGTGTGAGATGGGATCTTGATATGTTGCCCATACCTGAGGCACCAAGCTTGACATATTTTTGTCTTTTTACAAGAGTTCAGTTGTACTGTACCGATGACTGTGTTTTGAATGTCCTTCATGTTACTATACCCAGATTTTCTGCATTTTTTGCTAGTTACAACACTAGAATCTATCATAGAGACACACCTTAATTTATTTAGCTATTCTTTTTTTGTATTTGCTTTTGTGCTGGGGTCAAACACAGGGCCTCGTGCATGCTAAGCCCTCACTCTGCCACTGAGCTGCATCCCCAGCCCTTAATTGTGCTTTTGACAGATAAGCAGATTTTTTCCTGTATTTTGTGTCCTACATTAAAAATATGAGTGTTATTGGACTGTCACTTTAACACAAGTTTGAAATGAAATATTCTTTTTCTTTTTGAAATTGTCACAGGGGCCATATGATGCAGTTGTTCTACCTGGAGGTAACCTGGGGGCGAAGAATTTATGTGAGGTAAAAACTACTCAGACCTCAGTATAGCGTGGGGGAGTGTAACATAAGGATTTCGGCCTCTGCTTGTTCTGTTGACTTCATTATTCAGATAGTTCAAGGATGCTGTGAATAAAAGAGAAATAACTAAAATTAACCAAATGGTATTCCAATCTTACTTAAAAACAGTTCTGACAGCATTTACTATAGAAATAAGCTGATGTGGCGCACGACTGTTATGAACAGTCCAGTGGACACAGTCCAAAGTGTGACTATTCATTTTTCCCCACCAGCAGAATGGTAGATTTCTGAGTAAACCTCGAAAGAGAAGAGACCTGCTGCTACTCAGCAATCAGGGTTGTGGCAGGCTTCGGGGCTGAAGATGCCACTGTGAACGAAAATCAAGAGGCAGTAGTCTACCTCTGGGTAGTTAGTCTTCATGGGAGAGTCACCTTGTTAAAAGAGAGAGGCGAGTTGGCAGGAGCAGGGCCAGCAGGCGGTGTTTTCCGCTCTACCATCTGCAGACACCCAGACTCCACATTCCTGCACCTCTCTTCCTCCCTGAAACTCAGAATGGCAGGTCCAGTGCTCAGGGGAAATTACTTTTTTTCTTCCTGTCTTTGGGATGCCTTTTAGGATAAATGCCTGAACTGGGCTTAAGAATATAGACTCATTATGAGCATGGTCACTTTTATATTGATGATTTACAGGTAGTTTTGAGAAATAGAAGGTCTTGTGGTTTAAGCTAAACTAGATTCTACCAGTTTCCTAGCAAGAGACTAGGTTGTGTCTTGATGCTAACTGTGTGTTTGGTTTTCCCTGATTAGTCAAAGGCTGTGAAAGAGATCCTGAAGGAGCAGGAGAGCAGGAAGGGGCTCATCGCCGCCATCTGTGCAGGTGAGGTTCTGCCGTGGCTGGGCAGAGCACAGCGCAGACTGGTCTAGCCAGGGCTACAACGGGCTCCTCACAGTTCTTGGTGTGAGGCATTTGTTCTTGGTGTGTTTAGCTTGGGCAGTATGAAGAGATGTCATTTCAGCACTGAGCCCGATTGCTCCGCCTCCTGCCTCTGTACCTTTGGTCTCCACTCTGTGAAACTTACTGTTTTCTGTATTTGGTTCCTCAGAGGGAAATGAGGCCCTCTGGAATTCAGTAAACAGCTTAGTACAGCAGAACTCTGAGCCAGAATGTATTTCTGCCAGTACACAGTCAGCAGGAATCTGCCCGACACAAACACAACAGCCCTGCCCTGTGCTCACCCTGTAGACCTCAAAACCTGGTCCACTGGCTTCGGTGCTTTAAGGGTCTGGACCCTTATTATCTGTCACATAACTTAAAATAAGGTTCTTTGGCGCTTCATGGATGTCCCCACATCTTTCAAACTTGGTAACATTTTGTTTTCTGGTCTCTTGTTGCTTTAGTATTTAGTTGTCACAGTATAACTTTTGTTGGTGCCATGAGAGTGAGTGAATGAGCTTGATAGAATGTCATGCTGACATTCGGCTCATTGCTTCTTTAAAAGGAGTGCGGGGCCTAGGACACCAGGGTCTCTGCATCTGAGCAGCAGTGCTCAAAGTTAGGGTTTGGAAAGTCAAAGCACACACTGCTGGTATGGTGTGTTCCTGTTTCCTTCTGGTCCTCACAGGAGTGATATCAGAGTGTCACTCCGATGTGAAGCCACATTCAGGCAGGGCATTGTGCTTGTGCATTTTAAATATTTCTCAGTTTTGAGCCAGAGTGTTGGCATACACCTGTTATCCCAGTATTTGGAAGGCCAAGGCAGGAGGATCAAGAATTTGAGGCAAGCCTGAGTACATAATGAAACCTTGTCTCAAAAAAAAAAGAAAAGAAAAGAAAAAGGAAAAATAGTTTTCTGGTTTTGGAGGTGACAGTGCAGCTCAGTGGTAGAGCACAGGCACATCCTTAGCATCCATGAGGCCCTGGGTTCCGTCCTCCATTTTTAATCTCTAATGTGTCAGGTAGTGCTGGATGTACCTACATAAAAGCCACAGAGACCCCAAGACTACATGCTTGAACTTGGGAACTATTCTCTTAGAGACCAGGAGGAGATGCCTGGCCTTGCTCTTGTCTCTGCTACGGGGTCCTCCAGGGATGGGGGAGGGTCCTGTTAGGCTCAGCGTCTTTGCTGCTGCTGGGAGACCAGCCTCGTTCTCAGGCTGTCTCAGCCTTCGACCAAAGGCTTTGCCTAGATCTGTTCCCTTGTGACTGCTGAAAGTACAAAGTGCATGTGAGTTGGTCTTTCGGTGTCACTGAGGTAGAAAATTACCAGGTCTATTGGCTCACTGTCTTGTGTTCAGACAAGCTTGAATGCCACACCACAGTTGAGGCCCTTACTGTGATTTGTGATTTCTTTCACCGTTAACTGAGTAGCAGGAGCAGTTGCAGGTATCCTGAGAGCGTCCTGTGCCATGGGCCTGTGTACCCAGGGGACCCGGAGAAGGGGGATCAGGAGCCCAGTACAGTGCGGTGACTGGTGTGGGGTGCAGGCGATGAACCGAGCAGGGGCAGAAGACATTCTAATGTTTCAGTCAGCAGAAAAATATGCTGAGTCCTCGCAAAGGCTGCCCTTAGAAACTGGGAACTGGTTTTGAACTGAAGAAATGTTCCTGACATTGAGTTGGAAGAGAAAGACAGAAACCAAAAGGGAGGCTTTCTTGAGAGGCAAATGAAATGAGCTTGGAGAGGAGGAGAGAGAAAGAAGGAAGCTTGAGGGTGGAGGAGTCTTGGTTGTCAGATGCTGGGTCTCCAGAGACCTGGGTCGCCTGGAGGAGCCTGGGAATTGGCAGGGGTGGTGTTTTTGTAAGCCTCCACGAGGTGGCGCTGTGGAAGAGGATTCTGCCAATTCTGCTCTCAGCTCCTCATCCATCAGAACCTCAAGTAATAGAATACTAAATATTTCTTGTCTAATTTTCCAAACTGTTTTAAGCCCCAGAAAGCATCAGTTGTGAGCTTAACACAACTAGTAAGGCAGCAGTAAATCCCTCATCCATCCGGTCCATACGTTTTCAACACTGCTGCAGGCAGCCATCTTGCAGGGAGCATTCTGGAAGCCCCTGCCTCGCTGTGACCACTGTCCTCATGGAGATCATCTACTGGAGTCTACTGTCAAGTAGAAGAGACTATAGGGTTTCCTAGAGCTTGAGATCTTACCAAGTGAGCATTAGGTAACTCGGGAATCTTCACGTACGTCGAGTGGCGATCGTTCAGTTCTTCCAGACTTCTGACATTCGCTTCCATCCATAGCTGTCTGGTATGAAGAGCAGAAGTAAGATGGAGAGGGATGTATGTTTGAGGCTTTGGATTTAAGAGGCAAATCAGGACTTGGTCTGAAAACTGACACTTGATATGAGGCAGAAGGCTTATGTAATTAGGTATCTTTGTTCGGTCTTCCTGTTTGTGGCAGCTGTGATCTAAGCATCCTGGAGGAATATATCTCTTCTTTTCAAGGACTCGTGAAAGGCGAAAGTTCAGTGAGACCACATCAGGTTTGTTGAAGCTGAAAATGCACAGACTATAAGCGCTGAGAAGGTCAAGGTGCTATTTTAGTCTGGGTGTAACTTGGGGCCTCAGAAAGAACTCTGCGTGTGGCTTAGGGAAAAGGGTACAGTGAAAGCTTTCTTTTAACTTCTTTGGTGACAATGAAAAGTATAAAGCTTTTTCTACTACAGTCTTTATTTGAGGACCTTTCCATACAGTTTATGCGGGGATTATCACTAAATTTGCACTAGATAGGCATCTCTGGCTAGTTCCTACATATTTTCAAAGCCTTCCTCTTGAGAGGCCAGGTGTTGGGTATCATGAGCTGACATTTCTGTGTCGTTCTTTGCAGAAATAGCTGCAACTCGGGGGCCTTTGTATCTCAGATTTAAGCGCAGGTATCACCTTCGGGGAGGGCACTGTGGTGTAGATCTTCCAAATCCCACCCGGAGTGTTAACTTTCCATTCTTCACTTTCCAGTCAAAGAATAAAATTGTGCAACAGCTCCAAAGTCCAGAAGTTCAGAGGTTATGGTTGCCAGTGACCTGTATAAATTTTTGTTTCGCTAAGAGTGAGGCAAGAAGTCTACCCCAGAGTGGTATGCCCACTTCCTACTCTTGTTCCTTAGGGGGCACATCCTGTGTATCCCCATGCTCTGTGCGGGTCCAGATCAGTTTTAAGGAACCCAACAAATGCTTTGTTAGAAACATACTACCTCTCCTACTGAGAAGGGTTTAATTGCACAACCATAACCCTATTTTAAATAAGAACATTTTGGTTTTGAAGAACACTTTTGCTGTTGCAGTTTTTAAAATACGGTTCTTTTCTGTAACTGCAATTAGATTTTTTTTTCATATTTTAGTTGTATAGGGGGTATATTGTGACCTTAACATAGTGCTTACAGTATATCTTAATTAGATTCACCAACTCAAGATCTTTTTTATTAATTTTATTTTTAGGTCCTACGGCTCTGTTGGCTCATGAAATAGGTTTTGGAAGCAAAGTTACATCACACCCACTTGCTAAAGAAAACATGATGAATGGGAGTAAGTATATGTTTATATTTTCTTGTTTGTTTGTTTGTTTTTGAGACATAGCCTCACTGTGTAACCCAGGCTGACCTTGAATTCATGATTCTTTGCCTCAGCCCCCTGAATGCTGGGATTACGTGTATGCATTACCATGCCTGGCTCTGCTTAGATTTTCATGTGAAAAAGACCGCAGAAAACAGCACTGTTCTCCAGCCAGTGTAATGTAGCAGCAAACTTTATTCTTTCCACAGCAGTTTGAGGTTCGCAGCAGAATTGAGCGGGAAATGCAGAGTTTCTCATGCAAAGCCTTTCAACTGCCAGCTCCCTATACCAGAGTGACACCCTCACTGTGTCAGTGAGCCCCTCGACACCTCCAAGACCCTCGTTTCCTTTAGAGTTCACTCATAGTGGTGTATATTCTGCAGGTTCCTATGTTTGACTGAAAGTACTATTTTACTTCCGTAAAAACCTATCACTTTATTTTGGTTGTTAGATAGTAGGTTGTCAGTAAAACTGTGAAAATTGGCACTTTTTAAAAGCTCTGGCTTCTGGAATTTTAAGTATTGGAGCTGACTTTCCACTGAGCTAGCAGAGTGGTTCTAGAGGAGTGGCGAGAACTGAAGTTAGCTGCGTGGTGGCTCCTTTGCATCCAGGAGGAGACATGGAGAGCCAGGCTTGCACCCCCACACCTCTTGCCTGCGTCAGAAACAGGTTGAGTTGGAGTTGAAGAGCAAATTGTGAGACTCACCACCTAGAGTTTACAGAGTGTGGACCCAGTGCCTGGTCCTCACACTGTTCAGATAAGGAAACTGAGGCTTGGAGGCCAGGAAGCTAGGCTAGAGCCCTGCCCAAACCTTGTCTTTGGTCTGGTTTTGCCTTGCTGCTCTCCCCTCCCCTTAGAGCAGCAAGGCTCCTACACACATGTGAATTACACTGAAGGCAGTAAGTGCTGTTATAAAAAAAAGCAGTACGTAACATTTTTGCAGAGCATTCTGGGAGGTGTGTTTTAGTCATCACCAGGATCTCTGCTCTAGGTGAGGCCTTCCTGCTTGGCCTCATCATGCACTTGATAAATCAGTCTGGAATTTTCCCTCAGATAAGCAATCCAATCCAAGGAGCAAAGGCTTCTCACCTCCCAGTTTCTGAACAAATAAGTTTTATACCGTAAATGTTCCAGTTTCATCCCCATCTCTGTGTGGGCATCTGAATGCCAGGGCAAATGCTGGCAGGTGCTCACTGCAGGACTGTGGGCAGTTTCCTTACTGTCTGCCTTCAGTACCTTGTCTTGTCACACGAGGGTTGCAGCAGCCCCTGCCTAGGATCTTTGATGGGCTCAGTGAGTCATTGTGTAATGTGCCAGGACACTAGTTGACCTGAGCCTCAGCTCTTGTCATTGTTCCTGCTACTTCTCAGGCCTAGTGCTGTGTGCCAGGCACAGTGAACAGGACACAGCAGTGTACAGGCTGCCTTGCCTGGCCACCGACTATAGACCTTACTGTGCTCTTCAACCTGTTTTGTTGACTTTGTTCCCATATTACAGAAGATTTGAAGAGTGAGGCTCATGGAGGTCAGTCACACGGCTACAAGAATTTGAACCTGGGCTTTTTCTTGGAGGGCCAGGTAGCAAGTGTTGGAGCTGTATTGTTGCAGCTGCAAAGTAGCTACAAACAATAGGGAAAGAATAGGTATGGCCTTGTGCCAATGAAATGATTTATAAAAAGTAGGCAGTAGCAGAACCTCTGATCCCAGCCCTCAGGAGGCAGGAGCAGGATTATGAGGTAGTCGAGGCCACCCTGGGCTATGTAGTGAGGCCCTGTCTCGGAAAACAAAACAAAAATTAAAAAAAAAAACAGCCAGCAACCTTTGGTTGCTGGCCCTGTGGTGCTGAGCCTCTCCTCTCCCCTTTTTTCTAGAGAGACTTCTGGCTTTTAGATTTTTGCCTAAAGCTTTAAAAAAAAAATGTTTTGAACATTGAGATATGAAATATGTAAATTTATGCTAAATTCACAAATCCTAGCCTGCAGGTTTTCAATTGCCCACCCCCCTGCGTTGCTGTTCTAGTCATTGCCAGTAGGTGGGGTCACTGACAACAGTAAAGCTGGTGCTTTTCCTCATTGAGATTTGGAAAAGAGCTGAAAAACCTTGAAACCTATTGAGCCAGTTTCAGCCCTGTCTGAACCACAGTTGTGCTTCCCATGGTCCCAGTCCAGGCCACTCACCTCTGAGCTCTGGAAGGCCTGCCCAGACAGTTTTCTAGGTTAGCATTGAAAATGATCTTGGCCGGCCTCAGCCATCAGTAAGTGTGGTTTGAATTATGAAACCTTTTCTCTTCAAATGAGGGACCGTGTTTTCTCTATAGTAACGAAAGAGGAAGTTTCTCGTGTATGCTGGTTGTTTCTGTGGGTGACTTAATTTTTAATGAGCGAGTAAGACAGCAACTCCTGTAGGAACCTGTTCACGTGTGATTTCTAAAGCTCACTGGTGTGGCGGAAGCCCGTAGCTCTTTTTAAGGGGTTGCTAGCTAGATCTGTGTGTTAAAGAAGCACCTCCCAGGCTGAGGTCGTGGCTCAGGTGGAAGAGCGCCTGCCAAGGACATGATCGAACCCCAGAACCACAAAACACAAAACAGCATCTCCCGTGCTCCCTTCTCATGCCGGGTACCAGGAACAGAAGCAGGAGCCAGGTGAAGCTGCACCCAGCATCTTGACAGGTGGCATGGGTGAGGCCAGGGACAGGGGTCAGAGCATGCTGCCTGCATGTGAAGGTCCTCTTCCCTCACTGGCTGCCCTTGTGTCTGCATGTCACTGAGTAGGGTCCCTGTCATGCAGTGCAGACAGCTGGATTGTCCTTAGCACCTCCCCGTGTCTAGCTGCTTCACTAAGACCTGGGCATGGTGTCTTGCAGATCCATCTCACACTTTCATCCCTCCACACATCTCCACTGTCCCCTGCCTTGTCAGGCCACCAGCTCTCACTGGACACAGGTTCTTTCCCTCGAAATCTAGGATCTGTAGGGAGGCGCCAGACTCCTGTGGACTTTAGGAGCTGAAAAACGGAGTTCGGGGTCTCCTGTCAGTGCTGAAGCCAGGGCTCCCTGTGGGCGGGTTGCTGGCTTTGCTGAACAAAGCTCTGGACAGTGGCCTTTTGGATCCTGAGCAGGGGTGGGGGTACAGAACTGGCGCAGGGGATGGGGGCTGTTGCAGTGCAGAGAGCAGTACCTCACTTGTGGATGGAGGAAGGGGAGACTGAGTCAAGGGACAGTCACTTCCTTGCCTACTATGACACTGGTGCTTCATGGGTGCCAGCAGTGCTCTGGTGACAGGGACGGGGAAGGCTTTGAAGAGCAGCCTCAGTGTTTGTGGAAACACAGAACAGCCTAAGTGCTGGGAGGGAATGAGGAGATGCTCAGCCAGGCTCAGGACTGAGGGAGCAGCTCTGGCAGCTCTGCCATTGGCTCTGCAGGCAGTGTGGGGAGATCTGCTGGCTGCCTGGCCTGAGCAGTGGGCAGAGCGCAGGGAGCCCTTGCGGAGGAACCCAGTGTTGCCCTAGTTGCCAAAAGGTAGCCAGTTGGGGCAGGGAGTGTTGAGTGGCTTCTGTCTCCCCAGCATGGAGACACTGCCCTCATCTAGTGATTAGCTGGTTTCTGCTTTTTGTCTGCTTCCCTGCTCCAGCACCACAAGCCTGACGCTGAGCGGGTGTTGTGCGGTAGGAAAGGGAAGGGTCAGCCTCCACTCGGCACCTCCCAGCGCCATCTGCGTGGCCTCGGCACTGGGCTTGTGTGTGACTCTTGGTTCACAGTGCTCCTTGGCACAGTGGCTTTAACATCTCCTTGTGCCTGTGGTGGCTCGCTGGACCTACCACAAGGCTTTGAGTGGCTGGCTGTAGCACTGGTGTTTGTTTTTCTGTTTATCTGAGACCTGCGGTGTACTGTGACAGTGAGCTGAGCCTGTGTGACAGACACGAACTGTTCTGTTCCTACCCTGCAGGTCATTACAGCTATTCAGAGAGCCGTGTGGAAAAGGATGGTCACATCCTCACCAGCCGTGGGCCGGGGACCTCCTTTGAGTTTGCTCTGGCCATTGTGGAGGAACTCAGTGGCAAGGAGGTGGCCGACCAAACGAAGGCGCCACTTGTCCTTAAAGACTAGAGCAGAAGCCCTGGCCTGAGAAGAGAAGGGGCCCAGGCACCCGTTCCTGCCTCCAGCCAGCCAAGTGGGAAACCATGGCCTCTCTGAAACATCTGTAGCTGTGAAGTGGTCCACACAGGGCCCCCATCTGCAAGTGTCTGTCCATTTCTGAACCCTGTTTGCAGAATAAACAGGGCGTTTAGCAAGCCACTGATGGCTTCACCTCATCATTTGTCTGCAGTTCTTTTGCAAAACCAAACTCATAATCAGCATCCTTTGCGGCCCAGAACTGTTGCTGCCCACTGGCCTTTTGGATCCTGAGCAGGGGTGGGGGTGCAGAACTGGGGGGTGGGGGGAGACTGTTGCAGTGCAGAGAGCAGTGCCTCAACTGTGGATGGAGGAAAGGGAGACTGAGTCAGGGGACAGTCACTTCCTTGCCTACTATGACAGAGGTGCTTTCTGGGTGCCAGCAGTGCTCTGGTGACAGGGACGGGGAAGGCTTTGAAGAGCAGTTGCTGGAAGAAACCCAGGGCCCACCCACAGCAGCATTTCGTGTGGCTTGTTACTTTCTCCTATGCATAAACTGGGGTTTTTTACTTCTTATTTATTTTTTTGGCAGTACTAGGGCCTGCTCTCAGGGCCTCATGTTTCCCAAGCAGCCACTCTACCACTTGAACCACTCTACCAGTCTTGTTTTGCAGTGGGTTTTTTCAAAATAGAGTCTCTAGAACTGTCTGCCTGTTGCTGGCTTCGAACCGCTATCCTCCTGATTGCTGCCTCCTGACTAGCTAGGATTACAGGCACGAGCCACCAGTGCCCAGCTTACTGTGCTTTTAATGTGCTCTTAAATATACCACTAATTTGGCGGTAATGAACTTTTTTTTTAAGTTTGTCTTTCTTTTTCGTGGGAAGAGTCCTCTGATGAAATTGAAAATTTGCTGGGTCCGCCTAGCCTTTGTGTCTCTCCTCAGTGCCCAGCATTCCTGGGAACCACTGAGCTCCTACCTACAGGCAAAATGTACACGGGGTGGGCATGTCGCCCAGGCCCTGCCAGCCAGAGCTTCGTAGGTCTCTGACCACAGGACCTGACCAAGATTGGTCAGTGGAGACTCAGGTCTGGGGCCTCCACTGGAGTGGCCAAGAGAATACACTATAAAGTTGGAGCACTGGCAACTGTATTGTGACTGTGAGGAAAGAACCACCTGCGGATGACCCTTAGGCTATAGTTGGCTAACTCCTGATTTAAAAGGTAAGGCAGATGTTAATTTTTAGAAATGCAAACATGCAATTGCTCATTTTGATAAGCAGTGTGAAAGATAAGAATGCCAAGGGAGAGAAAAGGAGAGACCTCGTGGTAGGTGTGAAGGTGGGCAGGCCTCTGAGGAAATGACATTTAATCTGACACCTGAAATAAAATTCTCATTCATACAGCTACTTGTTCTGATGGCTACTGTTGCCAAACCCTGTTACGGTGCTGGACTAAGCTGGTGAGAAATGCAGTCTGTCCTCACAGGACTATGTTGTGGGAGAGCAAGGGAGGTAAACAGAGTTCCCTTGTCCCATGAGAAGCGAGGCAGAGGAAGGGCTGCTTCCTGCCTGACAGAGAAGGCTGTCTGATAAGGGATCTCAGGAAATCTGAAGAAATTGGGGCATGAGGAGGCAGATGTCTGTTGAGAGCCTTCTGGGCAGAAGACAGGAAGTGCAAAGGCCCTGGGGCAGGAGTACACTGGGGGTGTAGAGGAACAGGGAGGGGCTGGGGTGAGGGGAGGCTGGAGAGGTGGCCAGAGGCCTGACTTGCCAGGACTCGATTGACTCAGGGATGGGAACCACTGAGACCTGATTGCCTGGCTCTGGAGAGGGGACCCCAGGGGAGCTAACACACTGCTGGCCCTGGGTGAGATGGCATGGCACGGTGGGGATAGAATGGAGGATGCCCATGTGGAGTGGGATAGAAGGAGGCGGGAAGGGCAGTTCCCACATTTCCAGTTTGAACCCAAGGCCACAAGTGAACCACATTCCTAAATGGTGAGGGACTGTTGGGGATGGTTGGGGGTGACTTAGCTCGGCTTGATGAATTTGAGCTCTAAAACTTAATGGGAAGGGAAAACAGACCTGTTACTCTGGAAGTCACAAATTACTGACAGTAACTTGGTAGTGAACAGTCCTCTCCCAAGCCTGGGAGCGTTTGCCCTGCGGCCCTCCTCGGGGCCCTGGACCTCCGGCCTACAGGATGGGAGGTGGGGAGATGAGCCCAGGGCGGGCAGGGGCGGCTTAGTGGCTTTAGGAGCGTATCAGAGCCTGCGCATCTGGACTGATGAGCGCCTACACCGGAGTCAGGGTGGGGGTCCCAGACCTGCATTCACAGCACCGTGGGGCTTTTCTGGGCACGGTGATAACAGGTAAAGGCCTCAGGCTCTGCCACCTGCTACTTTCCTGTGCTGGACGCCTGGTGGCTTTCTTCCAGCAGGCAGGCAGGGCCTTGGGACCTGAAGGGGAGTTGCTGCCTGCATTGGAAGGTGGCCTGGAGTTGGGACTTAAGAATGTGGCCAGTAACCTGGGGGCCCCCTATCCTACATCAAAACTCGCTTCACCTTATTCTTTACTTGCAGGAAGGGGCTCAGAGCCTCTAGAAGGCTCTAGGCTGTGGCTTCCACTAGCCAGATTCCAGAGGCAGACCAAAGCATCACTGGAGGGCAGGGATGGCTACCCCGCCTTCTGTAGGAGCCCCATGGCTCACTCCTGTTGGTTGTAGAGGTGTTTGTTTATTTCACACTTTGTCTTCTGTCATTTTTTCTTTCTGAGATAGGGTCTCACCATGTAGCCCAGGCTGTCCTCGATCTTCCTGCCTCCGCCTCCCAAGTGTTGAGATCACAGAGATGCGCACTATACGTCATAAAAAAGGAGTCATATTGTGCCACTCCCGTTGACCCCTCACTTTTCCCAGAGAGCCTTTCTGTGGTTGCAGGTGGAGGTTGTGTGCAGAGTGGTCATTTGTGTCATCCATGGTAAAAGAAGAGAAAAATCTAGTCTTACAGATGTCAGGAACTCAGAACCCATCTGTCCTGCGCCATGGGGTTGTCATAACCAAAGGGAAGTACACTTCTTAAACTGGGAGACAGAAGTGTGTAGCGACTGTAACACCCTGGAGTCTGGTCACGTGTTCCCTGTTGTAGGGTGTGGGTTCCCTAAGGAATGAGGAGAACGTTAACTCCTAGTGCTAATTCTGCAGAAGAATCTGGTCGTTTTTAGGACAGGCCCTGCCTTCACCCTTACTGAGGGACCCAGGGCCTCAGCACTGGAGAAGCAGTAGTGACGAGCCGACTAAGCCACCACCTGCCTTTGAGCCTCTTCCCTCAAGCATGAGTGGGATCTGTCAGTGAGGTGCGGAGGGAGGGGCACACTGTGCTGGGTCTGGGGGGCTCCTGGAGTTGGCCCATCCCAGTCTTCAGCCTGAGCCCTGAGGCATCCTGAACAACACTGAGGAAGGCTTTTAGCACTGGGAAGAAGGCAGGTGATGGATTTACCCTCACTGACGCCATTACCACTCCCACCACCATCATCACTATCCACCATCAATCAACACCATGACCATCACCACCTCCCACCATCACCGTCACCACCGTCATCACCATCACCACTGCAGTGACCATCACTACCCCACTATGACCATCACCACCCCACCATCAACACTGTAAACACCATCACCATCACCACCCCACCATCACCATCAACACTGTCAGCACCATGACCACCACCATCCTCACGATCACCATTAACACCATGACCATCACCACCCCACCATCACCATCACCATCAACACTGTCAACACCATCACCACTGCAGTCCCATCATCGCCATCAGTCAACACCATGACCATCAATATCGCCACTTTCCCCATCATCATCTTCTTCATCACTTCCTGCAGCTCACAAGGCATGGTTTCAGACTCCCAAATCAGCCCTGGACCAGCAGTGTTCACCGGATCAGCTACAGTCAGTGCCTGTTGGGCCTCAACAGCTCAGCTTCTGTGCAGAGCTGCTTCATTTTGCTTTTTAAGTTTACATGTAAGCACTTTCCTTTTTAAAAATTTTTGGACTGGTAGAGTGGCTTAAGCAGCAGAGTGCCTGCCTAGCAAGCCTAAGGCGTTGACTTCAACCTTCTGCACCACGAAAAAAAAAGAAGGTTTTTATCCAGCTACTTGGAAGGTAGAGATAGGAGGGTCACAGGCCAGCTCAGTTTTTTTTTTAAAAAGCTAGTAAGACCCTATCTCAAATAATAAACTGGGTGTGGTGGTATGCCATCTGTAATCCTAGCTATCTGGGAGGCAGGGTCTCACTGAAGCCAGCTCTGGGCAAAAATGCAAGACCCTGTCTGAAAAATAACTAAAGCAAAAGGGCTGGTTGTATGGTTCAAGTGGTAGAGTGCCTGCCTAGCAAGCACAAGGCCCCGAGTTCAAACCCCAGTAACCCCAAAACATAATAATGATAACTTTAGAGGGGCCGGGGGTATCCCTCACACAATAGAGCATCTGCTTAGTGTGCCTGACGCCCTGGGTTTGATTCCCGGCACCACGAAATTCAAAGTAATAGTAGAATGGAAAGTTCACTGTCTTAAAAAATAAAGTCAAGATTGTGGTATTGGAGGAGCACTTTGCAGACAAGCCTCAGGCTGGTGATGTGAAATCCGAGGACTAAGTGTAAGGGAGCAGCCAGGATGTGAGTGGGCCCCTCTGCACCCCCATCTTTGCTTTTCTTCAAGGGCGAGCGAAGGCAAGTAGGCTGCAGTTCCCTTCCTTCCGAAGAAGAAGAATATTTGAGTTTACTGAAGCAAAAGTTGTATTTTCTTTCTAGCCCCAGATGGAATGTGGCCGGTGGCAGAGCTGAGTCTGCCTGTCCAGAGGTGACAGGCCAGAATGAGGTCATCCTCTTGTCCAAAACTTGGTCATGCTTACACATCCTCATCCAGGACGGCAGCCGCTCAGCATACTATGTCAGAGACAATTATCTTGGGGTGATGATAATGTTATGTCATTAGTCCCTGAGCCCTCAGCTTGCCGCCACCTGGGTCTTAAAAACACTTTAAAAAATTTTAATTATACAACAGATACGTCAATGCCTGCTCCTTGGAGAAGACAGCACAAGGATGCATAGAGACGAGAAAGGTCGCCTCCCTCCCCTCCTCCACTCTGGGGACTTACAAAGGAGGGACCGTTTACTCCCATACTCACCGTTGCTCTGTTACGGACCCGTGCAGGTTAAAACTTAGTTTCAAAAGCTACTTTGAAATAATTAGGTTATGGGAGTTACGGTGTACCTTATTTTGCAAGATGAATTTTTTTGAAACTTAGGATGTCTTAAAAATCTGCCCGTGTCTGGTCGGCTTTCTTCCTGTGATAGTTGGACTCAGTTCCATAGCACAGCTGTATGGTAACTTATTTAACCATTCTCTACTAAACGATTTCCCTCCATTAAAAAAAAACAAAAACAGAAAAACACCTCAGCTGGTTGTGGTGGCGTGTCTGTTGCCCTAGCTACTTGGGAGACTGAGGCAGGAGGATTGCTCGGGAGTTGAAGGCCAGCCTGGGTAACAGAGAAACCTGTCTCTAAAAAATTGCATGAGGCCCAGGGTTTGATCTCCAGCATTGCAAAAAGTAAGTAAATAAATAAAACTTATCTTTTTTATTGTGGCAAAAATACACATAACATAAATATTGCCATCTCAGCTTTGAGTGTACAGTTCAGCACTATTAAACACACTCACCATGCTGTCCTGTCACTGCCGTCCAGCTCCAGGACTCTTCCTCTGGGAAAATAGGACCCTGTCCCCATTAAGCACTGTATTCCCCCTTCTCGCTCTGGCCACCAGCATTCCACATTCACCCTGTTGAGTCTGACTGTGAATCGTAGTGTTTGTCTGGTGTTACTGGCTTCTTTCTCTTGCAGTGTCCGTGCTGTGATGTGGCAGTCTCCTTCCTTGCTAAGGCTGGAAGACACTCATTTGTCTGTATGCAACACGCTTTGTGCCTCCACTTGCTGATGATACACTGTGTCACTTGTACCTTTTACCTCTGTGAATGACATTGCTCTGAAAGGGTGGGCAGGTGTGTGAGGTGCTGCCTTCAATCCTTTTGGGTCTATACCCACAAGTGGAATTGTTGGATCATGTGATTCTCATTGTGATGTTTTATTTTGGGGTTTTTTTAACTCCATTTTAGAATTTGGTTCCAGGTGGTAAGTGGTATTATTGGATTTTTTTTAATGTGGGTTTTTTATTTTTTACGGTTATTCAGTTTCTTTTTTCTTTTTAAGTGTTTTAAGGAGACAGGGCAATGGCACCATTGTACAGTGGCTGGTTACTCTTTGTAACACTCCTCGTGCCATCAGGAAGAATGGGGCTTTCTCACTCCCATCAGAATGGCCAAATAATGCCAGGCATTGAGGAGAGGAGCAACTGGAACTCTGCACAATGCTGGTGGGAACAGAAACTGCTACATTCACTTTGGAAGGCTTTCTAGCGATATCTAAAAAAAAAACCTAAGTGAAACATCACAACAGAAGTGTGCGCATGATCACCAGAAACTGTATTCAAGGACACTTATCATGGTACCACTTATTCCAGCCCCAGGGAGGAGAAACCAGAATGTCCGTCAGTGGAGGGAGGGGTGACTTTTTGAGGTCTGTGCCTACAGTAGAAGGAGAATAAAAACGTTCTTTCTTCATGCAAAAATCTCCCAAAGATTTGAGCTAAAGAAAACAGATGCAAAATTGTATTATTTTATGATTCCATTTCTATAAAGTTTCAAAGCAGGCAAAATTAATCTAGATCACTGACGTCAGGATGGTGGTTACCTTTCGCGTGGATTTGCTGGGGTGGGACATGAAGAAAGAGGGGATCTGGGGTTCTGTAAGGTTCTTTCTTGATCCAAGTCCTGGTTATAGTCTGTTCGTTTTGTGAAAATTCATCAAGTCATGAAAGTTTGATTCGTGTACTATTCACTATGTATGCTATAGTTCAATAAAAAGCTTTTTAAACAAAAGAATGTGTATTCTTTAATTGCTGGGTGTGACGTGTATTTATTCATTAAATCAAGCTTGTTAATTCTGCTGGCCCAATCATGACTTATTCTACTCTTCTTTCTTTTGGCAGTACTGGGGTTTGAACTCAGGGCCTCATGCTTGGTAGGCAGGCACTCTACCATTTGAACCACGCCTCCAGTCCTGTCCTTGTTTATTTCTTATAAACTGATTTATGGATACTAAACCAGGTGTGCTCAACTTTACTATAACGATGGATTTGTCAGTTTCTTCTCACAGGTCTGTAAATATTTGCTGAATATATTTTAGGCTATATTGCTCTACGCGTACCAATTCGAAAATAATTAGTCTTCGTGGAGATTTTTTTTCCTTTTTCCTGTGCTGAGTGAGGAGCCTGAACTCAGGGTCTCACGTATGACAGGCAAGTAACCTACTGCCGACCCCAGCCCCTGAATGTTTTTAAAAAATCATTTTGTAGTTCTCTTTAATTCGAGTAATGATGTTTGCTTTAATGTGTGTTTAATCTGGCGTTTGTTAAGCTGTCACTTGGCTGTTCCTTTTCAGGCTTTCGGTTTTTTCTGATTTTACGATCTGGAAGCGCTTCTTGTGAATAGCAAGCATTTCCCTGAGTTCCTGTGAAATCTGGCCTGCCAGGGTTTTCACTTAACACCATCTTTCTTCTGCTTCTCATGGAGCAGCTGAGAATTTAGTGGTCCCACTACCATTCCTTTGTAGGATTCCTTTCATTTCTAAAATTTTCCTTTTTCTTTGGTGTTTTGCAGTCTCACTGCAAATCCACAATTTATGGATCTATTTTCTTCCCTCCTGCCTTTCTTTCTTTCTTTTTTTTTTTTCTCTTCCTTTTACTATATTGAGATTCATTAGGGTTTCTGGTGCTGAGTCTTGGTGTGTTTCAACAGCTCCAGAAGATTCTTTCCCTCTAGTCTCTCCTTCCTGAGAAGGTAACTCCCATCTTTTCACCCTGTCGTTCAGATCTCTTGACTTCTTTTTTATACTTCTCATTCCCTGTCTCTTTGTGCTGTGTTCTGTGTCATTTCTTCAGACCTGTCATCTCGTTCATAATTTGTTACCTGTGACCCATCAGGTGCCTGGGCACCCATAGATAAGATAATTTTAATGATACATTACATTTTATTGTGAGAAGTTTTATTCTTTTCAAATCCATTTGATCTATGTGTGTTTAATCATAGTGCATTTCTTTAACATTTGATCTCTGGTAATTCTAAAAGCTGAAGTCTGCCGTGCGGTCACCACGTCTGGTTCTTACTCTTCATATTTATGGTGCTTTGCTTCCTTGTGGGGTTGTGAATTTTGCTTGGGAAGTGCTAGTTTCCTTTCCTTTAGTGTTCATTCTATAGGAATCCTTTGAGGCCTGGACAGAAGCTGAGGTCCTCTAGGGAGGGCTTGCATTTGCCTCTGAAAGTCACCAAGGGCCCTGTCATCCTAAGCCTCCAGAGTGTGGTGGGGGGCGGGTGGTGGACCTGCATTCGTTTCAGAATTCCGTGCAGGAAATAGAAACCACTCAGCGTACCTTAGGCCGAGAGGGGTTTAATACAGGGAGTGAGACCCTTCTACAATCATCAGAGAAACTGGAGGAAGGGGACCTGGGAGGCCTCCCCAGATCTACAGAGTTCAAATGTCCACGCCACAGCCTTGCTTCAGGCCTAAGAGTGAGTCTTGGGAGCTGCTGCTGCTGTTGCAGCAGGAACTGGAATGCTGAGTCTAACCACTGCCACTACTGTCCCTTACACCCACGTCACTTTGGCCTTGGTTGGCAAGAGGAAGCCAGCATCCACCTCCATTTCATGGAACATATCTTGTGCAGGTCATGCAACTGGCTGAACCCAAGTCACACCTGGAATCTTAGCTGCAAAAAATCCTTTTTATTTTACATCCTTTGCTAAGCAGGACGTGGAAATGGGTGCTGAGCGCCACTGATCACGGCCATCCCCAGTCAACAGGGGCCTCACTGCTCTGTGGCTGCACTCTGCTTGCTGGCCGGTCTGCATCCTGGTGGATCTTCTCCAGATTTTCAAAGGTGGGAGACGCTGCTCACCACCTACTGAGCACTCCTTTCCATCCCTTCTTTCTTGTCTATTTGTACTGTAAGTGTCAGGGGTGACCATCTTCTCTTGGCATATGACACAATTTGGTTAATGACATAAAACTCCAATCTATTGAGAGCCATGCGGACTTTATTGCTTTTCCTGAAAAAGGTGGCAATGTGACCAGTGTTGCTTCTTTCCTCCCTTGCCTGCCATGTGCATGCAATGCCTGGAGCCTTGGCAGCCATTCTTTGACCATGAAGAAATAGTCAAGAGAACGGCTGAGATACTATTCAACATCGACAGCTGTATACTCTCAATCCTTTTTATCTATTCTTTGTTCAGCACCAGGGCTTGAACTCAGGGCCTTCATCTTAAGCCACTCCACCAGCCCTTTTTGTGTTGGGTATTTTCGAGATAGGGTCTCACGAACTATTTGCCTAGGCTGGCTTTGAACCGTGATCCTTCTGATCTCTGCCTCCTGAGTAGCTGGGATTACAGACATGAGCTACAGGCACCCAGCTCCATTTTTTTTCTTTTTCAAGACAAGGAATCACTCTGTAGCCCAGGCTGGGCTTGAACTCATGATCCTCCTACCTTAGCCTCCTGAGTGCTGAGATTACAGACCTGAACCACCATGCTTGATACACACTTCTTATGCAAGAAAAATAAATGAGCCGGGTGGTGCACACCTGTAATTCCAGCACTTGAGAGGCTGAGGCAGGAAGATCATAGACTCAAGGCCTGCCTAAGCCACATAGTGAAAACTTGTCTCAAAAAAACTAAAACTAATTAAAAAGATAAGTGCACTTTGTTAGGCCATCAATAGCTGTTTTGCTATTATCGTACTCAGAAGTAGTCCCAACCAAAATACAATTTTCTGGTGATACTGGGGTTTGAACTCAGGGCTAGGCAGGTGCTTTAGTACTTGAGTCACTCCACCGGTCCCCCTTTTGTAATTATTGGTGTTTTGAATTGTTCCTGCTTTCTTATGTGTTCTTCTCATGTTGCTGGACTGATCAGTTTAAAGTTATTTTTTACTCTGATAGTTCAGAGGTTACATACCCAATTCCAGTTGTCCCGACAGACACTTTCCTGTCTCATTTTTGTGCTGTTTTATGTTCTGTCCTGTTTGTGTTAGCCTTCCTTCCTTCCTTTCTTCCTTCCAGACTGGGGTTTGAACTCAAGATTTTGCTCTTGCAAAGCAGGTACTCTACCACTTGAGCCACACCTCCAGTTCATTTTGCTGTGGTTATTTTTATATGGGGGAACTATTTGCTCAGGCTGGCCTTGAAACTTGACCCTCCCAATCTCAGCCTCCCAAGCAGCTAGGATCACAGGTGTGAGCCACCAGCACCTGGCTCTTTGGCAGTGTCTAATGTGTTGTCAAGCCCAGAAGACAATTTTTTTTTCCAATTTTGCGTTTTTTTCAGTTCTAAGATTTTCATTTGGCTCTTTCTTTAGAGTTTTTCTCCTGAAGCTACAACACTCCTGAAAATGCTGTGTTCACACATATTTTATAAAATTGTCAGTGTAGTAATAAGACTTGTTTTGGATTCTTCGGTAATGGAGTTTCCGGAGTATCTGTGGGTCAGTTGCTACTGGCTGCCTTTCCTTCTTGATTATGGGATGCATCGTGTGGCTTCCTAGCTGCCTTGTAAATGCTGGTTATAAAGTGACCACTTTGGGTGACACACTGTACAGTGGCTTTTGCAGTGGCTCAGCTCCAGGCTGAGCTGGGGCAGTTTCTTTCTGCTTTGCTCTCAGATTGGAATGTGGCTCTCAATCCTAACACATGGCTGTTCTGGGATTTTCATAGGAAGCTGAAGATGTTTGCAGAGCACCTCTGACGTGCTGACCTGAGTTCCAACTCTGGCTGTCCAGCCAGCAGCTGCTGAGATGTCTGTCCTCTGGATTCTCTCTCCTAGCGTCTTTGCACTCCGACCTTTGGAGCCTTGACCTCGGTGTGCACAGTTCCAGATTCGGCCAGGCATTTCAGAGCATTTGTCCACAGATTCTGGGGTTCCTGCCTTCCCAGGAGAGCCTCCCTCCATTTCTAGCCCCTCTGCAGTCCTGAAAGGCAGCGTCTACACTCCCAGCCAAAGAAGCCTGCTGTTCTGTTTGAGCTGGAAGTCCCAGCTAGGTGTGGGTCTCCTCATATTTTTTTTTCTTGAATGGCACTGGTTTCTCTCCAGAGCCTTCAGATAGTTGTTGTGTGTTTTGGTTTTTGGTGGAACTGGGGTTTGAACTCAGGGATTTACGCTTGCAAATCATGCTCTACTGCTTGAGCCACACCGCTAGCCCATTTTGCTCTGGTTATTTTTTTGGAGATGGGGTCTCACAAACTATTTATCTGGCTGGGCTTGAACTGTGATCCTCCTGATCTCAGTCTCCCAAGTATCTAGGATTACAGGTGTGAGCCTGTGGTTTTTAAAAATATTTTGTCCTGAGTTTACAATGGTCAGAGACAGGGTCCTTAATCTGACGACGTTTCTGACTATTACTTGTAGAAGAACCT